>NW_011494735.1:11108718-11130614 GCF_000754665.1 Bison bison bison | reverse complement strand
CCCAATTTGCATGGAAAATCTTTTTCCAGCCCTTCACTTTCAGTCTGTATGTGTCCCCTGTTTTGAGGTGGGTCTCTTGTAGACAACATATGTAGGGGTCTTGTTTTTGTATCCATTCAGCCAGTCTTTGTCTTTTGGTTGGGGCATTCAACCCATTTATGTTTAAGGTAATTACTAATAAGTATGATCCCGTTGCCATTTACTTTATTGTTTTGGGTTCGAGTTTATACACCATTTTTGTGTTACCTGTCTAGAGAATATCGTTTAGTATTTGTTGGAGAGCTGGTTTGGTGGTGCTGAATTCTCTCAGCTTTTGCTTGTCTGAGAAGCTTTTGATTTCTCCTTCATATTTGAATGAGATCCTTGCTGGGTACAATAATCTGGGCTGTAGGTTGTTTTCTTTCATCACTTTAAGTATGTCTTGCCATTCCCTCCTGGCTTGAAGAGTTTCTATTGAAAGATCAGCTGTTATCCTTATGGGAATTCCCTTGTGTGTTATTTGTTGTTTTTCCCTTGCTGCTTTTAATATTTGTTCTTTGTGTTTGATCTTTGTTAATTTGATTAATATGTGTCTTGGGGTGTTTCTCCTTGGGTTTACCCTGTTTGGGACTCTCTGGGTTTCTTGGACTTGGGTGATTATTTCCTTCCCCATTTTAGGGAAGTTTTCAACTATTATCTCCTCAAGTATTTTCTCATGGTCTTTCTTTTTGTCTTCTTCTTCTGGAACCCCTATGATTCGAATGTTGTAGCGTTTAATATTGTCCTGGAGGTCTCTGAGATTGTCCTCATTTCTTTTAATTCGTTTTTCTTTTATCCTCTCTGATTCATTTATTTCTACCATTCTATCTTCTAATTCACTAATCCTATCTTCTGCCTCTGTTATTCTACTGTTTGTTGGCTCCAGAGTGTTTTTAATTTCATTTATTGCATTATTCATTATATATTGACTCTTTTTTATTTCTTCTAGGTCCTTGTTAAACCTTTCTTGCATCTTCTCAATCCTTGTCTCCAGGCTATTTATCTGTGATTCCATTTTAATTTCAAGATTTTGGATCAATTTCACTATCATTATTTGGAATTCTTTGTCAGGTAGATTCCCTATCTCTTCCTCTTTTGTTTGGTTTGGTGGGCATTTATCCTGTTCCTTTATCTGCTGGGTATTCCTCTGTCTCTTCATCTTGTTTAAATTGCTGAGTTTGGGAGTCCTTTCTGTATTCTGGCAGTTTGTGGAGTTCTCTTTATTGTGGCGTTTCCTCGCTGTGTATGGGTATGTAAAAATAAAAAAGAATATCTTTTATCAATTTTGAAAAATTCCCAGTCATCAGCTTTTCAAAATTCACCTCTCCCTCATTCTCCTTCCAAAACTCTGATTAGAAAGATAATAGGCTTTTCATGTATTATTTTATTCAGCAGTACTAAATTCCAGACTCATTTAGGCACTGGGAATACAGCAGTGAATAACACAGTCAAACCCTTCCCTCAGCGTCCTAACATTCTAAGGAGGCAAGGCAGACAGTAGGGAAATAATCACAGCTGTTGTATGTCTGATAAGCCTAAGTGCTTCATCTCCCAGTCTCCCTTAGATGTGTTCTCATCTCTTTTTCTCTCTGTGCCACGTTCATTCACTCATTCATTCAAGAAGTAATTACTGAGCATCTACTAATGGACATGCATTATTTAGGTGCCAGGGCTGCTGCACTAAACACGAAGGATAGTCTGTAAGGTGGGATATGGGGACACACTCAATAAACAAAATAAATAATAACAGTATGTCAGTGGATAATAAATACTCTGAATAAAGATAAAGCAAGGTGAGAGATATCAGACAGGCAGGAATGAGGGTGGGTGGCTCTTTTATCATGGATGGTCAAGAAGACCACCCAGATAAGGTAATGTGTAGGTAGAAACCTGTAAGGAGTGAAGCAGCAAGCCATATGACCATATAACAAACAGCAAGAGTCAAGGTAAGTTCATTGTGAATGATTTCATCAGCTCTTCCTTACAGGCTACTAATTCCATTTTCAGCTATGTCTATTGTTGAGACTGTCCATTGAGTTTTTAATATCATTTTAAAAAATTTTTCATTTAGAAGTTCTATTTCCTTTTTCAAATCTGTTCGATCAGTTTCACAGTCTCTTGATCCTTACTCACATTTTCATCCCATCCTTAATTTCTTCAAACTTCAAATATATATTCATTATATTTTCTGTCATCATTCCAATATCTGATACCTTTGAGGATTAGTTACTTAATGTTACATAACAGTATCACTACAAATTTAGTAACTTTGGGGGAAGGCCACACTGCCCAGCATGTAGGATCTTAGTTCTCTAACCAGGGATCAAAACCACGGCCCCTGCATTGAAAGCAAGGAGTCTTAACCACTGTACTGCCAGTGAAGTCCCCAAGCTTAGTAACTTAAAGCAACATACATTTAGTATCTCACAATTTCAGAGGGTCAGGAGTCAAAGCTTAACTGGATGTTTTGCCCAGGGTCTCAGACAGCTGCAACCACGGTGTTAGCCAGGGCTACAGGCTCAACTAGGGAAGTTCCCATGGTTGTTGGCAGCCTTCGGTTCAGTTCAGTTCAGTCACTCAGTCGTGTCCAACTCCTTGCGACCCCATGAATCGCAGCACGCCAGGCCTCCCTGTCCAACACCAACTCCCACAGTTCACTTAGACTCACGTCCATCGAGTCAGTGATGCCATCCAGCCATCTCATCCTCTGTTGTCCCCTTCTCCTCCTGCCCTCAACCCCTCCCAGCATCAGAGTCTTTTCCAATGAGTCAACTCTTCCCATGAGGTGGCCAAAGTACTGGAGTTTCAGCTTTAGCATCATTCCCTCCAAAGAAATCCCAGGGCTGATCTCCTTCAGAGTGGACTGGTTGGATCTTCTTGCAGTCCAAGGGACTCTCAAGAGTCTTCTCCAATACCACAGTTCAAAAGCATCAATTCTTTGGCGCTCAGCCTTCTTCACAGTCCAACTCTCACATCCATGCATGACCACTGGAAAAACCATAGCCCTGACTAGACAGACCTTTGTTAGCAAAGTAATGTCTCCGCTTTTGAATACGCTATCTAAGTTGGTCATAACTTTCCTTCCAAGGAGTAAGCGTCTTTTAATTTCATGGCTGCAATCACCATCTGCAGTGATTTTGGAGCCCAGAAAAATAAAGTCTGACACTGTTTCCATTCTTTCCCCATCTATTTCCCATGAAGTGATGGGACCGGATGCCATGATCTTTGTTTTCTGAATGTTGAGCTTTAAGCCAACTTTTTCACTCTCCTCTTTGACTTTTATCAAGAGGCTTTTTAGTTCCTCTTCACTTTCTGTCATAAGGGTGGTGTCATCTGCATATCTGAGGTTATTGATATTTGTCCTGGCAATCTTGATTCCAGCTGGTGTTTCTTCCAGTCCAGTGTTTCTCATGATGTACTCTGCATATAAGTTAAATAAGCAGGGTGACAATATACAACCTTGATGTACTCCTTTTCCTATCTGGAACCAGTCTGTTGTTCCATGTCCAGTTCTAACTGTTGCTTCCTGACCTGCATACAGATTTCTCAAGAGGCAGATCAGGTGATCTGGTATTCCCATGTCTTTCAGAATTTTCCACAGCAGCCTTCAGTTCCCTGCAATCTTTCAGACCCAGGATTTCACTTCTCTGCTGGCCATTGGCTGGATGCTGCCTTCTCCAGGGCAGACCCCTATATGGGGTCTTCTCCATGGGACATCTCACAACAAAGTAGCTTCCTTTTTCAAAACCACCAAAGGAGAATCTCCTTGCAAAATGTGCAATAGAATATTATGTATCCTAATCACAGAAATGACAATCCATTCTCTCTGTCATCTACTCGTTAAGAGTCACAGGTTCCACCTATGCTCAAGGAGAGGAAACTACACGAGGGTGTGAATGTCTGGGAGTAGGGACCATGGGGCCCTTAGAGTCTGTCTGCCCCTGGGTCTGATTCTATTATCTATTGTTTCAGCTGGTTCTCTCATGTGAAGCCGTTTCAACTTTGAGGTATTTGCTTTGTTATCTTATTTAATGAAATTGTTTAGAGGCATAGATAGAAGAAACCTTCCTCTAGGAAAGACTGAGCTTTGTTTCTACCAGTAGCCTCAGAAAAAAAAAGAAAGAAAGAAAAATAAGGAAATTCAGAATACATTGAAATCTGCTGCTGGCTTCAGGTTTTTTATGGCTATTCAAATTTCAACTTTATATGAGAGCTATTTTGTCTTTACAAAGTCCCATGCATGACCCAGAGAAGGCAATGGCAACCCAGTCCAGTACTCTTGCCTGGAAAATCCCATGAACGGAGGAGCCTGGTAGGCTGCAGTCCGTGGGGTCGCTAAGAGTCAGACACGACTGAGCGACTTCACTTTCACTTTTCACTTTCATGCATTGGAGAAGGAAATGGCAAGCCACTCCAGTGTTCTTGCCTGGAGAATCCCAGGGTCGGGGGAGCCTGGTGGGCTGCCATCTATGGGGTCACACAGAGTTGGACACGACTGAAGTGACTTAGCATCAGTAGCAGCATGCATGACCATTTTTCCTCCTTGCCACTCAACAACAATGTCCAGACAAGCACATCTTCTTGAATCGTCTTTCTGCGCAATGAGATTTTACTGGTTTACTCTCACTGGAGATGCCACCCTTTGGTCTTTAAAACTGCCCACTTGGGGTGGGTCTTAGAAATTTGTCTCCTGTCCCTTCCTTCAGTAGTCACTATGTGGTTCTTATAGTCAGATGTCTTTGGGGATGCTGTAAGTATTAAATATATCCTATAGAAAATGGGGTGATCAAAGGGCAGTCACAAGATGTGAGGTAGAAAAAAAATCCTATGCTTTTTAGTACATTCTTTCAATATAATTTAATTGTATCACCACTAGGAGGTTTCTCATGTATGAGGTTTAAGAATTGCTTTGGAAAGTGAAGGCACCACAGGAATAAAGACGCTGTGTGCTGTGATGTGCTTAGCCGCTCAGTCATGTCTGACTCTTTGCGACCCCATGGACTGTATCCCACCAGGCTCCTCTGTGGAGAAGGCAATGGCACCCCACTCCAGTACTCTTGCCTGGAAAATCCCATGGACGGAGGAGCCTGGTAGGCTGCAGTCCATGGGGTCATGAAGAGTCAGACACGACTGAGTGACTTCACTTTCACTTTTCACTTTCATGCATTGGAGAAGGAAATGGCAACCCACTCCACTGTTCTTGCCTGGAGAATCCCAGGGACGGGGGAGCCTGGTGGGCTGCCGTCTGTGGGGTCGCACAGAGTCGGATATGACTGAAGTGACTTAGCAGCAGCATGCTCCTCTGTCCATGGGGACTCTCAAGGCAAAAATACTGGAGTGATTTGTCATGCCCTCCTCCACAGGATCTTCCCAACCCAGGGATCGAACCCAGGTCTCCTACATGGCAGGTGGATTCTTTATCATCTGAGTCATAAGGGAAACCCAAGAATACTGGATTGGGTAGCCTATCCCTTCTCCAGGGGAACTTCCCATCCCAGGAATCTAGCTGGGGTCTCTTGCATTGCAGGCATATTCTTTACCAGCTGAGCTGTCTGGGAAGCCCAAGGATGTTATAAGGTGCCAGAAAAATTAAGAAGACATCATCCATTCATTCAACAAGTATTTACTGAGCACCTACAAGGTATCAGGTCAGACAATTCTCCAACAGTTAGAGACACATCAGTAGATGCAAGTGACAAAACTCTGTCCACAGGGAACTTGCCTCTACTAAGTATTTTATTAAGCATGAGGGCATTAAGCTATTTAGTGTAAGAGAGGGAAAGACCCCCTTTGGCATGAAGAGGTCCAAAGGAGGTTCAGGAAAGAGAGATGTAAAAATATAAAACTCTTTTATTTCACCAGGTGACTGAAAATCAGATTGAGCCTTCATTTTCAAGATGAAATTTATTAATTTAAAATGTCTGCTAAGTCTGTTAATAACACACTCCATCCTATGGAGGGAACAAATTTTCTTACATCTGGATGGGGAATATTGATGGAGGATAAAATTAATGTACAGGTGAACCTATTTGCAAAGGAGAAACAGAGACACAGTCGTAGAAAACAAACACATGGACACCAAGTGGGGAAAATGGAGTGGGAGGAATTAGGATCAACAAATATACACTATTATGTATAAAATAGACAATTAATGAGAAACTACTATATAGCACAGGGAACTCTACTCAATGCTCTGTGGTGACCTAAATGGGAAGGAAATCCAAAAAAGAGGGGATATATGTGTACATATGGCCAACTCAATGGACATGAGTTTGAGCAACTTTGGGAGATGGTGAAGGACAGGGAAGCCTGGTGTGCTGCAGTTCATGGGGTCACAGAATCAGACACAGCTGAGCAACTGAACAACAAAAATAGCTGATTCACTTTGCTCTAAAGTGGAAAATAGCACAACATTGTAAAGCAACTATAATTCAATAAAAAATTATAAAAATACACAAGTTCTTCTTTGATTAAATAATAACAATATTGGCACAGGAGATGGGCTTTAGTGTGACATGATAAGAAATTACAGGCCTTTTCTTCTGTGCCTAGAATCCTTTCACCACTGATTTTTTTTTTTTTTTAAGACTATTGCTTTCTTGACTCTCAGCCTTATTTTCAAGGCTATGCTCCTATGCAGTGAGTGTGGAAAGACAGTCTTCACTAGGACTGCCAAGCTAGGGAGAATCCCTCCCTTCCCACTCTGAGGACACCTGTGAGTGGGCTAGTTAGGCCATCTCTGCTCTAAATCTCAGCAAGAAGTGTAATGCCTCTTTCCTTGGGTTCATCCTTCCCTACTCATCTCATCTTGGTAGGAAGACCACAAGAATCAGGTTCAAAGTATTGGCCTGGACAAAGGAGAATAATGTGGCTGTTTTTAGTCTAGGCCTTACATCCCTGACAGAGAAGGCAATGGCACCCCACTCCAGTACTCTTGCCTGGCAAATCCCATGGACAGAGGAGCCTGGTAGGCTGCAGTCCATGGGGTCGCTAAGAGTCGGACACGACTGAGCGACTTCACTTTCACTTTTCACTTTCATGCATTGGAGAAGGAAATGGCAAGCCACTCCAGTGTTCTTGCCTGGAGAATCCCAGGGACGGGAGAGCCTGGTGAGCTGCCATCTCTGGGGTCACACAAAGTCGGACATGACTGAAGTGACTTAGCATAGCATAGCATTACATTCCTGATGGCTAAGATGGTAAAGAATCTGCCTGCAAAGCCGGAGGCCTGGGGTTCAATTCCTGGGTCGGGAAGATCCCCTGGAAAAGGGAATGGCAACCCATTGCAGTATTCTTGACTGGAGAATTTTATGGATGGAGGAGCCTGGCAGGCTACAGTCCATGGGGTCACAGTGAGTCAGACACAGCTGAGCAACTAACACTTTACATCAGAAAGACGAGGGAAGCTGGAAGTCCACTCATAGTATAGCCCAGTTTATGAGGATCAGAGTTTGGAGCCAAAACTTATAATGACAAAAGGAGTAATTACATCAAAGGATCTCACTCTTCAAGTTCTCTCATCATTGTGCAGTTGAGGTGAAAGGCTGGTCAAGCATGTAGCATTATAGGTTCCAGGCCAACTTGGCCTCTTTTCACTCTAAAGTTAAATCTAGTAAGTGTGTTAATCTCTCAGTCATGTCCCACTCTCTGTGACCCCATGGACTACAGTCCACCAGGCTCCTCTATCCATGGAATTCTCCAGGCAAGAATACTGTAGGGGGTTGCTATTCCCTTCTCCAGGGGATCTTCCTAACCCAGGGACTGAACTTGGGTATCCTGCATTTCAGGCATATTCTTTACCATCTGCACCACCAGGGAAGCCCACCAAGTCTAATAATAGTCCAACCCTATGAAACAGAGATTATCATCATACTTCTTTTAAAAATGAGGAAATCAAGACTTGGAACTCAAATGAACTGCCTAGGATCATAGAACCAATAAATGGAAAGACTAGTTTCTGGGACAAATTCTTTGCTCAACTAGGCTGATTTATCAAAGGACCTGTCTATTTTCCACTGGTATTTGTACAATTTGCAATAGTTTTCATACATAGTCCTCAAAATTACCTAGCCAAGTAGTAGAGCAAGTGTTATTACTTTTTTTTAAGAGCCCAACACCACTGCCCTGTTGCGATCTGCTTGGAATGCTGCGGAGTGGTAAACTCACCTGTATTAGTTTTCCATTGTTTCCATAACAAATTACCACAAACATAACAGCTTACAACAGCAGAAATCTACAGTTCTGTAGTTCATTATACTAAACCAAGGTGTTGATAGGCTCCATTTTTTTCTGGAGGCTCTAAGAGAAAAGCTATTTCTTGCATGTTGACAAAATTCAGTTTCTCACAGTTGTAAAACTGAGGTCTCCATTTTCCTTCTAGCTATAGGCTAAAGGTCTTTCCCAGTTCTTAAAAGCCCGCTGCATTCCTTGACTCACAGCCCCCTTCTTCCATTTCAAAATCCAGGAACAGTGGTCAAGTCCCTCTCACAAATTTTTCCTCCTCCTTCTTCTGTCTCATCTCTCTGACCCACCAGGGAAAGGTGTTCCACTCTCAAGGACTCCTGTAATTAGCTGAGCCCACCTAGATAATCCAGTAAAGTCTCTCACCTGACCCTTGATCATTGCCCTTACCTGTGATCATATCTACAAAGCCTCTTTTGCAATAGTTATTGACTTCATGGTATTCCCACAAAAGAAAGTGAAGTCACTCAGTCATGTCCAACTCTTTTCGACCCCATGGACTGTATCCTACCAGGCTCCTCCATCGATGGGATTTTCCAGGCAAGAATACTGGAGTGGGTTGCCATTTCCTTCTCCAGGTAGTCCCACAAATTCATATCAAAATCCTAAACCCCAATGTAATGTTATTAGGAGGTAGGGCATTTGATAGGTAATTAGATCATGAGAGTAGAGCCCTCATGAATGGGAACTTACTAAAAAAGAAAAAAAAAAAAAGCCCCAGAAAGCTCTTTCTCACCCCCTTCACTATGAATCAAGAGAACAGCCATCTGCAACCCAGAATAGGGTCCTCATCAAGTCCTCACTGGAACCTCTGTTCCTGCTTCCAGAACTGTTAGAACTAAATTTCTGATGTTTATAAGCCCCCACCCCACCCATTGCAGTCTATGATATTCTGTTATAGCAGCCCATACTGGGCTTCCCAGGTGACTCAGTCGTAAAGAATCCGCCTGCCAATGCAGGAGACACAAGTTCAATGTCTGGTCTGGGAAGATACCCTAGAGGAGGAAATGGCAACCCACTCCAGTATTCTTGCCTGGGAAATTCCATAGACAGAGGAGTCTGGAGGGCTACAGACCATGGGGTCACAAAGAGACAAGAGTTAGTGGCTAAACAACAACCACTGACTAAGACAGCGGTAAGGTAACATACTGACAGATTCTGAGTCTCAGGACACACACATCTTTGGGGATCCATTATTCTGCTTCTGACCTTCCCTCAGTTGGTAAAGAATCCACCTGCAATACAGGAGACCCTAGTTCGATACCTGGGTCAGGAAGATCCGCTGGAGAATGGATAAGCTACCCACTCCAGTATTCTGGCCTGGTGAATTCCATGGACTGTAGACTCCATGGGATGGCAAAGAGTTAGACATGACTGAGCGGCCTTCACTTTCACTTTCACTTCATTCTGCTTCCACACAACCCTAGTAACTTGGCCCCATGATGGTCCTTAAGCAAGAAAGTTGTAATGCCTACAAACAAGGCTGGGTTGGGAAGAAGAAGAAGTTTTATTAATGGCCTCTTTCCATCATGCACAGCAAAAAATGAGAGACTTCAAATAATTACAATAATTAAATTACTATTCATACAAATGTGATTTTAGAAAGTTTCAAAAGAGGAAATAAACTTCCTAAGTAATTAGAATAGAATTTTTTATCAGGGTATACTTATTTTGTGATGCAGAACAATAACTTTTCAAGCTACATACTATAAAAGTTCTTATTATATGTCATTTAGATGCTTTGTGAAACAATAATAATTCAAATCTTTACTAACAAACCATGTCACAACAGGGAAATATTTGTTTCCATAAAAAAATTTAATAATGATAACACATTCATTTTTTTTTTTTGCTTTTTCTAGGTTTATGTTCGTGGTACTTTATCACTTTAGGATAACTGTCCTTTTTGTGATGCAAAAGTTTTCCATTAATTCAACCTGAAATGGCAATTTAAAAAAAATTTTTTGTGATTTCAGAGTAAATTTACTTATTCCATTAAAAGATAAGTTTCTTATTGAGTATTATTTAGTCATTTTAGCCTTCTTCTAAGTGATAGGTGCTTTGTAAAAGGTAAAATTGGTTATAACCTTTTATTCTTGAAGTTTTGCCCAAATCTTAACATGAAATAGTCCTGTAATTTCCAGTGCTAACCTAAGCCAATAGATATAATAATTGGACTATTTATCTATTTTGTGTTATGAATAAATCCAGATGCCACATCATAGCACAAATTTCTTATTCACTCATCTCCTAAAGTTTATCTGAGAAAACAGAAATATGTATTCTACAAACAGTTTGAGTTAACCTTTAGTCAACGCCCTTGGGATCTTTCTATGACAATGAAATCTATTCAGTATGTACTCCTAGAAAAGGCACCTTTGATCAAAAGGCAGATACAGAGGCAATGGAGTATTCATCTTAATGCTTAACCAAATCATATTTTCTATTTGCCCAACAAATGATATTCACATAGCAAATTCATTATCCAAATGGGAATAAAGCATTCTAAATATATCAAATATTATGTTTAATAGAAACATGTGATACATAGATTTCTTACAATCAGAAAGCAGAAGAGAACAAGGCATAAAGAGGAACTAAATAAATGTTAATTTACTTCCTTTGGGGGGGAAAAAAATCCCTTAGTAAACTATTAAAGGAATCAATCTTTACAAAAAAAAAAAAAAAAATTAAGAACAAAACTTAATCACCATTAATGAGATCTCAGAAATGAATCCAAATACAAAGAAAGCCAATGATTTTGATTGTTGTCCCTAAGAAAGGTGGCTGGCTATGCACAGAAAGTGACTCTAATGTTTAAGAGCAAGAAAAGAAAAGCAACTCCCTAGAAAAACAGTAATAAGAGCTATTGTTTACTCTTCACTTGCTCTGTTCCTGAGATAGAGCTAAGTGCTAATTATGTATTAATACATTCCTAACAATTGTGTAGTTTATGTGGCATGACCATTTTGGAGATGAGAAAATAAAGATTCATTTTTTGAGCAATTTAAAAAATTTGTTTAAGATTAAATAGCTAATAAGTGTCAGAGTGGGGATTTTTGAATCCGAGTTCAAAGCCCACAATCTTTCTAAAATTTACTGAAATCTTAGCTAACAGTTTTTAACTTCTGGGAAAAGGACACTCTTGTGGGCTTTTGTAACACATTTTGCCACGTTGTATGCACACACAAATTGCCAGGAGAAATAGCAACAGCCTCACAGAACACAGATGAAACCACTCTTACAGCAGAAAGTGAAGAGGAATTAAAGAGCCTCTTGATGAGGGTGAAAGAGGAGAATGAAAAAGCTGGCTTGAAACTCAGCATTAGAAAAATGAAGATCACAGCTTCCAGTCCCATCATATCATGGCAAATAGAAGGAAAAAAAAGTGGAAACAGTGATAGATTTCATTTTCTTGGGCTCCAAAATCACCATGGACAGTGACTGCAGTCAAGAAATTAAAAGATGCTTTCTCCTTGGAAGGAAAGCTATGACAAACCTAGACAGCATATTAAAAAGCAGAGACATCACTTTGCCAACAAAGGTCCGTATAGTCTAAGCTATGGTTTTTCCAGTAGTCATGTACAGATGTGAGAGTTGGACCATAAGGAAGGCTGAGTGCTGAAGAATTGATGGTTTTGAATTGTGGTGCTGGAGAAGACTCTTGAGAGTCCCTTGGACAGCAAGGAGATCAAATCAGTCAATCCTAAAGGAAATTAATCCTGAGTATTTAGTGGAAGGAGTGATGCTAAAGCTCCAATACTTTGGCCACCTGATATGAAGAGCCAACTGATTGGAAAAAGACACTAATGCTAGGGAGGAATGAAGGCAAAAGAAGAAAGGGGAAGCAGAAGATGAGATGATTAGATGGCATCACTGACTAAATGGATATGAATTTGAGCAAACTCCAGGAAATAGCAGAGGACAGAGGAGCTGGCATGCTACAGTTCATGGGATCACAAAGTCGAACATGATTTAGTGACAACAACTGTAAATGTTACGTTATGTTAATCACTCAGTTGTGTCCGACTCCGTATGACTCCATGGACTGTAGCCCACCAGTCTCCTCTGTCCATGGATTTCTCCAGGCAAGAATATCGGAGTAGGTTGCCATTTCCTTCTCCCAACAAAGAATATACACAGAGACAAAAAATAGTTTATGTATTAGCCTACAATAATAGTTGTAGACAATGAAATAGCTACTTGTGTTTTCTAATTAACATACTGCCAGTACAACATTAAGAGGGAACCCAGGCCTAGCTTGCAAGCCAAAAATAATAAGAGGAGAATAAAAGGAAAAATATACATCACCAAATCTGTTGGACTTCGGTTTTCAAACCTGATTTCATGGGATTCAACAGAGATAATGCAAAATATTAAAATAATTGTCTAAATACAAATATGTTTCTTTTCAATATAATCATTAAGTTTCCCCTTGTTTCATATACAGTATAATTTTAGTAAAAAAATTTACTTATATCACTCAATTGTATTCCCTAATAAATGATATTAAGATACATACTAGTTCACTATGTATTAATCCATCTGCAAACCTGAAACAAAATGGTGGTTGGTAACATTCAAATATGCTTAGTGTCCACATAATTCACAAAACCTCCAAAACTATCACCACAGAAGTAACACTGACAATCCTTGCCGGAAGTCTTCTATTGAATTTGCTCTATCTTTTCAACTAGAAGTCCAGTTTCTGTTATCTATGTTAGTATTAATTTTACTAGTTTAATTAACACTATGAGGTCCTGTACACATATAATTGAATGCTATGTACAATATTATTTTAGATAGCTGTTTTGCTGTATTTTAGCACTATGCCTAAGGGAACTCTCTCAGCGTTAGCAAATCATACAGCATTGTTTTTCCTCCGAGGAATCTAGTTCCCCAAACCAGTCACGATGCAAACGTTTTTTGCAAGTTTTTTTCATACCGAGTACAAACTTTGCATGAAATCAGAACATCCTACTCACATATGCATTTTACTAAGAAAGTGCTCATTAAGATGATACACCACACTCCCAGGAAAAACCAGAGAGCAGTCAAAATGTCAATTATATTTGTATGGGACGTAAACAGGAATAAAAATTTCCAAATTGCAAAAATCAAGTACTCAGCAACCTGTTGTACTTCAAAAAAACAATCAGTGAACATAACGCAAGTGACTTGTTTTCCTAAGTAACCTAACCAACAAGAATATCAAAACAATGGGAAAAGGTGAAGTTGAAAACTCCAAAATCATACCTAGACTTGCAAAATCAGTATTCAGACTGAGAAATGTGTGTATCTGGGTACAGGCCCAGAGCTTCATATATTATGAACTAATATGAACTTTTTGGGAGAAGGCAATGGCACCCCACTCCAGTACTGTTGCCTGGAAAATCCCATGGATGGAGGAGCCTGGTAGGCTGCAGTCCATGGGGTTGCTAAGAGCCGGACATGACTGAGGGACTTCACTTTCACTTTCCACTTTCATGCATTGGAGAAGGAAATGGCAACCCACTCCAGTATTCTTTTTTTTTTCCCCTTTTTTTTTCCCTTTTTTTTTAATTTTATTTTTTAACTTTACAATATTGTATTGGTTTTGCCATATATCAAAATGAATCCGCCGCAGGTATACACTTGTTCCCCATCCTGAACCCTCCTCCCTCCTCCCTCCCCGTACCATCCCTCTGGGTCATCCCAGTGCACTAGCCCCAAGCATCCAGTATCATGCATCGAACCTGGACTGGAGACTTTTCATATATGATATTATACATGTTTCAATGCCATTCTCCCAAATCATCCCACCTCTCCCTCTCCCACAGAGTCCAAAAGACTGTTCTACACATCAGTGTTTCTTTTGCTGTCTCATATACAGGGTTATTGTTACCATCTTTCTAAATTCCATATATATGTGTTAGTATACTGTATTGGTATTTTTCTTTCTGGCTTACTTCACTCTGTATAATAGGCTCCAATTTCATCCACCTCATTAGAACTGATTCAAATGTATTCTTTTTTATGACTGTCACTTCAGTATTCTTGCCTGGAGAATCCCAGGGATGGGGAGCCTGGTGGGCTGCCGTCCATGGGGTCGCACAGGGTCGGACACGACTGAAGCGACTTAGCAGCAGCAGCAGCATGAACTTCTTCCTATTTATTCTTAGCTGACCTCTGTATCATACAGATCGTTATGTGTGATCAATTTTTAGAATCATAGAGTCTGACTAAACAAGCAATATTATGTATACTGATAAAATATCTGACTCTCTGGATGTGTGTATTAATTATTAATAGGGGTGGAACTAGAACTTTCACCTTAAAATAATTTTTACACCTGTGCTCAGCATTATCATCCACAAAATGATAAAAGAAAAACAAGCTTTTTTCTGGTACGTCAGTTATAAACACACCAACAGTCTCCAGAAGCACACCACTTTAAAAAACAACTGGTTACAATGATTAATGTCAGTGTAATCCAGACAGTGTCAATGCATGTATGAAAATCTTGAGATAAATCCTGTCATTTCTGTGTGATGAGGAACAGTAATTTTTCATAGAGAAAAGATAATGACAATTAGTAACTGAAAGCAAAAATAGGACAATTCCCCATATAAATAAAAGGCTGCTAACCCTTCCCCTTTTCCTGAAAAAGCCCAATTTTTTTCAATGATAAAGCATCAGTCAAAAATTTACTCTTTAGAATACCAAAAGGAAATTTCAAGGACTATATGGGTGTCTCCTAAATATCCAGGAATTACAAACAAGACAAATAAAAGATCAGATTTCATAATTAGGTTTGCATTATTTCATTATTAAATGACATTTCGATTTGTATATCTCTTTATTACTTCCTTTTCTAATAATGTTTGTTTTTACTTTTTTATTTGTTCAGGTTCTTCTGAATAGAAAGGAAGACTATCAGCATCAGAGTTTCAGTTCTACAAACTCCATCCCCTAATTCCACAGTGGCTCAATTCTATTGACACTGGACTATAATTCCATTTCCCTTGGCTTTTACAAAAATAGAAATAATAAGGCTTATTTACTTGCTTCACTTCAAAAATACAAACGTCAAAGCACCTCAGAACAGATCTCTATGTTTTTTATATCTTTTCATTATAGGAAACACTGTGATGAAAGTCCTTACAAATATAATTTAAAGGAAAAAACTAGAACTCTAAAGTTAACCTTCAAGGAAATTTAAATTACAAATACCCCAATATGGTTGACTCATGGTCTCTCTTCACTTCCAATAGTACATCCTCGGTTACCTGTACAAATCCCCTTCATAGATAACTTGGCACTCACAAAGTTGTAGGATGGAACTGTGGGAAAGAGAGATGAGATGAGATTCTCTTTTTATAACCTAACCTGTGCTCTCTTTTGAAAAGCTGAAAAATATCAAAGCTAAGCTATTTTTCCTGCTGGCGCCCTAAGAGGAATTATCTCATCTTCCACCTGCCTCCTTGGAATAGGTCTTACAATAGTTAGGCAAGGGGCTCATACATCACCCCAGTCAAATTATCAGATGGGTTCCCTTTCTGTTTGGATATGGAAATGGAAAAATTCACAGACTCCAAATATTATTCAAAAATTCAGTTTAGAGGATTTCTCCATCACCAAGCCAAGTGTTATCTTTGACTTCCCAGAGAGAATTTCAGATGTTTTGTACGACTCGGTCACTGTTAAGCATTACCAGGAAATGTGAACCTGCAGCCTCCATGGTTGCAAATCTCAGGAATATTGACAATCACAGGTAGCCATTTAAAAATAGAAACAATGAATTCTTACAGATGGAACACATTAGTGTTATCAATACCACTGCCCATGTTGCAGAGAAGAAGCCAATTCTGACTCCACAATGGAACCATTCCTCTGACTTGCTTTTCCTTGCTTTTGTTATTATAATCATACAGAATGGCCTGCCTCCAAGAATCCTGCCCCTCTGCCTGACTATTAAGCTACAGTGCCTTTGTTCAGAACCCTGTGTGCTTGTAGATGGATGGAAGGGGGAAATTAACACATAATCCACCTGAGGCTTGCCATTCTAGGAGATGCTTGCAAGATTAATGGCCTTTTTACTTTGATTCCTTACTGTCCTCATCTCTCATCTATGAAAACACCTGGCATCCAGACCCTGATAAGATGGTTATTCTGAGGCACTAGCTTGCCATCTTCTCAGTCAGCTGGCTCCCAATTAAAGTCTCTTCCATGCCTCAACCTGTCTCTTGGATTCATTGGCGCATTGTGCAGTAAGCAGAGCGAGTTTGGACCCAGTAACACACAGACTGATGGAATGATACTTCTCAGAGATGTCACTGATACTTTTCTTGTCTTAAAAGTTTCTTAGGTAGGGCTATCACAAAGCATATCCTCTCTAAAAATGAACAAAGCCAGCTTGAAAAACCTCAATCACAAAAGAAGCAGAGTGACTCTGAATCGCAATTTCCACAGAGGGGATTAGCTTGTGCAATCTCTGGAAGCCCCCAATAAGTGTCTCCTTGGCCACACACAGGTCTCCTGCCCTCCAGGATGGATATTTTCTCGTTGTTTCATAACAGCCCATTACCCTTTTTTGTTTATCTCTGACCATAACAGAAAATCCCTACTGGCACAGAGGCAGGGGAAGAATCAAAACAGAGATTTCTTTAAAGGTCGGTGTTGTTTATTTTCTGGAAATCACTGATCTGGTGCTCTTATTATGAGTCTAAGGGGAAAGGGACAGCATTCTAATCCTTTATTCTATACACACCTAGCACGCTACCAAAACAGAGCACGCTGAACTGTAGCTTTCCAGGGTTGCTCTGCCTCCTGGATAGATAACCACCTTCAGAAGCTACACTTCCCAGGAGTCCTCCCAAATTGTATTTTAATAGCATGAATGACTTCCAGCAGAATAGGAACAATAGATAAGAAATGCCTTATGCTATATAATGACACCAGCTAATGTGTGTTGAGCAGCTCCTAAGAGCCAGGTAAACATGTAAATAGGTTCCTTACATGTGTATATTGAGTCTAAGAACTTTTCTTACTCTTGGGGGGAAAAAAGGAGTAAGTAAAGAACATATTACTCAGGACTCAATTGCCTCCCTTGGATCTTTGAATTTTGATTCTTTCATGTGAGAACAACAAAACAGTGATCACGCACGTTGCCTCATGTTCAGTAGGTATGGCCAACGCACTCTTCATTAATATTGCAAAGACTTGCTTTGTTGCTGTTTAGTTGCTAAGTCAAATCTGACTCTTTGTGACCCCATGGACTGTAGCCCACCAGGCTCTCTGTCCAGGGGATTTCCCAGCAAGAATACTGGAGTGGGTTACCATTTCCTTCTCCAAGAGATCAAATCTACATCTACTGTATTGACAGGCAGATTCTTTACCACTGAGCCACAAATACTGAAAAGACCTGCTATCACATTTTAAAATAAAAATAATTTTATTTGGATTAGGTATCATGCTTATTATGGCCAAAGCACATCTGTCAAGTTCTTTTTAATACTTATAATGTTGCAAGGTAGCCTTACTTTTCAAATATATTTATACACTTGCTTGATAGTCTTGAGAGTAATATTAATTTGTCCATTCTTTCCTTCTTTCATGAGCCATCTGAGATCAGCTCTCAACAAAGAACTAAAGGAAATTCCAAAGATATAAAGTCAATTTCCTTCTTAAGATATTTATTGCTTGCACTGCTTTATTTTTAAAACATTATTGGAGAATTCAAGTTTAAAACTGTATTGAATGAGGTATAATAATAGCAATGGACTGCAGAGACTTTCTTAATCTCTAACACTGGCACCACTGGTAATTTTTTAAGCAAACCTCAAAGGATATTATTCCTTCCACAAGGACAGAAAAGTGTGTATGTGTGTGTATACACACACACAGACACACACACACACACATGGCTCATGGGTAGAGGGAGGGAAGAAGAAGGAGAAGAGAGGAAAGAGGACAAGAAGGAGAAAGAGGAGGGCAAGAGTGAGAGAGAAAATATGCTATAATACTCACCAAATACATATTGAACAATAGGCTTCAAAACACATGAGCCAGGAGCAATAACTATAAAAGCAAATACAGTCAACAATGTGATCTTTCACTTGACTTAATTCAAAAAGACTTTTGGTGACAGCTCTTTGGCTAGAGCATTTATGTTAAGTGTTCCTTAACTGATGGAGAAAGTGCCATACCTCCATTCCTTGGTCTCTACTAGTAGTTAGGGTTACACTCATCTGTAGTGGTTAAGGCTACACCTGTTGTAACTAATAAATTAAGAGTGACCTAGTAACAGATTTCCAGTGGTCATATATGGATGTGAGAGTTGGACCATAAAGAAAGCTGAGAGGAAAGAATTGATGTTTTTGAACTGTGGTGTTGGAGAAGACTCTTGAGAGTCCCTTGGGCTGCAAGGAGATCCAACCAGTCCTTTCTAAAGGAAATCAACCCTGAATATTCATTGGAAGGACTGATGCTAAAGCTGAAACTCCAGTACTTTGGCCACCTCATGCGAAGAGTTGACTCATTGGAAAAGACTCTGATGCTGGGAGGGATTGGGGGCAGGAGGAGAAGGGGACGACAGAGGATGAGATGGCTGGATGGCATCACTGACTCGATGGACGTGAGTCTGAGTGAACTCCGGGAGTGGTGATGGACAGGGAGGCCTGGTGTGCTGCGATTCATGGGGTCGCAAAGGGGACCCGACTGAGCAACTGAACTGAACTGAGCCTATCACTAATTTGTGTGTGTGTGTGTGTGTGCTCAGTTGTGTCCGACTCTTTGTGATCCCATGGACTGTAGCCTGCCAGGCACCTCTGTCCATGAGATTCTCCCAGCAAGAATACTGGAGTGGGTGGCCATTTCCTTCTCCAGGGGATCTTCCTGACCCAGGGATCAAATCAACATCTCCTGCACTGGCAGGCAGATTCTCTAACACTGTGCCATTTGATAATAGGTATTACTAATGAATGCTCTCCTACAATTGATGTGAAGTTAAATCTTGCTTAATACACAAACTGCAAAGAAAAAGCAAAAAAGCTTTTTAATAAATACATGCTAAATAGATTGTAAACAGGCATTGTTGCAGGTTCTGTGAATACGGTGAAAGAACTTAGCCCCTAAGGGGTCAGAGGCTGGTAAATGCTTCAGAGATAACTAAAAGTAATCACATGAAGGAAAGCAACAGGAAAGTCCTCTCTGAGAAGGTGTCTTTTAGGCTGAAATTGAAATGTCAGGAAGGAAACATCTTCTGAGGATAAGGAGGAAGAGCTCTTAGGCACAGGGAATACCCAGTGCACTGGATTTAAGCGCAAAGACGTTTGGCATGTGGCCAGAGCAAGCTAGGGAGAGACAGTACCACAAAAGCAGCTCAGAGGAGTAGGCAAGTGTAGGACTTTGAAAGCTGGAATAAGGAGAGTGGATTTCCTAAGTGGGATGGGACCTTTCAAGGGTTCTGAAGCAGGAGAGAGACACATAATGAATTCAGGGGGAGCAACTATCCAAGAAAGGACACAAAGAAGATACCATGCTGACTTGGACTAGAAAGTTAGGGGGAAAAAAGAAAAGACAGATCTGAGATACTGACTCTTTGTGACCCCGTGGACTGTAGCCCACCAGGCTCCTCTGTCCATGGGATTCTCCAGGCTAGAATACTGGAGTGTGTTGCCATGCCCTCCTCCAGCAGATCTTTCAGACCCAGGGATCAAACTTGCGTCTCTTACGTCTCCTACTTTGGGAGGATAGTTCTTTACTATTAGCACCTGGAAAGTCAGAAACAGTGCTACCTCCTAGACATTTGGCTTGAACAAGTACCAGGTGGATGACAGTGCCAGTACTGAAATGGGAAAGACTAGAAGGGGTAGAGGAAATGCAGTTTTGTTGTGGTTGTGTTCTGTTTCAGACACCTAGGCACACCAGGTCTGCTGTTTCGTCAAGCAATGTACTTCACAACCCTAATGTTTATAACAATTAGTATCATAATAGGCATATCAAAATTCTCATATCACTATTCTGTTGTACTCATTCTCCAAGTATCCTGCATTAGAAAAAGCTACATCTCTGAAGAAAGATGGATAAGCTGACATGTAAAATGGGCATGAGGATCCTTGGGTGATTATAATCTTGCACTCTCAACACTAAACCCATGGCCCCACTCCACAGGTGAAGATACTGAATGACAAAATGATGGGGCAAAGGGAAAAAAAGAGAACAAATACCCTGATCAACAGATAACACTGGCTTTCATCCAAGAGCAGGCCATTCTTATACAATCAGACTGTTTAGTTTGAAAGAGAAATCAGTGTCAAAATATAGTTCCTGGATGTTCTTGTTCTCTTTTGAAGCCACTGAGACCTTTAAATTCCTCCCACCAGAACAACACAGAGGACAGGGCAAGTACCGAAACAAATTAACCCAAGACACTGCTTTGGATAACAGGAAGTGCCACATCCCATCTATCATATTTCAGAAAACAAAAGCAAGCAATGCTGAATAGTGAGCAGAAGTAATCAAAAGAGAGAGGGAAAGAGAGACTGGAACCTGGGGAGAAAAAATTACTACAAATACCATATCGAAACAGTTCTACCTAAAGATTTCCCTGTAACTCTACGATTTTCCCCATCTGTACTTGACATTTTTCATTGCTTGTCTTCCTCCATTTAATCTTCCCATAAGCTCTTTGAGGTATTACTATACAGATGGGAACACTCATGTTCAGAAAAGATAACTTTGTAGTATTGCACGGTTAGTAAGTTTGAGAGCTAGGATTGTACTTCAGTTCTGTTTAACTTGAAAATTCATGTAGTACCTTCCAATTTTTCTTAGAATGAATTGAATTTAAAGATAACTAATTTTTTATAGTTCACTATATGCATTTCTGGTTACACAGTAGGTGCACAGTATATTTTCAGTTATCTGCCATTATAAAGTGACAGGTGGACTCAAGTGGCACTGAGGACTTCCTATGCCATGGCTACACAGACAAGAACAAATCCTTCTATACAGTGCTGAGACAGCATGGACTATTTTGATAAGAAGGACCAGCCTTCACATTTGTATGCTGCTATAGCAAGTTGACGCAGAAGAATCAGAGATCAAATTGCCAACATCCGCTGGATCGTGGAAAAAGCAAGAGAGTTCCAAAAAAACATCTATTTCTGCTTTATTGACTATGCCAAAGCCTTTGACTGTGTGGATCACAATAAAATGTGGAAAATTCTTGAAGGGATGGGAATACAAGACCACCTGACCTGCCTCTTGAGAAACCTGTATGCAGGTCAGGAAGCAACAGTTAGAACTGGACATGGAACAACAGACTGGTTCCAAATAGGAAAAGGAGTACGTCAAGGCTGCATATTGTCACCCTGCTTATTTAACTTATACGCAGAGTACATTATGAGAAACTCTGGGCTGGAAGAAGCACAAACTGGAATCAAGATTGCCAGGACAAAAATCAATAACCTCAGATATGCAGATGACACCACTGTTATGGCAGAAAGTGAAAAGGAACTAAAAAGCCTCTTGATGAAAGTGAAAGAGGAAAGTGAAAAAGTTGGCTTAAAGCTCAAGATTCAGAAAACGAAGATCATGGCATCTGGTCCCATCACTTCATGGCAAATAGATGGGGAAACAGTAGAAATAGTGTC
>NW_011494735.1:11105792-11108618 GCF_000754665.1 Bison bison bison | reverse complement strand
AGCCTTCAGATTTGTATGCTGCTATAGCAAGTTGACGCAGAAGAATCAGAGATCAAATTGCCAACATCCGCTGGATTATGGAAAAAGCAAGAGAGTTCAAAAAAAACATCTATTTCTGCTTTATTGACTATGCCAAAGCCTTTGACTGTGTGGATCACAATAAACTGTGGAAAATTCTTGAAGGGATGGGAATACAAGACCACCTGACCTGCTTCTTGAGAAACCTGTATGCAGGTCAGGAAGCAACAGTTAGAACTGGACATGGAACAACAGACTGGTTCCAAATAGGAAAAGGAGTACGTCAAGGCTGCATATTGTCACCCTGCTTATTTAACTTATATGCAGAGTACATTATGAGAAACTCTGGGCTGGATGAAGCACAAGCTGGAATCAAGGTTGCCAGGAGAAATATCAATAACCTCAGATATGCAGATGACACCACCCTTATGGCAGAAAGCGAAGAACTGAAGACCCTCTTGATGAAAGTGAAAAAGTTGGCTTAAAGCTCAACATTCAGAAAACTAAGATCATGGCATCCAGTCCCATCACTTCATGGCAAATAGATGGGGAAACAGTAGAAATAGTGTCAGACTTTACTTTTTGGGCTCCAAAATCACTGCAGATGGTGATTGCAGCCATGAAATTAAAAGACACTTACTCCTTGGAAGAAAAGTTATGACCAACCTAGATAGCATATTGAAAAGCAGAGATATTACTTTGCCAACAAAGGTCCGTCTAGTCAAGGCTATGGTTTTTCCAGTGGT
Organism: Bison bison bison; assembly: GCF_000754665.1. Classification (NCBI taxonomy): domain Eukaryota; kingdom Metazoa; phylum Chordata; class Mammalia; order Artiodactyla; family Bovidae; genus Bison; species Bison bison. The sequence goes on along the minus strand of NW_011494735.1, from coordinate 11,107,854 downwards.
CATGTATGGATGCGAGATTTGGACTGTGAAGAAAGCTGAGGGCCAAAGAATTGATGCTTTTGAACTGTGGTGCTGGAGAAGACTCTTTCGAGTCCCTTGGACTGCAAGGAGATCCAACCAGTCCATTCTAAAGGAGATCAGCCCTGGGTGTTCTTTGGAAGGAATGTGGAGGCTGAAACTCCAGTACTTTGGCCACCTCATGAGAAGAATTGACTCACTGGAAAAGACCCTGATGCTGGGAGGGATTGGGGGCAGGAGGAGAAGGGGACGACAGAAAATGAGATGGCTGGATGGCATCACCGACTCGATGGACGTGAGTTTGAGTGAATTCTGGGAGATGGTGATGGACAGGGAGGCCTGGCATGCTGTGATTCATGGGATCGCAAAGAGTCGGACACAACTGAGCGACTGAACTGAACTGATAGTAAGTTAGATCTCTGTCTGCTCAACTATGTTATATGTTAATGATAGAAGCATATTTAAGGTATGTGTTAAATTTGAACTTGAGTTGGTGGATGCAAATTTGCTTTCATTTGATTGACTTGCCTAGCAGAATACATGGATGCAATAGTGATTTAACTTACTGTATTATTACGCCTTTACATCTCAGACTTAACAGACACACACACACACATACATACACACACACACACAGAGGGAAATTTAAAGCACTGAAAAACCAAGGTTAGCTTTAAATTTCTGTGCTCAGACAGTACAGAGACTACCAGTCATCACAACATTCCAGCCAGCAAGACAGCACAAGAATGCTATAGTTCTTCCTGTATGTCATTAAGAAATTTTTTTGCATTGCAAAAATTCCCATACTTAATCTTGCTTAGCCTTGAAACTGAAGGGCTAATTTAAAAAGAAAGATCTTTTAAATCCCTCAAATTCTAGTCTATACTGCAATTTAATTGCTTAGGGAGTGATGTATTATTTCATAATTCAAAAAAATTATTAGATGGTGATAAATTTATTAATTTGGGAATATTTGCAGTAAGAATTATATATGCCAAAGATTTTTTCATAACTAACAGTTTCATAACAGATTTCATAACTAACAGATTCAAAAAATAGAATGAGAAAGACTAGAGACCTCTTCAAGAAAATTAGAGATACCAAGGGAACATTTCATGCAAACATGGACTCAATAAAGGACACAAATGGTATGGACCTAACAGAAGCAGAAGATATTAAGGAGAGGTGGCAAAAATACACAGAAGAATTATACAAAAAAGACCTTCATGACCCAGATAATCACGATGGTGTGATCACTCACCTAGAGCCAGACATCCTGGAATGTGAAGTCAAGTGGGCCTTAGGAAGCATTACTACAAACAAAGCTAGTGGAGGTGATGGAATTCCAGTTGAGCTATTTCAAATCCTAGAAGATAATGCCATTTAAATGCTGCACTCAATATGCCAGCAAACTTGGAAAACTCAGCAGTGGCCATGGGACTGGAAAAGTTCAGTTTTCATTTCAATCCCAAAGAAAGGCCAAAGAATGCTTAAACTTCTGCACAATTGCACTCATCTCACACGCTAGTAAAGTAATGCTAAAAATTCTCCAAGCCAGGCTTCAGCAATACGTGAACCGTGGACTTCCAGATATTAAAGCTGGTTTTAGAAAAGGCAGAGGAACCAGAGATCAAATTGCCACATCTGCTGGATTATCGAAAAAGCAAGAGAATTCCAGAAAAACATCTATTTCTGCTTTATTGACTATGCCAAAGCCTTTGACTGTGTGGATCACAACAAATTGGAAAATTCTGAAGGAGATGGGAATACCAGACCACCTGATCTTCCTCTTGAGAAACCTGTATGCAGGTCAGGAAGCAACAGTTAGAACTGGACATGGAACAACAGACTGGTTCCAAATAGGAAAAGGAGTACGTCAAGGCTGCATATTGTCACCCTGCTTATTTAACTTATACGCACAGTACATCATGAGAAACTCTGGGCTGGATGAAGCACAAGCTGGAATCAAGGTTGCCAGGAGAAATATCAATAACCTCAGATATGCAGATGACACCACCCTTATGGCAGAAAGCGAAGAACTGAA
>NW_011494735.1:11051563-11105692 GCF_000754665.1 Bison bison bison | reverse complement strand
AGTTGGCTTAAAGCTCAACATTCAGAAAACTAAGATCATGGCATCCAGTCCTGTCACTTCATGGCAAATAGATGGAGAAACAGTGGAAACAATGGCTGACTTTATTTTGGGGGGCTCCAAAATCACTGCAGATGGTGACTGAAGCCATGAAATTAAAAGACACTTACTCCTTGGAAGGAAAGTTATGACCAACCTAGACAGCACATTGAAAAGCAGAGACATTACTTTCTCAACAAAGGTCCGTCTAGTCAAGGCTATGGTTTTTCCAGTGGTCATGTATGGATGTGAGAGTTGGACTACAAAGAAAGCTGAGCACCGAAGAATTGATGCTTTTGAACTGTGGTGTTGGAGAAGACTCTTGAGAGTCACTTGGACTGCAAGGAGATCCAAGCAGTCCATCCTAAAGGAGATCCGTCCTGGGTGTTCATTGGAAGGACTGATGTTGAAGCTGAAACTCCAATACTTTGGCCACCTGATGCAAAGAGCTGACTCATTTGAAAAGACCCTGATGCTGGAAAAGATTGTAGGTGAGAGGAGAAGGGGACGACAGAGTATGAGATGGTTGGATGGCATCACTGACTCAATGGACCTGAGTTTGGGTAAACTCCAGGAGTTGGTGATGGACAAGGAGGCATGGTGTGCTGCAGTTCATGGGGTTGCAAAGAGTTGGACAGGACTGAGTGACTGAACTGAACAGATTCATAAAACACTTTAAAAATAAATTCTGTTTCCCTCTTACTTTCAAAGATGCATCTTTTGATCATCAATTTACTTTTATGACAAATTGCTGTTGTTCAGTCACTAAGTAATATTTGACTCTTTGTGACCCTATGGACATCAGGTTCTTCTATCCTCACTATCCTCCAGAGTTTGCCCAAATTCATGTCCATTGAGTCAATGATGTTACATACCATCTCATATTCTGCTGCCCCCTTCTCCTTTTGCCTTCAATCTTTCCCAGGTTCGGGGTCTTTTTCCAATGAGCTGGCTCTTCACATTATGTGGCCAAAGTATTGGTGCTTCAGCTTCAGCAACTGTACTTCTGAATATCCATGGTTGATTTCCTTTAGGATTGACTGGTTTGATCTCCTTGCAGTCCAAGGGACCTTAAGAGTCTTCTCCAACACCACTATTTGAAAGTATCAACTCTTCAGTGCTCAGCCTTCTTTATGGCCCAACTCTCATATCCATACATGACTACTGGAAAAACCATAGCTTTGACTAGCAGACATTTTTTGGCAAAGTAATGTCTCTACTTTTTAATATGCTGTCAAGGTTTGTCATAGCTTTTCTTCCAAGGATCAAGCGACTTTAATTTCATGGCTACAGTCACCATACACAGTGATTTTGGACCCAAGAAAATAAAATCTGTCACTGTTTCTACAGAAACCTACTTTTTACCTTTATATTTCCCATGAAGTGATGGGACAAGATGCCATAATCTAAGTTTTTTGAATGTTGAGTTTTAAGCCAGCTTTTTCATTCTCCTCTTTCACTCTCATCAAGAGGCTCTTTAGTCCATCTTTACTTTCTGTCATTAGAATGGTATTATCTGCCTATCTGAGGTTGTTGATATTTCTCCCAGCAGTCTTGATTTCAGCTTCTGCTTCATCCAGCCCAGCATTTCACATGATGTACACTGCATTTAAGTTAAATAAGTAGGGTGACAATATACAGCCTTGACGTACTCCTCTTCCAATTTGGAACCAGTCCATTGTTCCATGTTTGGTTCTAACTGTTGCTTCTTGACCCACATTCAGGTTTCCCAGGAGGCAGGTAAGGTGATCTGGCATTCCTATCTCTTTAAGAAATTTCCAGTTTGTTGTGATCCATACAGTCAGAGGCTTTAGCATAGTCAGTGAAGCAGAAGTAGATGTTTTTCTTGATCTCCGTTGTTTTCTCCATGATACAACAAATGTCGACAATTTGATCTCTGGTTCCTCTGCTTCTTTGAAACCTAGCTTGTACATCTGGAAGGTCTTGGTTCATGTACTGCTGAAGTCCAGCTTGAAGGGTTTTGAGCACTTCCTTGCTCGCATGTGAAATGAACACAACTGTACAGTAGTCTGAACATTCTTTGGCGTTGCCCTTCTTGGGATTGGAATGAAAACTGATCTTTTCCAGTTCTGTGGCTACTGCTGTTTTCCAAATTTGCTGGCATATTGAGTACAGCACTTTAACAGCATCATCTTTGAGGTTTTTTAAATAGCTCAGCTGGAATTTCGTCACCTCCTCTAGCTTTGTTCTTTGTAATGCTTCCTAAGGCCACTTGACTTCACACTCCAGGATGCCTGGCTCTAGGTGAGTGACAACATCACAGTGGTTATCTGGATTATTAAGACCTCTCTTGTATAGTTCTTCTGTATATTCTTGCCACCTCTTTCTCATCTCTTCTGCTTCTGCTAGAATCTTACTGTTTCTGTCCTTTATCATGCTCATCTTTGCAAGAAATGGTCCCTTGATATCCCCAGTTTTCTTAAAGAGACCTTTAGTCTTTCCCATTCTATTGTTTTCCTCTATTTCTTTGCATTGTTCACTTAAGGTTTTCACATCTCTCCTTGCTATTTGCTGGAACTCTGCATTCCTTTGGTTATACCTTTCCCCTTCTTTGCCTTTCACTTCTCTTCTTTTCTTAGCTGTTTGTAAGGCCTCCTCAGACAACCACTTGGCCTTTGCATTTCTTTTTCTTGGGGATGGTTTTGGTTACCATCTTCTGTACAGTGTTACAAACTTCTGTCCATAGTTCTTCAGGTACTCTATCTGCTTCTACTAGGTCTAATCCCTTGAATCTATTTTTCATTTCCACTGTATAATCATAGGGGATTTGATTTAGGTCATACCTGAATGGCTTGATGGTTTGCCCTACTTTCTTCAATTTGAGGCCCAATTTTGCAATGAAGAGCTGATGATCAGAGCCAAAGTCAGCTCCAAATCTTGCTTTTGCTGACTCTATAGAGCTTCTCAATCTTTAGCTGCAAAAAACATAATCAATCTGATTTTACTATTGACAATCTGGTGATGTCCATGTGTAGAGTCATCTCTTAAGTTGTTGGAAAAGGGTGTTTGCTATGACCAGTGTATTCTCTTGACAAAACTCTGTTAGCCTTTGCCCTGCTTCATTTTGTACTCCAAGGCCAAACTTGCCTATTATTCTGGATAATTCTTGACTTCCTACCTTTGCATTCCAATCCCTTATGATGAAAAGTACATGTTTTTTGGTATTAGTTCCAGAAGGTCTTGTAAGTCTTCATAGAATCATTCAACTCCAGCTTCTTTGGCATTAGTGGTTGGGGAATAGACTTGGATTACTATGATATTTAATGGTTTGCCTTGGGAATAAACCAAAACCATTCTGTTGTTTTTGAGACTGCACCCAAGTATTGCATTTCAGACTCTTTTGTTGACTATGATGGCTACTTGATTTCTTCTAAGGGGTTCTTGCCCACAGGAGTAGATATAATGGTCATCTGAATTTAAATTCACCCATTCCCATCCATTGTAATTCACTGACTCCTAAAATGTTGATGCACACTCTTGCCATCTCCTGCTTGACCACATCCAATTTACCTTGATTCATAGACCTAACATTCCAGGTTCCTATGCAGTGTTGGTCTGTACAGCATCGGACTTTACTTTCACAACCAGGCATATCCCCAGCTGAGTGTCATTCCTGCTTTGGCCCAGTCACTTCATTCTTATTGGAGCTATTAGTAACTATCCTCCACTCTTTCCCAGTAGCATATTGGACACCTTCCAATTTGGGGGTCTCATCTTCCAGTATTATGTCTTTTTGCCTTTTCAGACTGATATGGTGTTCTCCAGGCAAGAATACTGGAGTAGATTGCCATTTCCTTCCCCAGTGGACCGCATTTTGTTAGAACTCTTTACTATGACCCATCTGTCTTGGGTGTCCCTGCACAGCATGGCTCATAGCTTCATTGAGTTATCGAAACACTTTTGCCACGACAAGGCTGTGATCCATGAAGAGGTTCATGACTAACAGCATTAAGCAAACTCATATATGCAATATTTACATCTAATATAACTGGAATCCTTTTATCTACATGATTTTTACATTTTTAATGACTATAGGAAATGTCATGGATGAAACATGAACATGAGTTATTACCTTTTCAGATACCAAATATTGTACCAAAAATACATTTTTGTTCCCTGATATTAACTGAAACATTTGTGTAACAATAGCAGCTATCAGTTGAGTACTGACCATATATCAAACACAAATGTACTATCCACATGGTATCTTATTTAATATCAAAATCATTCAATGTACTAGGTATTCCACTAAAAGCAAAATAAGGAAAAAGCAGTACCCTTTATGGTGGACATGCCACCTGTTCTTTTGATAGGAATAAAGTTCTAGGTTGGATACAGATGCAAAGATAGACCCTGTGTACGCCCAAGGTCCCTTCACCTAATGTGGCTATGTGCCCAAGCTCTTGACAATAGAATGTGAGTAGAAGCAATTTATGCACATTTCACCTTACTTGCTTGAGTGAACATCAGTGCAACCAGACTAGACACTCTCCTCCTTTTCATAGCTACAAGGTCATTCCAGCTGTGCTCCTATTTGACTATAAGCAGCAGAGTTACCAGCCAGATGAAAACACTTAAGATTGTTTCTGTTCAGTTGCTCAGTCATGTCCGCCTCTTGCAACCCCATGGACTGCAGCACGTCAGGCTTCCCTGTCCATCACCAATTCCCGGAGCTTACTCAAACTCATTTCCATCAAGTTGGTGATGCCATTCAACCATTTCATCCTCTGTCGTCCCCTTCTCCTCCTGCCTTTAATCTTTCCCAGCCACAGGGTGACTCTTTTCCAATGAGTCAACTCTTTGCATCAGGTGGCCAAAATATTGGTGTTTCAGCTTCAGCATCAGTCCTTCCAGTGAATACTCAGGACTGATTTTCATTAGGATGGACTGGTTGGATCTCCTTGCAGTCCAAGGGACTCAAGAGTCTTTTCCAACACCACAGTTCAAAAGCATCAATTCTTCGGTGCTCAGCTTTCTTTATAGTCCAACTCTCACATCCATACATGACTACTGGAAAAACCATAGCTTTGACTAGAGGGAACTTTGGTAGCAAAGTAATGTCTCTACTTTTTAATATGCTGTCTAGGTTGGTTATAGGTTTTCTTCCAAAGAGCAAGAGTCTTTTAATAACATGGCTGCTGTCACCATCTTCAGGGATTTTGGAGCCTAAGAAAATAAAGTCTCTCACTGTTTCCATTGTTTCCCCATCTATTTGCCATGAAGTGATAGGACCGGATGCCATGATCTTAGTTTTCTGAATGTTGAGTTTTAAGCCAACTTTTTCACTCTCCTCTTTCACTTTCATTAAGAGGCTCTTCAGTTCTTCATCACTGTCTGCCTAAGGGTGGTGTCACCTGCATATCTGAGGTTATTGATATTTCTCCAGGCCACCTTGATTCCAGCTTGTGCTTCATCCAGCCTGGCATTTCACATGATGTATTCTGTATATAAATTAAATAAGCAGTGTGAAAATATACAGTCTTGACATACTCCTTTCCCAATTTTGAACCAGTCTGTTGTTCTGTGTCCAGTTCTAATTGTTGCTTCTTGACCTGCATACAGATTTCTCAGGAGGCAGGTAAGGTGATCTGGTATTCCCATCTCTTGAAGAATTTTCACAGTTTGTTTTGATTCACACAGGCAAAAGCTTTGACGTAGTCAATAAAACAGCAGTAGATGTTTTTCTGGAACTCTCTTGCTTTCTCAATGATCCAGCGGATTTTGGCAATTTGATCTCTGGTTCCTCTGCTTTTTCTAAAACCAGCTTGAACGTATGGAAGTTCATGGTTCATGTATTTTTTTTTTAAACTTTACAATATTGTATTAGTTTTGCCAAATATCGAAATGAATCCACCACAGGTATACATGTATTCCCTATCCTGAACCTTCCTCCCTCCTCATCCCAGTGCACCAGCCCCAAGCATCCAGTATCGTGCATCGAACCTGGACTGGCAACTCATTTCATACATGATATTATACATGTTTCAATGCCATTCTCCCAAATCTTCCCACCCTCTCCCTCTCCAATAGGGTCCATAAGACTGTTCTATACATCAGTGTCTCTTTTGCTGTCTCGTACACAGGGTTATTGTTACCATCTTTCTAAATTCCATATATATGTGTTAGTATATTGTATTGGTGTTTTTCTTTCTGGCTTACTTCACTCTGTATAATAGGCTCCAGTTTCATCCACCTCATTAGAACTGATTCAAATCAGCAGATGAATGGATAAGAAAGCTATGGTTCATGTATTGTTGAAACCTAGCTTGGAGAATTTTGAGCATTACTTTGCTAGAATGTGAGATGAGTACAATTGTGTAATAATTTGAGCATTCTTTGGCATTGCCTTTCTTTGGGATTGGAATGAAAACTGACCTTTTCCAGTCCTGTGGCCACTGCTGCATTTTTCAGATTTGCTGGTATATTGAGTGCAGCACTTTCACAACATCATCTTTTAGGATTTGAAATAGCTCAACTGAATTCCATCACCTCCACCTGCTTTGTTTACAGAGATGCTTCCTAAAGTCCGCTTGATTTCACATTCCAGGATGTCTGGCTCTAGGTGAGTGATCACATCATCATGGTAAAATTGTTTACTAAACCACTATTTTGATGTTTGTTTGTTGCAGTGACTTAGCCAGTCTAATCAATAGATCATACATGCATGTATGTATGGTTCTATGTATGTATATATATGTGTGTGTTTTATAGGCAATAACCAATAGAGGCTTTTGGTTTTACTTTTGCAGGATTATTAATTCAATAAATTCCTTAAGAGTAAGTACAGACCAAAACATCAAGATCACTCACATGAACTGTAAATGAAACTATTGTTTTCTAATTATTATTGCTGCTGCTGCTGCTGCTGCTGCTGCTACTACTAAGTCGCTTCAGTTGTGTCTGACTCTGTGCGACCCCATAGATGGCAGCCCATCAGGCTCCCCCGTCCCTGGGATTCTCCAGGCAAGAATACTGGAGTAGGTTGCCATTTCCTTCTCCAATGCATGAAAGTGAAAAGTGAAAGTGAAGTCGCTCAGTCATGTCCGACTTTTAGCGACCCCATGGACTGCAGCCCACCAGGCTCCTCCATCCTTGGGATTTTCCGGGCAAGAGTACTGGAATGGGGTGCCATTGCCTTCTCCAGATTATTATTGCTAATGATAACATTTGAACTTACAGTTTAGAAAACATTTCTAAAAACATTCTCTCTTGATCCTCATTATATTCCTTTTATTTTGTAACTAAACATATTCAGAGCAGTTGAGTGGTTTGCCAAATAACACACACCCTTCAGTCAGCAGAGGAGGCAGTAAACCAAAGTCTGTGTTCTTCACACTACACTATACCATCTCTTTGTAACAATATTGCTAATGTTTGACTTGGTAAATTCAGCTAATTTGAACTGTACATTTCAAACAGGAAGTGAATTATTCCTTATGTTATTTTATTGATAATTATCTATGCTGAGACTTTCCTACTTCTATGTATTTGAGCACATCTGATGTACTTTGCATTATTCTGAAAAATCCAACAGACCTATATGAAGTATTAGGTTGAAGTTTTTGGACTGTTGAAATTTGCCATTTGATATTGGAATACATTCTCCATAAATGTGGTTATGTTATATGTTTTAATATGCATTTCTCACTTTATTTTTTTGCTGACTTACTACTTGCTGCTTATATTATATTTATTTTAGACTATGGCAATGATATTAGGGGTTTCTCAAGTAGCTCAATGATAAAGAAACCTGAGTGATAAAGTGATGAAGCCTGCCAATGCAGGAAACACAAGAGATGCGGGTTCGATTCCTGGGTTGGGAAGATCCCCTGGAGAAGAAAATGGCTCCTCTTCCACTCCAGTATTCTTGCCAGAAAAATTCTATGGACAGAAGAGCCTGGCAGGCTATAGTCCATGTGTCACAAAGAGTTGGACACAACTGAGCATACACGTGCACATACACACGATGTCAGACAAAAAGCACATTCAAGTGATTTTTATTTGAGTTCAAAATGGGTCATAAAGCAGTGGAGACAACTTGGAACATCAACAATGCATTTGGCCCAGGAACTCCTAACAAACATAAAACACAGTGGTGATTCACGAAGTTTTGCAAAGGAAACTAGAGCCTTGAAGATGAGTGTAATGGCCAGCCATCAGAAGGTGACAACAACCAATTGAGAGCAATTATTGAAGCTGATCCTCTTAAAACTGCACGAGAAGCTGCCAAAAAATTCAACATTGACTTTCTACAGTCGTTCAGCATTTGGAGCAAACAGAAAAGGTGAGAAAACTCACTTAGTGGGAAGGTGAGAAAACTTACTTAGTGGGTGCCTCATGAGCTGACAGAAAAAAAAAATCTTCATTTTGAATTGTTGTCTTCTCTTATTCTATGCAACAACAACAAACCATTTCTTAATCGGATTGTGATGTGTGATGGAAAGTGGGTTTTATACAACATTTAGTAATGACCAGCTCAGTGGTTGGACAGAGAAGATCCAAAGCACTTTCCAAAACTAAATTTGCACCAAAAAAAACAGTCATGGTCACTGTTTGGAGGTCTGCTGCCCATCTGACCCACTACAGCTTTCTAAATCCTCGTGAAACCATTACATCTGAGAAGTATGCTCAGCAAAATTGATGAGATGCACTGAAAACTACAATGCCTACAACCAGCACTAGTCAACAGAAAGGGCCCAATTCTCCATGACAACATCCGACCACGTGTTCTACAACCAACGCTTCACAGGTTGCAGGAATTGGGCTACAAAGTTTTGCCTCATCCACCATATTCACCTGACCTCTCACCAACTGACTACATCTTCGTCAAGCATCTTGACAACTTTTTACAGGGAAAGCACTTCCACAACCAGGAGGCAGAAAATGTTTTCCAAGAGTCTGTCGAATCCTGAAGCAGGGATTTTTATGCTATTGGAATAAACAAACTTATTTCTCATTGGCAAAAATGTGTTGATTGTAATGGTTCCTATTTTGACTAATAAAGATGTGTTTGAGTCTAGTTATAATGATTTAAAATTCATAGAATTACTTTTGCAGCAATCTAATCAAAAAAGAAAAATGAAGAATTTTAAAGCTCCAAATCTCTTAAGGAAAAACCTTCAAATTATCTTTAGATTTTGTTAGGAGGGTAATTCAGTGCAATTTAAGGCTTTAGAAATAGAGATTTTTTAATAAATAAATATTTTCACTGCAAAATATGTGTAACATTTTTAAAATCACTTTCCTGTCCTGGATTTCAACAAAGTCTTATTATTGATATGACAGTTGAGTGAGCTATGTTTTTTTTCTGCTTCCTAAGGTTTCCTTGGGCTTCCTAGGTGGCTCAGTGGTAAAGAATCCCCCTGCAATGTAGGAGATGTGGGTTTGATCCTGGGTCAGGAAGATCCCCTGGAGTAGGAACTGGCAATTCACTCCAGTATTCTTGTTGTAAAATCCCATGGACAGAGGAGCCTGGCGGGAGCCCATGGGATCACAAAGAGTCATATATGACTGAGCCATTAAGCACACACACACAAGGATTCCTTAGGGTTTTGCAGGTATCTTTCTCAATAAAATCAAATATTCTCCTGATGACTCTTTTCAATTCTTCTTTTACTAAGGTTAGATACCACAGGTAAGCCTGTGTGTATTGGCCAGGAATCTTTCATGAGCATTCCTCACTCAATCTCACATCACATTTGAAACCATCAAAAGAAGGACGTCAGACAACAGCTTCCACCAATTCTTTTTTCCACAGCATTAACCAGAAGTTTTACTGTTATACAACAACAATATACTGTTATACTTACAAAGCAGAAGGAATAAAAATATAACTTCTCATCCCCAGAAGTATCCCCATGGGCTAGTGAGGACATTATTTAGATAAGATAGTTTTTCTGAAGGCCCTGAAGATGTAAATAGCTGCCCAAGGTAGCAAAGTCTCTGAGAAAAAAAAATAATATGAAACCAGAACCTCTGAAAAGGAGAAACCTCAAACGTGGAATTCTGATAGAAATGAAGCCTCAATGAATTTTAGATTCCTCCAGGATATCAGTCCAGATTTAGGTGATTAACTTTCTGAGATATTTAATATAAATGAAAATATTGCATATTCTTCTAATCCTAGATAATTATTTATAAATTCATCAGCCATAAAAAGAATTATTCAACACTAGATAAATTATTAAACTCATTAATTACCAACCTAGAGAATTATTGTTGGCTGACTTGATTAGGTCTCTCTTTAAAACCAACAGTTTAAAGAAATTTCAATTAATTTGACGCTAGTGATTTCAGAAGCTGCAAAACATATGAACACAGCTTGATGAGATGCTTTTATTCTGTGTTCTGTTTTCATTAATTGACAAAGAAATATTCACGGATATTTTGGCTCAAAGTCACTGCATATGCTGTCTTTTACATAAGAGTAAATTAAAAATTAAAGCTCCTTCTTAAATTAGCAAGTAATGATTGTTTAATTACAAAAGAGGAAATGCTTAGTAACTTCTTTCTGAATATTTGAAAGGAAAGTAATATTGTTGGTGAAGAAATGAGGATTAGCATCAACTGTGGCATATTTCTGAGAATTTACTTTAATGACTGGATCATTAAATCCCCCTAAGGCTATGCAACAGGTATTATAAAGCATGGAAGAAATTTTACAAAGATATAAAACCTCTTTCTCCCTTCACTGCCAGGATACCAACTTTGTTCCAATTCTCTTCTAAATTCTGACAACTTAGCAGTATTTTCCAGTATGCCCTGTCTATCTCCAGAGCTACTTCTTATTATCCCATATACTTTCCCAAAATGATTTCATCAACACCCGTGAATTCAACTAGCACCAATACGCTGTCAAAATCCACATCCTCAACACAAACCTCATGCTAAGTTCCCAATCCATACTTCTTTTATTTTTTAGTTGGTGGGAAATTGCTTTACAATGTTGCATTCATTTTCACCATACAAGAATGTAAATCAGTCATAATTATATAGATATATACATATACACACACCCATAATATACCTTCCCTTTTGAGCCTCCCTCAACCCACCCCTCTAGGTGATCACAGAGTACCGGGATAGGCTCCCTGTGTTATACAGCCGCTTCCCACTAGCTATCTATTTCACACATGGTAATGTAATATGTCAATGCTACTTTCTCAATTCATTCCACCCTCACATTCCCTCGCTGTGAACCCAAGTCTGTTCTCTAGCAGTGAAGTGGATGAACCTAGAGTCTCTTATACAGAGTGAAGTAAGTCAGAAAAAGAAAAACAAGTATCCTATATTAACTCATACATATGGAATGATGAACCCAATCCATATTTTAAAACCTCTACTTCTATACCCCAGGACTTCAAAATCAACATGTTTCAAATTTACTCTCTCTTTCCTAACCCACACTCAAATCATCTGTTAGCTCTCCTGTATTCCCTCTCTCAATAAATCGTTTCCGTTTTCTCTGTCAGAGACTGTCCATGTCATTCTGGGTACATCCATGAGTATCTATGGCCTTCATACCACCAGAACAATGCCATACTTCATAAGGAAAAGGAGAGAACAATAAAATCCTCCACTTTTGTTTGCTTTGTACCCTGGAGATACATGCAGCCCAGTTTATGTAGATATTTCACAAATTTTCTTTAAAACAATTTCTTAAATTGTAATTACCACCTTTCTCTCTATGAGGTCATATGTGGTTCACCGAATCAGGCTCTATTCCCAATGTCATGTTATCATCTGCAACTTCAGTTCTATCAAAAAATTAGCTCTCTATACACTAGTATCTCTCTTACAAGCTTCTTTCTTTCAAGTAAGTCTAGCCAAGCACATAGAAGCCTAGGGAAATTGCTGGTCTCATATACCCAGAAACATCTGAATGTCTGTGTAATCTCAATGTACTCTCATATTCACTCTCTCTATCACACATACATACATACACATGCAAACACACACACATACAAACACACACACTTCCAAATCTGCAAACTTTCATCTCCTGACATCTTTATCCCTGTCACTGGGACAGGTAGCAAACTGACATAAGAAACAAAGAGCATAAATTTAAAATGAAGTTAATAAAAATGTACTTTGTCAATTACATTCAAATTATTCAGTGTTTCTGACAGATCTCTATGTCAAGCCATGCTGTTGACTTCAAGTAAAGTTTTAACAGCATATTGTTACTAAATCCATTATTTGAAATCAGTACTCCTGTCTGGAATACTGATTCATCTGGGCCACACTATTTGTGTTTTGTTTGTTTGTTTTCAGAAGCTGCTCACAGAAAGTAAATCAGGTAGCACAGCCATCGCAACGTCAATCCCTTAATCTCTCCACATTAATTATCTTCTGCTGCATCACAAATCAACACACATTTAGCAGCTTAAAACAGTAATTTATTAGCTCATAGTTCTTTAGGTTAGAAGTCCAAGCACAAAGACACTGATTTCACTGCTCACGTCTCACAGGCTAAAACCAAAGTATCAGTCAGTCTGTATTCTCAATTAGAACTCAGCTCATCTTATAAGATAGTAAGTTGAGGCAGAATTCAATTCCTTGCAGTCAGAGGACTATAGTCCCCAATTCCTTGTTGGCCATAGCTGGAGGTTGTTCTCAGATCTCAGAGGCCAGCTTCATTCCTTGCCATATGACCCTCTGTCTTCAAAGCAAGTGACAAGACCTTTTCCTTTTGTCAAAAATTCCCACTCAATCTGAATCTTGTTCTCTAGGAAGACTGCAAGTGAGGTACAAGTGAAAGTTGCTCAGTTGTGTCCGACTCTTTGCAACCCCATGGACTATACAGTCCATGGAATTTTCCAGGCCAGAATACTGGAGTGGATGGCCGTTCCCTTCTTCGGGGGATCTTCCCAACCCAGGGGATGAACCCAGGTCTTCTGCATGGCAGGTGTTCTCTACCAGCTGAGCCACCAGGGAAGAGTGCAGTCCCTTTTAAAGACTCATCTGATGGATTCAGGCTCACCAAGGAAAATCTCTCTTTCTTAAAACTTCATCATGGGCCTAGTGCAGGCTCACATTTAAAGAGAGGGGATTATATCAAGATGTACTGCAGAAGGTAGAACTCTCATGGGCCCTCTTAACACTCTCCCTCCCATATGACCCTTCCTACTTATAATAGTTTTTTCCAAACACACAATCATGTGCTAGATTGAATTATATCTTGGCCAAGGAGATGAGGAAAAAAAGAAAGAAACAATAGACACAGAGAGAAGGATGTACGCTACGGCTATGGCTTCTTTGATTTGCCACATACACGAACTTTACAAAATTCTGAAATCTATACATTATTCAATGTGGATCTAACAAATCTCTGAATTTTTCTGCCTTCAGTTTAATTATGTATAAAATAATGATTCCTACTTCGTATGACTATGTATTCATAAATAACACACTTATAAAGCTTACAAGGTGACAGAAAAGAAAAAAAATGGCCCAAACTTCACTGTATTTTTATGTCCATGAAGAGCAGTCTATACAACCAGTTCATAAAAAAAATTTTCACTATTTTCCCTTAGCATTAAAACTTTCCCCTAAGTATTACTTCTATATATAGAATTAAATACCTTTGAAATTATCATTTTAACTGTTCATGTTACCTTCACAATTATTGTCACATCAATTTTATAATTTAAGAAATTAATGCAAAATAGATAAAGTACATATTACTTTTCTCATTTTACAAATGGGAAAAGACCTGAGTCTAAAAAGGTTAAATAATTTTTCTTAAGCAAGTTAGGAGCACAAGAAAAAGCAGATTTCTATTTTTTATTGAGCTCATAAGCTCATAGAGTCTTCTGGTGTAGGCTCTGAAGTCAAGAAAAGACAGTAATCACATCATGTATCAAAGTAGTAACCAGTCATAAACTTATCACAATGGAACACTTCAGTTGAATTCTGAAGAACGTTTACTATAATTTAAAAATACAGACTCTAAAAAGAATTTGTGTCATTTACTCACTGAGATGAGTGCAATTGTATGGTAGTTTGAGCATTCTTTGGCATTGCCTTTCCTTGGGATTGGAATGAAAACTGAACTTTTCCAGTCATGTGGTCACTGCTGAGTTTTCCAAATTTGCTGACATATTGCGCAGCACTTTCACAGCATCATCTTTCAGGATTTGAAATAGCTCAACTGGAATTCCATCACCTCCACTAGCTTTGTTTACAGTGATACTTCCTAAGGCCCACTTGACTTCACATTCCAGGACGTCTGGCTCTAGGTGAGTGATCCCACCATCGTGATTATCTGGGTCGTGAAGATCTTTTTTGAATAGTTCTTCTGTGTATTCTTGCCACGTCTCCTTAATATCTTCTGCTTCTGTTAGGTCCATACCATTTCTGTCCTTTATTCAGCCCATCTTTGCATCTCTAATTGGTATCTCTAATTTTCTTAAAGAGATCTCTAGTCTTTCCTATTCTATTGTTTTCCTCTATTGCTTTGCATTGATCCTAAGGAAGGCCTTCTTGTCTCTCCTTGCTATTGTTTGGAACTCTGCATTCAAATGGGTATATCTTTCCTTTTCTCCCTTACATTAGTAAAGTAATGCTCAAAATTCTCCAAGCCAGGCTTCAGTAATACATGAACCGTGAACTTGCAGATGCTCAAGCTGGTTTTAGAAAAGGCAGAGGAACCAGAGAACAAATTACCAACATCCAGTGGATAATGGAAAAAGCAAGAGAGTTCCAGAAAAACATCTATTTCTGCTTTATTGACTATGCCAAAGACTTTGACTGTGTGAAGCGCAACAAACTGTGGAAAATTCTGAAAGTTATGGGAATACTAGACCACCTGACCTGCCTCTTGAGAAACCTGTATGCAAGCCAAGAAGCAACAGTTAGAACTGGACATGGAACAACAGACTGGTTCCAAATAGGAAAAGGAGTACGTCAAGGCTGTATATTGTCACCTTGCTTATTTAACTTATATGAAGAGTACATCATGAGAAACGCTGGGCTGGATGAAGCACAAGCTGGAAGCAAGTTTGCCAGGAGAAATATTAATAACCTCAGATATGCAGATGACACCACCCTTATGGCAGAAAGTGAAGAAGAACTAAAGAGCCTCTTGATGAAAGTGAAAGAGGAGAGTGAAAAAGTTGGCTTAAAGCTCAACATTCAGAAAACGAAGATCATGGCATCCGGTCCCATCACTTCATGGCAAATAGATAGGGAAACAACGGAAACAGCGTCAGACTTTATTTTGGGGGGTTCCAAAATCACTGCAGATGGTGACTGTAGCCATGAAATTTAAAGACGCTTAGTCCTTGGAAGGAAAGTTATGACCAAACTAGACAGCACATTGAAGCAGAGACATTACTTTCTCAACAAAGGTCCGTCTAGTCAAGGCTATGGTTTTTCCAGTAGTCATGTATGGATGTGAGAGTTGGACTATAAAGAAAGCTGAGCACCGAATAACTGATGTTTTTGAACTGTGGTGCTGCAGAAGACTCTTGAGAGTCCTTGGACTGCAAGGAGATCCAACAAATCTTTCCTAAAGGAAATCAGTCCTGGCTGTTCATTGGAAGAACTGATGTTGAAGCTGAAACTCCAATACTTTGGTCACCTGATGCAAAGAGCTGACTCACTTGAAAAGACCCTGATGTTGGGAAAGATTGTAGGTGAGAGGAGAAGCAGACGACAGAGGATGAGATGGTTGGATGGCATCACTGACTCAATGGACATGAGTTTGGGTAAACTCCAGGAGTTGGTGATAGACAGGGAGGCCTGGTGTGCTGCGGTTCATAGGGTTGCAAAGAGTCAGACATGACTGAGCGACTGAACTGACCTGAATTGAACTCACTTACTGAACAGTTAACACATTATGGAACTATGGGTCCACCATGTTCCATAATTATTTTTTTCCCATTTAATCCTTCAAACTACCCTTCAAGAGTAGGTACTATTATTATCCTCATCTTTAAAGATGAGGAAACTAAAGCCAAAAAAAAGATATTTGCTCAAAATCATACACAGTAAGTGTAGAAGTGAAATTTAAACTCTCATAATCTGGTTCCAGAATCAAGGTTCTCAAGTTGTAGACTCTGTTGCCACAATATCTAATTTTGTTGAGTGTCTCCTAAACTACAGGCACTGGGAATTTACTTTCTATGTTTAGGTAATGGAGATAATAAACTGAAGCAGATAGCTGATCTTATATGAACCTGCTATGATCTGATAGGACTATGACATGGTTTAATGTGAATCGTCTCTTTGGGTAGAAAATGCATCACTAAAATTTCTGTAACTTCTACATTGGTAGAAACCACTTCTTTCTTCTGTTACCTGAAGAGTTTTCATTTGTAAAGGAGAACATAGAATGATGCTTACTGGACATCCTCCAAAGCATGCTTAAACATATTCTCTGGTGGTACATGTCAAGTATAGGTCTGATCTTTTAGATATGTCTATATTTTATTAATATATCTCTCCTCCCCTCTATCAAAACAAAAGCAAAAATAAAGTGAGCTTTTGTTAATCTGAATCTAAACAGTATTTTTAAAGCTTCAAACCTCAGTCATTTACAAATAACATTTTATTCTGCATTAGCACTTTGTTTCCCACAGTTTCAGCATAAGACAGGAAAAACATCTTAAATACTTTTATGGTGCAATGGCCAGATAGATAGTGAAGAAACCAATACAGTAGTATCTTTAGTGTGCTGGAGTCTCAACAGAATATCTCTGTCATTAAAATATCTAGAACATTTAAACTATGTTAGTAGCCTTAGCCTTTATGTGATTTTTAAAAATTTTTATCATCTATTTTGAATTCATTCCACACTGCTGCTATTTGGATAACACTTTAATCTTTTTGTGTGTATGTGATTGAGTGTGTGTGTTTCAAAAGATACATTCAAGAAGAGATACATCAGTATTCCTGGCATGTTTTTAAACTGAACTCCAAATTCAAGAGATTTATGGCTTAAGTATGAATACACAGTGCATTTCTTACATATATAAAAAAAGCCAACCTTTCATCAAAATCTGCCCTAAGTATGTAAAGGGAGACAAAATCGTCTGGCAGAAACACATTTTTTTTAATATTTCCTCTCACGTTTTTATATTCCTTTTACAATTTTCAAACCCAAGTTTACAGGAAAGCTTTTTGAGAGCACAAAACCACTTCCCAATTATAGGCTTAATACTTAAATACCTAACAGCTTATCTAATACTTGTTTAAATAATGAACCCAATTATGACAATCATTAGCATTTTTCCATTTGCTCTTCTCTGTTTATAATAACACAGTACAAAAGGCAGAGATGTAATACAAATGATGCCAAAAAGAGCAGTGCAAAGTCAGATTCACAAGAAGTGGGGAAAGTCTCTCAGCAGCTTTACCAATGCACAGTTGAAAATGTTTACCAAAACCTGGAGAGCAATGTTGGGACATAAGTCTGCAAAAAATTATTATGAGGAGAGAAATACTGCTCCCCGCAAAGGGGAAAAAGAGAATAGGCAAAGGAAGTTCTTCCTTCACTGATTCATTTACTAAAGTTGAATTTTTTCTTCCTAATTAGTAGGCTTCATGCTTAGACTATTGTCAACACTCACAGAGCTAGAACAAATAATTTCACAATTTGTATGGAAATACAAAAAACCTCGAATAGCCAAAGCAATCTTGAGAAAGAAGAATGGAACTGGAGGAATCAACCTACCTGACTTCAGGCTCTACTACAAAGCCACAGTTATCAAGACAGTATGGTACTGGCACAAAGACAGAAATATAGATCAATGGAACAAAATAGAAAGCCCAGAGATAAATCCACGCACATATGGAAACCTTATCTTTGACAAAGGAGGCAAGAATATACAATGGATTAAAGACAATCTCTTTAACAAGTGGTGCTGGGAAAAGTGGTCAAACACTTGTAAAAGAATGAAACTAGAACACTTTCTAACACCATACACAAAAATAAACTCAAAATGGATTAAAGGCCTAAACGTAAGACCAGAAACTATAAAACTCCTAGAGGAGAACATAGGCAAAACACTCTCTGACACACATCACAGCAGGATCCTCTATGACCCACCACCCAGAATATTGGAAATAAAAGCAAAAATAAACAAATGGGACCTAATTAAACTTAAAAGCTTCTGCACATCAAAGGAAACTATTAGCAAGGTGAAAAGGCAGCATTCAGAATGGAAGAAAATAATAGCAAATGAAGCAACTGACAAACAACTAATCTCAAAAATATATAAGCAACTCCTACAGCTTAACTCCAGAAAAATAAATGACCCAATCATAAAATGGGCCAAAGAACTAAATAGACATTTCTCCAAAGAAGACATACAGATGGCTAACAAACACATGAAAAGATGCTCAATATCACTCATTATCAGAGAAATGCAAATCAAAACCACTATGAGGTACCATTTCATGCCAGTCAGAATGGCTGCGATCCAAAAATCTACAAGCAATAAGTGCTGGAGAGGGTGTGGAGAAAAGGGAACCCTCTTACACTGTTGGTGGGAATGCAAACTAGTACAGCCACTATGGAGAACAGTGTAGAGATTCCTTAAAAAACTGGAAATAGAACTGCCTTATGATCCAGCAATCCCACTGCTGGGCATACACACCGAGGAAACCAGAAGGGAAAGAGACATGTGTACCCCAATGTTCATCGCAGCACTGTTTATAATAGCCAGGACATGGAAGCAACCTAGATGTCCATCAGCAGATGAATGGATAAGAAAGCTGTGGTACATATACACAATGGAGTACTACTCAGCCATTAAAAAGAATACATTTGAATCAGTTCTAATGAGGTGGATGAAACTGGAGCCTATTATACAGAGTGAAGTAAGCTAGAAAGAAGAACACCAATACAGTATACTAACGCATATATAGGGAATTTAGAAAGATGGCAACAATAACCCTGTGTACGAGACAGCAAAAGAGACACTGATGTATAGAACAGTCTTATGGACTCTGTTGGAGAGGGAGAGGGTGGGAAGATTTGGGAGAATGGCAGTGAAACATGTATAATATCATGTATGAAACGAGTTGCCAGTCCAGGTTCGATGCATGATACTGGATGCTTGGGGCTGGTGCACTGGGACGACCCAGAGGGATGGTATGGGGAGGGAGGAGGGAGGAGGGTTCAGGATGGGGAACACACGTATACCTGTGGCGGATTCATTTCGATATTTGGCAAAACTAATACAATATTGTAAAGTTTAAAAATAAAATAAAATTTTAAAAAAACACTCATGCCTAGAGGTAAAGATTGGACAAAAAAATAGGAGAGATAGCAAACAGGTATCTGAATGATAGAAGCTTTAAGAAATACTCTAACAAACACCCAGAGAATTTATTTTGTTTTCTTTTACCATAATCTGAAGCATTGAAAAAGAAATCTCATATTTCAAAAAAAAAAAAAAATGGTGAGAGAGAAAAGTTCAAGGCAAGACATGTTAGCATCACTTAGAACATTTACTAAGGCTTTCCTGATACAGTAGTTGTTCCCTACAACTCGAGAGCCAGAGGGTGGACACAAAATTCAGTTCTACTTATGATGTGAACTTTTAAAATATTATCCAAGTCTCTTTCTTTCTTCAAAAAGAGAAAGAGAACCCATTTAAGGTGCCCAGAAGTTACTGCATTCATCACACTACTTCAAGCTTTAGGATCCATGAGCAATTCTTCAGCTGCTGTATTCACTAAGAAATTAAAAAATCCAGTGTTGTTGGTTTTGACAGACCCCTCTCTAGCCAGGCTCCTTCAAGATAAACACTTCTTTCTATCTGTGCAAATTTCCCTGCCCCAATCCAGAGCCAGGTAGAGCAATTGTGTGTGTTTGGTATACTTAGTCGCTTGAAAAGTGAAGTCGCTCAGTCGTGTCCGACTCTCTGCGACCCCATGGACTGTAACCCACCAGGCTCCTCTGTCCATGGGATTTTCCAGGCAATAGTACTGGAGTAGATTGCCATTTCCTTCTCCAGGGGATGTTCCCAACCCAGAGATTGAACCTGGGTCTCCCACATGGTAGACAGATGCTTTATGTATAACTCTTTATGACCCCATGGACTGTAGCTCACCAGGCTCCTCTGCCCATGGAATTCTCCAGGCAAGAATACTGGAGTGGGTAGCCATTCCCTTCTCCAGGGAATCTTCCTGACTTAGGGATTGAACCTGGGTCTCCTGCATTGCAGTCATATCATCTGAGTCACCAGGGAAGCCCTAAGCGG
Source organism: Bison bison bison (assembly GCF_000754665.1). Taxonomy (NCBI): domain Eukaryota; kingdom Metazoa; phylum Chordata; class Mammalia; order Artiodactyla; family Bovidae; genus Bison; species Bison bison. The sequence continues at coordinate 11,085,419 of NW_011494735.1, read as the reverse complement.
AGTGATTACTGCCACCCTGACCGAGACAAGTCTGTTTGCCACTGTTCCAGGCTACCCAAACCTAAATCCATCCTTCAGTACCTCCAATCTCCATCAAGGAAACTATGACTTGTCTTCTTTTTATCAGATCTCCCTATCGCCATCAGTAGATTCTTTCACAGATAGTATAAGCAGATTATCCTGAAGTAAGGGCAGTAAGGGAAGTAATGGCAGAAAGAAGAGTCTTCTCTACCTTCCAATCAATTATTAAGGGGAGGAATGTCAAAGTTTCTAGGCCCATTTCCTCAATTATGGGGTCACATAATGTTAAGAATCATAAATAGGACTGTATTTCCCCAGGTAAATAAAGAAACTGGCCAAAGCTAAAGTGAAAAGATATATGAAACATAAAGAATTAAAAAAAAAAAAAAACTATTCTGAAGCTCATTGCCCCAATTTCTTCTTTGTACAAAAGAAGACTTTTTGATGTTTGTTACATTATCTATGTTATGTTTTATCCCAGTCTTAGAGGATTGTGATAATTTAAGTCTGATTAACCATGCTTCCAAGAGTATAACTTCTAGGCTATATGGTCATAAAAGAAATACGGACAGAAGAAAGTTGACCTAGAAGGTGACCAAGACAAATTAAATAAACTCTGATGCTAGCACAAAATTCTATGATTCTAAAAAGTAAACATTTATGTGCCTTAGAAACTTCACATGCATGTCTTTAGTTCATTCATTTCGTATGTTACTATATGCCAAACTCTCATGAAGGAATGGGGATATGATGCAGACCAAGCAGATATGATCTATAATTTTATTGAGCTTATATTTTATTGGAGTGATGGAAATTAAAAAATAGAACAGGTACCATATACAAAAATTAATTGTAAATAGAAGATTTAAAATTTAAGAACTAAACTACAAAGGTTTTAAATGAAAACACAGGGGAAAACTTTATAGCAATGACTTTGGCAATTATTTCTTGCATATAATATCAAAAGCACAGGCAAAGAGAAAAAACAGATAATTTGGACTTGCTCAAAATTAGAAACTTTTCTCCAGAGGGAGGTGATATATGTTTAATTAAGGCTTATTTGCATTGTTGTACAGCAGAAACCATCATGACATTGTAAAGCAATTTTCCTCCAATTAAAAAAGAAAAAAATTAAAGACTTTTGTGCATCAAAGGACATTATTAACAGAATAAAAAGGCAACTCACAGAATGGGAGAAAATATTTGCAAACCATCTATCTGATAAGGATATATTCAAAATATATAAAGAACTCCTATAACTCAATTTTTAAAAATTGATGCAGATTCATGTCGATGTATGGCAAAACCAATACAATACTGTAAAGTAATTAACCTCCAATTAAAATAAATAAATTTATATTAAAAAAAAGAAGAAAATGGCAAAGGAGGCTTCTCTGGTGGTCCGGTAGCTAAGAATCTGCCTTGCAATGCAGGGCACATGGGTTCAGTTCCTGGTCTGGGAAGATTCCACATGCCAAAAGGCAACTAAGCCCGTGCAACCACAACTACTGAAGCCCATGCACCTGAACCTGTGCACAACAGGAAAAGCTACCACAGTGAGAACCCCATGCACCAGGACTAGAGTAGCCCCCGCCCACCCAATCAGAGAAAGCCCATGCAGCAGCAAAGACCCAGGGCAGCAAAAATAAATAAATACATTTTTTAACTTTAGGAAACAGTATAAAAAGTAGTAAAGGACTTGAATAGGCGTATCTGTAAAAAAAAAAAAGAAAGAAAGAAAAAAAGAAACCCATGAAAAAAAGATGCTCAGCATCACTCATTAGAGAAATGCAAGTTAAAACTACGATGAGATGCCACTTTACATCCAATAGGATGACTATTATCAAAACAAAAACAAAACCCACACAGAGAATAAGCTTTGGTGAAGATGCTGAGAAATTAAAGCTCTCAACTATAGGTTAGAATGAAAAATGGTGTAGCCACTATGCAAAATTGTATGGTGATTCCTGAAAAACTTGAACATAGAATTGCCATATGATCCAGGCTCGGACAGTAAAGAATCTGCCTGCAATGTGGGAGACGGGGTTCAATCCCTGGGTCAGGAAGATCCCCTGGAGAAGGGAATGGCTGCCCACTCCAGTATTCTTGCCTGGAGAACTCCATGGACAGAGGAGCCTGGTGGGCTATTGTCCATGGAGTCCCAAACAGTTGGACACAACTGAGAGACTAACACTTTCACTTTTTTCCAGGAATTCTGAGTATATATCCAAAAGATCTGAAATCAGGGGCTCAAACAGAAATCTGTATGCATAGCAACATTATTCAAAATAGCCAAAAGGTGAAAGTAAACTAAATATCCATCAATGAAAGAATGGATAAACAAATGTGGTTTATACACATATCAGATCAGATCAGATCAGTCGCTCAGTCGTGACCAACTCTTTGCAACACCATGAATCGCAGCACGCCAGGCCTCCCTGTCCATCACCAACTAAGGAAGTATTATTCAGATTTAAAAGGAAATAAACTCTGACATATGCTACAATATATATGAATCTTGAGAAATCAAAGTAGGGGGCTTCACTGGTGACTCAGGTGGTAAAGAATCAGCCTCCAATGTGGGAGACCTGGGTTCGACCCCTGTGTTGGGAAGATCCCCTGGAGAAGGGAAAGGCTACCCACTCCAGTATTCTGGCCTGGAGAAGTCCATGGACTATATAGTCCATGGGGTACCAAAGAGTTGGACATGACTGAGTGACTTTCACTTTCATATGAACATATGCTAAATAGAGCATATGTTGAGAGCATATGCTAAATAAAATAAGCCAATTAAAATAGCACAACTACTGTATGATTTCATTTATATGAGGTACTTTGAGTAGTCCAACTCATAGAGATTCAATATAAAATGGTGGATGCCAGGGGTTCAGGCAAGGGCAAGGGATTTATAGGAAGCTGTTGTTTAATAGGTTGGAGCTTTGCAATCCCACACCTGGGCATATACCCAGACAAAACTGTAATTCAAAAAGATACATGCACCTCTATGTTCATAGCAGCACTATTTACAATAGCCAAGACATGAGAACAATTTAAATGTCCATCAACAGTTGAATGGATAAAGAAGTTGTGAGATATATATATATATATATATACACACACACATACACAATGGTATATCACACAGCCACCAAAAGAATGAGATAATGTCATTTGCAGCAACATGAATGGACCTAGAGACTATAACACTTAGCAAAGTCAGAAAGAAAAAGACAAATACCATATGATCTCACTTACATGTGGAGCCTAAAATATACAGACCAACATATCTACAAAATAAAAACAGACTTGTGGTTGCCAAGGGGGATGTGGGGTAGAGGAGGGAAGGAACTGGAGTTTGGGATTAGCAGAGGCAAATTATTATATAAATAAAGGATGGACAACAAGATTCTACTGTACAGCACAGGGAAATATATTCAAAATCCTGTGACAAGCCATAATGAAAAAGAATATGAAAAAGAAATATATATATATAAGTGAAGTCACTTCAGTCATGTCCGACTCTATGCGACCCCAAAGACGGCCGCCCATCAGGCTCCCCCGTCCCTGGGATTCTCCAGGCAAGAACACTGGAGTGGGTTGCCATTTCCTTCTCCAATGCATGAAAGTGAAAAGTGAAAGTGAAGTCGCTCAGTCGTGTCCTACTCTCCACGACCCTATGGACTGCAGCCTTCCAGGTTCCTCCATCCATGGGATTTTCCAGGCAAGAGTACTGGAGAGGGGTGCCATTGCCTTCTCCAATATATATTCAGTCACACCCTGGATTCCATATTTTATCCATCAGTTCTTTTCGTCCATGATCAGTCAAGAAGCACCTGTTCCTCATTCCATCTCAATTCAGTAGATACGTATGCATCTCAAAACTTCAGTAGGAAAAAAAAAGGCAAATTGAATCAGCCAACTAAATAAAGTTTAAATAACTGGCCAGAAAAATAAAGGAAAAAACAACAATTTCCAGGAGGAGCAGCACATGCAGGAGCGGCTCTCATGATGCCCCCAGTCCTTCTATTTATGCAGAAACAAAGATCTGGAAGAGGATCAGTGGCCTGGCAAGGCTGCTAAAGTGAGCTGTATGCTGCAGCCTAGAGCCTGCAATGGGCTTATCCCATGAAGTGAATAGAAGGAAAGACAGGGGAAGCCTCAGGGGAAAAAGCTCTAAAGGCAGACTGCTTGCTCCACAGAAAATGGCACTGACATTGAGTTTAAAAAATACACATCAGAAGTGGGGGAATAAGGCTATATAAGAATTCTTCCTTAGGAGGAAGTTAGTGCCACAGGAATGCCTTGCATTTAAATACTCAGAAGTGATGGAGTTAGCCATATGGAAAATTTGGAAGTCAAGAAATAGGTCTGGATATCTAGAAGTTGTCATTTTCTGAGATAATCTCAATGAGGGTTAGACTTAGTATTATTTTGCATTCTGAGAAAAAAAAAAAACAAAAACAACTTTGGCTGACCTGTTACCTATTCTCACCAAAAAATAAAAAGAACCAGAAAACAAAAATACTCTATGGAAAATCAATAGCATCACTTTTTTCCCCCTCTTCAAAGAAGAAGCAGTAGCAATGAAAAATTCTCTCAAGTTTTCTTAATTTTAAAGTTCAACAGATTTATTCAAGGCAAAATAGGATTTCAAACCAAATCTGAGACAACTGTTAACCATATGAACACCAAAGCTCTGTACTAGAATTATTCTCCTTTATTAATATTTGAAGGCTAGTTAGTTAAAATGTCTTACTAGAAAATACACCAATAAACTTTTTATTTATTTTTTATTTTTTTAAATTTTATTTTATTTTTAAACTTTACATAATTGTATTAGTTTTGTCAAAAATCAAAATGAATCCGCCACAGGTATACATGTGTTCCCCATCCTGAACCCTCCAGTGATTGATAATTGACTGGGGACTGTCAGTGAATAGTGTGATCTGGGTAAAGAAGCAAACAGAAAGATTAGTTGTGTTTCAAAGGGAATTGCTGTTCTCCACCTACCACCCATAATTTCTAGACTATTTTAAGCTTCAGTTTTGTGATCTATCTCCATACTATGATTCTGGTATTAGCCTAAATGGAAGAACTCTAACAGTACCCAAGAATTCAGGACTGATTTTTTTTAGTTTTGGTGACAGATTTTTGTCAATTAACAGCTTTAGGATGAGATAAACAGATATGAAGAACAATAGGACTGAACTAGAGTCTAAATTCAGGTGTCACCATTGGGCAATTGTACTCATCTCCCATGCTAGTAAGGTCATGCTTAAAATCTTGCATGCTAGGCTTGAGCATTATGCAAAACAAGAACTTCCAGATGTCCAAGCTGAGTTTAGAAAAGGAAGGGGAACCAGAGATCAAATTGCCAGGATTCGCTGGATCATAGAGAAAGCAAGGGAATTCCAGAAAAACATTTACCTCTGTTTCAACAACTACACTAAAGCCTTGACTGTGTAAATCATAACAAACCGTGGAAAGTTCTTAAAGAGACAGGAATACCAGACCATCTTACATGTCTCCTAAGAAACCTGTATGCAGGTCAAGAAGTAATAGTTAGAACCCTGTAGGGAACAACTGCGGAGAAGGCAATGGCACCCCACTCCAGTACTCTTGCCTGGAAAATCCCATGGATGGAGGAGCCTGGAAGGCTGCAGTCCATGGGGTTGCGAAGAGTTGGACACGACTGAGCGACTTCACTTTCACTTTTCACTTTCAAGCATTGGAGAAGGAAATGGCAACCCACTCCAGTGTTCTTGCCTGGAGAATCCCAGGGACGGGGGAATCTGGTGGGCTGCCGTCTATGGGGTCGCACAGAGTCGGATACGACTGAAGCGACTTAGCAGTAGCAGCAGCAGGGAACAACTGATTGGTTCATGATTGAGAGAGCAGTACAATAGGGCTGTCTGCTATTACCCTGTTTGTTTAACCTATATGCTGAGCACTTCATGAGAAATGCTGGGCTGGTTAAGTTACAAGCTGGAATCAAGATAGGCAGGAGAAACATCAACAACCTCAGATATGCAGATGATACCACTCTAATGGCAGAAAGTGAAGAGGAACTACCGGGCCCTTTGAGGGTGAAGGAGGAGAGTGAATGAGCTGGCTTAAAACTAAGTATTTAAAAAACTAAGATAATGGATCCAGCCCCATTACTTCAGAGCAAATAGAAAGGGAAAAGGTGGAAGTAGTGACAGATTTCCTCTTTTGGAGCTCTAAAATCACTGTGAATGGTGACTGCAGCCATAAAATCAGAAGGCAATCGCTCCCTGGCAGGAAAGATATGACAAACCTAGACAGTGTGCTAAAAATCAGAGACATTACTCTGCTGACAAAGATCCATATAGTCAAGCCTATGGTCTTCCCAAAGGCCACGTACAGTTGTGAGAGCTGGAGTGTAAAGAAGGCAGAGCACGAAAGAACTGATGCCTTTAAATTGTGGTGCTGGATAAGGCTCCTGAAAGTCCCTTGGACAGCAAGGAGATCAAACCAGTCAGTCATAATGGAAATCAACCCTGAATACTCATTGGAAGGACTGATGCTGAAGCTGAAGCTCCAGTATTTTGGTCATCTGATGTGAACAGCCAACTCATTGGAAAAGTCCCTGATGCTGGGAAAGACTGAGGGCAGAAGGAGAAGGGGTGACAGAGGATGAGACGGCTGGATGACATAATGCAATGGACATGAATTTGGGCAAACTTCGGGAGACAGTGAGGGACAGGGAGGGCTGGCATGCTGCAGTCCATGGAATCACAAGGAGATGGACACGACTGGGTGACTAAACAACAACAACAATAGAGTTTGTCAATTAATGGCTTTAGGATGAGACAAACAAGATATGAAGAACAATAGGACTGAACTAGAGTCTAAATTCAGGTGTAACATCATGGCAGGGTGTTGGAGAGGGGACAGCACATGAGGAAGGGGGCAGGGTGTGACCACAGGAGATACTATGAATCCCTTTAGGCCAACTGAATCTATTCTATATTCCTGTTAACCTGGTATGATCTTTTAAAAATATATGGTTCACAGAAGTATCTGAATGATCTTTTAAAAACCATAGTTGGAACAAATAATTGCCAAAGAGCCATTAGAATTGATGGTTTAGGGGAAGTCCATATTTTCCTGATTTCCAAGATCAACAACTGTGGGTAACATACTTGATGAGGCTTTTGCCTATGCAAACATCATTCATCTCGTCACCTTCATTTGCTTTATTCCTTTAACAGTTCTTTAGTCACAGGTATTTCTGCAGATCCAAACCTCACTCATCATTCTATCCTACAGTCTAAATTAAGAAGGATATCTCGTAATATTGTTCTTTATAGCTATGTGCTGCTGCTGCTGCTGCTGCTAAGTCACTTCAGTCGTGTCCGACTCTGTGCGACCCCATAGACGGTAGCCCACCAGGCTCCCCTGTTCCTGGGATTCTCCAGGCAAGAACACTGGAGTGGGTTGCCATTGCCCTCTCCAATGCATGAAAGTGAAAAGTGAAAGTGAAGTCGCTCAGTCGTGTCCGACTCTAGTGACCCCGTGGACTGCAGCCCACCAGGCTCCTCAGTCCATGGGATTTTCTAGGCAAAAGTACTGGAGTGGGGTGCCATTGCCTTCTCCGAAATTAAAAAGGATATATAGTGATATTGTTCTTAATAGCTATGTGCTACCTAAATATTATCAGTCTCTTGAGGCTGCCGGCACAATATGTTCCACACTTAGTTATTGTCAGGCCCTTGCAACCCAATGGACTGTAGCACACCAGGCTCCCCTGTCACTCAGTTCAGTTCAGTTCAGTCACTCAGTCATGTCTGACTTTTATTTATTTATTTATTTTTTTACTTTACAATATTGTATTGGTTTTGCCATACATCAACATGCATCCGCCATGGGTATACACGTGTTCCCCATCCTGAACCCCCCTACCACCTCCCTCATGTCCGACTCTTTGTGACTCCATGAATCACAGCACGCCAGGCCTCCCTGTCCATCATCAATTCCCAGAGTTCACCCAAACTCATGTCCATTGAGTCAGTGATGCCATCCAGCCATCTCATCCTCTGTCGTCCCCTTGTCCTGCCCCAATCCCTCCCAGCATCAGGGTCTTTTCCAATGAGTCAACTCTTCCCATGAGGTAGCCAAATTATTGGAATTTCAGCTTCAACATCATTCCTTCCAAAGAAATCCCAGGGCTGATCTCCTTCAGAATGGACTGGTTGGATCTCCTTGCAGTCCAAGGGACTCTCAAGAGTCTTCTCCAGTACCACAGTTCAAAAGCATCGATTCTTCGGCACTCAGCTTTCTTCATAGTCCAACTCTCACATCCATACATGACCACAGGAAAAACCATAGCCTTGACTAGATGGACCTTTGTTGGCAAAGTAATATCTCTGCTTTTCAATATGCTATCTAGGTTGGTCATAACTTTTCTTCCAAGGAGTAAGTGCCTTTTAATTTCATGGCTGCAGTCACCATCTGCAGTGATTTGGAAGCCCAAAAAAGTAAAGTCTGACACTGTTTCCACTGTTTCCCCATCTATTTCCCATGAAGTGATGGGACCAGATGCCATGATCTTCGTTTTCTGAATGTTGAGCTTTAAGCCAACTTTTTCACTCTCCTCTTTCACTTTCATCAAGAGGCTCTTTAGTTCTTCTTCACTTTCTGCCATAAGGGTGGTGTCATCTGCATATCTGAGGTGATTGATATTTCTCCCTCACCATCCCCCAAAGTTTGCCCAAGTTCATATCCATTGCATCAGTGATGCCATCCAGCCATCTCATTCTCTGATGCCCTCTTCTCCTTCTGCCCTCAGTCTTTCACAGCATCAGGGACTTTTCCAATATTAGTATCCCTTGGTTTCTGTTCACATTCAGATCTTGGCTTTTTCAGTGGATAAAATTTAAACATGATTTCAAAATCATCTGTACAACCTCTAGTCCAGTAGAGTTAAACTCGTGGTAGGATTTATTCAAGAACTTCAACCAATGGACTGAACTGAAAGCTTTTTCTACAAACAAGTGATGAGCTATAGGAAATTGGACTCTGAACAAAATATCCTGGCAGTCATTTACATGCCCATAATATAATCAAAAATTTTCAAACTCTACTACAAAGTTATCAAAATTATACTACAAAATCAAAGAAAACAGAAAATACAATATGTTTCTACTTTGGAAAACAGAAGCATACTTTTACAGTTTGAAGAATAGGTTTTTATACAAAACAGTTGACGTCACTTTGAGCAATCTGTTGATAACTTAGAGCTTGCCTCAAGACTGTGTGAATAAGACATTTTCCTGGCAATTGAAGAATAAATTGAGGCTGAAATAGAGTCACTGTCAATTCTAGTGCTAGAGCCTCAAGGTCAACTGAAAAACTAGTCTATTCTCTGTTTATTTCCTACAATCATTTAATTAAACCTTTTTTTTCTTTTGAACACAACAAATATTTTTTCTAAAGAATAGATAATCCCAATAGCAACCTTCATTTTCCAGGAAAAATATTCCCAGTTCAATCAAGATGAATGAGCCAAGTTATCTCCTCTTTGGTTTTTTAGTTCTTTCCAGAAATCTGCCACTTTTATTAAAACATTTCATAAATCCTTCAGAGCACAGCCAATTTGGATCTAAATTAGATTTCCAATAATTAAGACTGAATAATGCTAGCAAAACTGGATTCTTTACTACATATTACGTATGCCTAGTCTCCATTGTTTTCCCACTTCTAGGAAATGCGAACCAAAGGTTTGAATATTCACACACATAATGTAGCAAAATTAATCAAACAGGTACTTTTAAGTACTTAATATACACCGAGCATTTTGCTAGGCACAGATACATCCTTCATCCTCTTCCTATCTCAGGTGCCAAGGCAAAGACTTGGCTTGAAGTCCCAACGCAAGTTCTTCATTTCTTATCCAAGTTTTCTACAACTATTCCAGTCCAGTCTTTTTCTAAACAATATAGCATTCATATCTATATTTCTCAATTCAACCCAAGGTAGTGAACATCCAAGAGACATTAAATATCATTACAGAGCTTGGCACATGCTTAGCATACAGGAAACGAATATTAAGTGCATGTTTCCCTCTTTAAAATAACACACATACTTACATAAACACAAGGAAACCCTGCATGTAACATTTCTCCTGATACAAGTCTTACATTTTATGAGTTTTATAACCTTTTTATGAGTAGAAGGTAGAGAAGAGGAGGCTCACCAAACCATCCACGAAAAACTGATAGATAATTGATAGTCCAAACAGGTAATTCATATTTCATATAGCTCTTTGCCATCTTTTCTCATTACTCATATCTCAAATGCAATCATTTAAAGCCACACTTAAGTGATCCCAGCCCCTATACATTCACTGAATGATTTGTCAAATTGAAATTGAAATGTAAGTTCAGTCATCAGACTCTTTCATAATTGGCTCATACCTGCTATAGGAAAGGAATTTTGAAACACATCCGGAAGAGTGGCTATTAAGTGTTTTTAAATATATTTCCAATGAAAAGTAAAGCAATTCTAATGAATATCAACAGAGTATCAAGTTGAGTGACATATTCTTTCCAGCTGATCATTATCCAGTATGACACTGGGCAACAATAATGAATCCTTTGAATATTTAAATTTATTTTTAAAAGGGTAAATAATACCCACCTATTGGCATCATTGCCCACATACTTTACCTCCTGTCTTGATAACACGAAACCATCTGTGCGCCTAGCTAAGCTCAACTCTCCATTTGCGCACTAGATCCCATCTACTCACACCTACTCAGGAACATTGATTCAGCCCATCTCCCCTTGCTCTTTTATAAACAGATTGTCCCTTTTATAGATAAGCACCATCGACACACAAAGATGCTGTGATTTCTCCCATTAAAAAAAAAAACCTTGACCTCTTTCCCCTGTACCTTCATTTCTTAATCACTTCATTTCTCTCTAATCCTTTACTGCAAAGCTCCTTTAAAAGTTGTTTAAATTCCTGACTCCAATGTCTAGCCACCCATTCTCTCCTATCAGGCTTCCACTCTGTCCAAAACCACTCCTATCAAGATCACAAATGACCCTCCACTTCAATAAATTCTGTGGTCAGTTTTTTATTTGTTTCCAGTAATATGAGGACTAATTATCCCAGGTTCCCTGAAATACCTTCTTCAACTGACTTCTAGAATCCTTCTGGTTTTCCTTTCCACTACTTCTCGGCCTCCTTTATGGCTTCCTGATCAACTCCCCAACTTATAATAACCCGATGTCAGGGCCTGGATCACGGTTGATGTCTAATATAAATATCTTGAAGAAATCAATGAATCAATCTCCCAACAAATGTATTGGAAACCTGCTAAAGTAGGTTGGGAGATGGATCTGAGGTCAATGGTACTAATTTTTTTTTTCCTCACAAATTTGCCTGCTATGGGAATATTCTATCAAGGGAGAAAAGTCATAATGTTTAAATTTCTTTAGACCATTCCAAAGACATGAGCCTTGCAAACCTACCTCCAAATACCATAAAATTTTTAAATTATTATAATTAAATGAATAATTACCATTTATGACTGATCAGACATTAGTTTCCAGTCAAATTTACACTCCAATAGAGGTCTTGCTTGCAATATGAAAACATATAGTCCATTCATATTCTCTTTATTACCAATATGCACAATATATTTATGGATATTTGATAGGACTTAGTATACAACTTATTATTTTAGACTATTCTATAAAACTTGCCTATTACAATTTTGCATTTAAAATGCATTAATGCTATGTCTCTGATTTATTTGATTCTCTGTCATTGGTTAGGCGCACAACCTCCAACAATATCATTCCTTTGGGAAAAATATTATCTGCTTTATATAATCATTTGAAGGAATGTGTTGAGATTAAAAGCAATAATTGAATGTATTTATATATATTTTTTAACACAAGCCGTTCTTACGCACATGCTGGGTTTATCAAGATATTAATGACAGAAATGAAAATCTCAGCTAATAGTAATTTGAATTATAAATTACTATTTAATCTATGCTGCTAAGTCGCTTCAGTCGTGTCTGACTCTGTGCGATCCCATAGACGGCAGCCCACCAGGCTCCCCCATCCCTGGGATTCTCCAGGCAAGAACACTGGAGTGGGTTGCCATTTCCTTCTCCAATTATATATATAATTAAATAGTAAAATTATATTGTACTATATTACATTAATTATTATATTTGCTATTTAATTATAATTGGTAAAATTAATATTTAATTTAATGGTAAGATATAGCAATGACAAGAATAGATTGTGTATTGGCATTACTGGAGATTTTTTTTGTATTTTTTAAAATTTATTTATTTTTTAATTGAAGGATAATTGCTTTTACAGAATTTTGTTGGTTTCTGCCAAACATCACCATGAAGAGACTTTTTTTTTAAATTAATAGAATTCACATACAATTTTGGCTTCAAAGTTGTTATGTGTCTTAACAGCAAAGAATTAACCAGATCCCCTGGTGAGTCTAAGTTTTTAGCTACAAAGATAATAATTGCTAGAAATTATACATGCAACTTGGTGTTGTCCTCCTCAAAATGATAACCTTGCAAGGCTGCACCATCTTCCAGTGATGATGCCATAGGCTCAGAACGTTTTTGGACCTCTACCTTTGAAAACACTCCCAAAGCCCACATCACACTCTTGATTGTCCTCAGAGGGCAACATGTTCATACTCTGAGGGTGGCTTTTTTTTTTAAGAACTAAAATTATTTGGTGTCAGTTTCAATAAATTCAAGTGAATAAAACTGAGTAACACTATCTTGAGTCTAAAACAAGATTTAAATATAATACAAAATAAAAAGGCAGATGTACTTGTAAAGATTGTCAAATTTGTTCTGAAGGCAAGTCCAAAACAGGAAGAGATTTTAACATGTACTGAGCGATTACAGCAGAGTTGAAATGTGTGCAGCCTCCAGGAGTGAATACTTTGAAAGGTATCAATCACTTGGATAATACATTCAGAAACTTTTGTGTTTTAACATTTCTTTCCTGTGGGTATTTGCAAGTTTAGACACCTAAGAGCCAACCTTCCCCAACCTTCTCAGGGTTACATCTCCCAACATTAAAAAGATTAGTATCATTGACTAAAGCAGCTGTTGGCTTTAATAAGAAAGAATTTTAGAAAGAAATAAGTTTACCTCTTACAAAACAAATGTAAACCCAAATTTTATCCCCAAATTAGCTAATATATTTGTTTATTTTAGCTAGTATTAAATGCTTACTGTTCAAGATACTGTTCTAAACACATTGATTTCATCTTTACAGGAACCTTATAAAATATTAATAAATTCTATTATCAGCTTTATTTTTAAAATGGAGAAACTGAAATCAGAGAGATTAAGAAACCACCAAAAATCAAATAACTCAAGAGGTAGACAGAGGACAGAAACAAAGGCAACTCAATCCAGAGACTACTCTCTGAAATAAAAGCCTATACTGCCTAGAGTATTGGCTGTATTATCATGACAAGTTAGCAAAGTGTGTTTCAAAGGTGATAAAATTTGCAGGAATGAGGAGATTTAACAAAGAAATTTCAGTCATCATCAAGTTCTTCTAACTGCCCATTCTTCCAAATGCTAAAGATGTCTGTGATAATATCACTAAACCTGCTCACCTAGCTCCAGATCCCAGGCTCCAGACTTAATAGATGTAGTGAAAGTGTCTGCCTTGCTCTCTTATAAAGCTTTCCTATTTCATGACATATACAAGCACAAGAGCAATACATGCATGATACTATAAGGGTAGAAAATTCAAGGTTCCTAAAACTATGTTAGGCACTGAGGCTGCACCTATAAAAAGGGATGTAATCACCACCTTGCTGGAGTTAAGAGGTAGACAGTCAAGAAACAAGCAAATAAATGAGTGCTATTTGAATTATGATGGAAATAAACAAGGCACTGTGGTAAGAGGATGATCAAAATTTCTAGAGAATCACAGTCAGGCCCAAAACACTGAAACCCTGTAAGGCCAGGTGGCACAGCAGTGAATAAGATGTACAAGTGACACAGCAAAAAACTATGAAACCATTATCCATATCTGACTGGTACACTTCAAATGGCATTTTTTTAATAAGGGGCTTAATAAGGTATTAAAAGGCAAAACTTCCTCTTACCTGAAGAGTCCTTCACACCTGATTCTACTATATTTTGGCGGAGCCTCTGGAAAATACAGGGGGTTCCAGGAATCCACCCTCACCACTGTATTGTTAAATACACGTGTACCCTGCACTTCTTACTGTCTAATTCACAGTAATACAAAAGAAACCTAAGAGCTTGCTCGAGGATGAGAATCCTTGTTTGTCAACCCACAAGTATGAAGCAGTCTTCGTGAACTGACCTACATCAGAAAAAACCTCTCTGAGGATGCGGTATTTAAACTGAAATCTGATAAATGAGAGGATACAGTTATGCAAAGCTCCAAAAGAAGGGCATAACAGATCTGGTTCAGAGAGTAAATTTTCATGAAGACTGATAATAGGAAAATGTCTCTCTATATTGCCCTCTCTCTTAATACGTTTTTACTTTACCACTTCCCAATACCATTCTCTGGTGGCTCAGATGGTAAAGAATCTGCCTGCAATGCAGGAGACTCAGGTTCAATCCCTGGGTCAGGAATATCCCCTGAAGAAGGGAATGGCTACCCACTCCAGTATTCTTGCCTGTAGAATCCCATGGACTGAGGAGCCTGGTGGGGTCCATGGGGTCACAAAGACTCAGACATGACTGAGCAACTAAGCGCACACACACCATGAAACCAGCGTTCTGAGAGAAGATGTGGAAGCCAGTATCAAGAGAAGCAGAGGGGTGCCTTAGGTTCTCTTATTTGCAGATCTTATCTGCTGGTGGGCTCTTAATATCTTTGTACACAGCCCAAGTTCCCAGATGGATCCGGGGACTCCTATCATGATGCCAAGACACTGCTTAGATTGAGATGTGCTCTTTTAAAAGTCAAGCACCCGCACATCATGATAAAACTAGTACTAAAATCCCATCCATACTGTGGAGAAAATGGCAGGGAAGTGGAGCTCTGCTCCAACTATACCTAATCAAGAAGAAACTTTAAAAAAATAAAAAAGCCAAGAAATGTAAAATGACATGGTACACCTCACAATGTGATCCTGTTCATGGGTAAGGAAATAGAAAATGTTAGCTGAAAAAGCAGAGGAATAAAGTTTATTTTGAAGCTAAATTGGGTATCTAGGATTATAAAGTCCAATTCCAACTGAGTCTCCCCTTTTTTAAGTACACACACCAAGAAGGCAAACAATCAAATCTTGCCTTTACTTTTAATGAAAATACTTCCAAAATGTACAACTTGATTTCCAATATTTCATTAATGATAACTCAGGGTTACTGCTGCTGCTGCTGCTAAGTCACTTCAGTGTGTCCGACTCTGTGCGACCCCGTAGACGGTAGCCCACCAGGCTCCCCCGTCCCTGGGATTCTCCAGGCAAGAACACTGGAGTGGGTTGCCATTTCCTTCTCCAATGCATGAAAGTGAAAAGTGAAAGTGAAGTCGCTCAGTCGTGTCCAACTCCTCGCTACCCCATGGACTGCAGCCTACCAGGCTCCTCCGTCCATGGGATTTTCCAGGCAAGAGTACTGGAGTGGGGTGCCAGTGCCTTCTCCGAACTCAGGGTTACAAATGAAGCCATACCTGCCAGCGGAGCTAGTGTTGACACACAGGCACAAATGGCTTAGCTTGTCACTCACAGGCCATGTGCAAACCGTTCCCAAGGTTGCTAAGCTGTGGTGATCGCCAGGCCTCCCAAATGTCACCCTGATTCACACAAGGCTGTTGAGCTGAAGGCTCATGTGCCTGTGCATGTCCTCATGGGTACACGCCTGAAATCACACAGCCCTGTGCCCCGGACTGCAACTCTGTTCCATGAGCTTTGTGCACGCATCTCTATCCTTGACCCAGCCACCAGAATGTC
The DNA here is from genome assembly GCF_000754665.1 of Bison bison bison. Classification (NCBI taxonomy): domain Eukaryota; kingdom Metazoa; phylum Chordata; class Mammalia; order Artiodactyla; family Bovidae; genus Bison; species Bison bison. The sequence goes on along the minus strand of NW_011494735.1, from coordinate 11,069,426 downwards.
TACTGCTGTTACAATCCCTTGCTACTTCTAAGCTTTTTAGTCAGCTGTTGCAGCTGTTTCTAATCTCCACTATTCTCTTTGCATTTCTTCAGTGATTATTCAAAAAGCATTAAGTCCCCAAGCACGGTGTTAGGCACCAAATGAACAAAACAAACATGGTACCTGATCACACAGAGCTTATTAATGCAAAATAGAGAGTGAGAGGTTAAACAAAGAAATATGTCCTTACAACTTGCAGTAATACAACACTATCAAGGGGTGGAATAGGAAGCAGTTCTTTGAGACTCAGGTTCTAGAAAGCTTTTCTGAGGAAGTAATAAAGAAACCAAGGCCATGAAGGATAAGAAGGAGAGAGCCAGGAAAGAGTGGAGAGAAGACATTCAAGAAATAATGTGCTTCCCTGGTGGTCCAGTGGGCAAGACTCTGTGCTCCCAATGCATGGGGGCAGGGGTTCAATCTGTGGTCAGGGAACTAGATCCCAGCATGCCACAACTGAAAGTTTTCATGCCACAACTAAATAAATAAATAAAGATCCTGCATGCCACAACAAAGATCAAAGGATCCCACACACTGCAGCTAAGATATGCCCCAGCCAAATAAATATTTTTAAAAAAAGAAGAAAGGTGGTGCAGCAGGTTAAAGGCCTAAGATCAATGAGAGTTGGCATATGTGAGGAATGGAAAGAATGGAATGTGAGGAATGGAAAGAAGGGAAGGCAAAGGGGAAAATTGAAATGATGGAGGTGGGGGAAGAAGCAGGAGCCAGATCATGGCATATAGGTCATGGTAACTATTTTCAGCACAAGGACTAGCCAATATGGACATGATCTGCTTGATTGTACTTTAAATGATTGCTCTGTCTGTTCCCTGGGGAAGCACCAAGAAGAAGGCAAGGGTGGAAGGTAGCAGGCCAATTAGAGGCACGGCAGCGGCACAGGGAGACTCCTTTTTATTTTTTTCTCAGTGAGCTCCTTCTCCCCTCCAGTCATGTATACCCGACTCTTATTTTTCATGGAAGACCTGGACTTATTAGAGACAATGGAATCCCTCTTTTCTTCTACGTGACAAATCATATAATGCTGTAAGAAATGTTCTGATGCTTCTCAGCTATATTCACTGTTCTTGGAAGCTGCTTCATCATTACAGCCTGAAGATGTTTTAAGATTTTGAAGTTTATCCCCAGATAATTAAGTGTTTATATTCCCTTGTATCTAAAGGAGATAGTTCCTAAAATTCTATTGGATACTATATATATATATATATAAATAAATAAATCAAAGTGAAACTATTAATCACTCCATCGTGACCAACTCTTTGCAACCCCATGGACTGTAGCCCACCAGGATCCTTTGTCCATGGAATTCTCAGATAAAAAAACTGGAGTGGATCACCATTCCCTCCTTCAGATGGGATCTTCCTGACCCAGGGATTGAACCTGGATCTCCTGCATTGCAGGCAGCTTCTTTACTGCTGAGCCACCTGGGAAGCCCATATACAAGCATACACAAGCATATATAAGTATATATCATACACACACACTTATTTAACTTAAAGAATTTAATATTTTGGAAGTATAAAAACATTTGCCAAAATTTCATTTCAATGCTGACTCACATTGCCTTAACATTTTATCACAGGGGTTCTTAACCTGCAGTCTATACACCTCTAAGGAGAGACTATTAACCAGCTCCCTGGAGGAATATGTAAATAATCAGACACATTTGTGTTTAGAGATTTTCCTACAGAGGTCTATAACACTTATCAGCTTGTCAGAAGGGTTCAAGAGTGATTGACTGAGGTCAACCTACCTGTGCCTAGCAAGCCTTCCCATCACCCATGGGCATGTAACCAAGGCCTGGTCAGAGTCCTCCCTGGCACTGACATATGAAGATGAAGAGAAAGAAACTTTTTCCACTGGAGTTGCTAAGCTTGGGCTGCAATAGCCTTGTCCCCTGCCAAATGGAAAAAATAAATCTCTCCAAAACAGAACAAATGTGTAAAGAAATAGAAACATGGGTGTAAAAAAAAAAATTAGGCAGATAGATTTTTGTGATCATTGGGTCCCTGGTTTCACTCATTAAGGTCTAGTTCTTACATCTCTTCTTCCAATTCGGAGATCTACCCTAGTGTTCTTCCAAGCTATTTGAGATGATCAGTTTTTTCAGTTAAGCTAGTCTGAGTTGGACTTCTCTGTCTCTTGCAGCAGAATTAGTTCTGGCTTATAAATTACCCCTGAAAGCTTAAGAATCATCTCTTTAATGTAGTGATCTGGTAGCAGAATCCAACAGAGATTGATAGATATTAAAATTGAAATTGAACCAAAATACAAATTTATATTTGACCAGCTAACATTCAGAGACATTACTGTGACTTAAGAGACCTACATACATTTTACTGGATTTAATTCTAGTGCAAGAAATTAAAACCCAATTAGACACCTGTGGAAAGCTTATTAAATCATATTTACACATTAAATGTTTGCTTAATAAAACTAATAAACCATAAGATCACTTGAGGTTATAAAGCAGATGGCATATTTTAGATAACTTTAAAGGAATTAGGCAGCCACCATTAAATTCTTTAATCCATTACATGTCATAAAAATAACTCTAAGAATTCCATGATAGAAAAGGATCTGTGAGTCTTTTCAATTTGATTCTAGTGGTAATAATGATATAAGGAGCAAAAACTGGTAAATCACAAAATATAGAAACACTGCCCAATCAATAGTACATGTCTCTAGAACATCCTGCAAATCAATAAGATATATAATAATGACAAGAAGCACCTAAGAGTAAATGAAAAAAAAAAAAGTGAATTGTAACACAGCCCAGAACCATTATCCAAACTATTTCCAAAGTGCATTTAACACAAGAATGTAATCAGTCTTCTTAACTTCAGTTACACAGGTAATAAATAAAATGTATCTTTTCTCCTTCATACAAGAGAGTCATAACATTCCAGAAATCTCACAAAACTATAAATAGTTTTGAAACTTAGACAACCCTAGCACTTTGCTGCAGATTCATACCTGCAGGCTTTTAGCAGTATCTAGATCATTCAAAGTATATAATTATAAGTTATCTGAGATGTGAATTATAAATTTAATTTTCAGTCAAGTATCAATAAATAGCAATGCAGTGAAACCTCATTGGGAATAGAGTGTTTTAGATACAAAGATTTCACCAAACAGATAAGGAGACAAATAATAGAATGAGAGGCAATAATGTATGGGGTTCTTCCTGGTTGCACTTTACATATATGATGTCATCCCAGCCTCACAGCATCCCTGCATGGGGGTATCACCTCCACTTTATAGAGAAGAGAGATAAGAAAACAGAAGTTCACAGCACTAACTAATCTGCCCACATCACTTAAACATAAGAGGTGAATGTAAACCCATTCTAATGCCAAGTCATATCACCAATCATATGCCTTCTCTTAGCTGCAATTTTTTTTTATTTAGACCATTTTCAGTTACTAAATGGTCATAAAATGGGAGGGCTTCCCTTGTGGCTCAGCTGGCAAAGAATCTGCTTGCAATGTGGGACACCTGGGTTTGATCCCTGGGTTGGGAAGATCCCCTGGAGAAGGGAAAGACTACCCACTGCAGTATTCTGGTCTGGAGACTTCCATGGACTATATAGTCCATGGGGTTGTAAAGAGCAGGACATGACTGAGAGACTCTCACTTTCACAAAATGGTAATGAATTTTAGATATGAATTTCATTTTTAAATAGAAAATATTGAGTACATTTTCTTAATGTGTCAGGGATAATCTATATGGAGTATTTTCTTTCATTTTTCTTTCTAACCCCTCCAAGCCAAGCTTGTGATTATTCTACTTGCTGTCATTGTGTATTGTGTCTTCCTAATTGTAGCTTTCTAGATACATGTATTGGAGAAGGTAATGGCACCCCACTCTGGTACTCCTGCCTGGAGAATCCTGTGGATGGAGGATCCTGGAAGGCTGCAGTCCATGGGGTCGCTGAGGGTCGGACACGACTGAGCGACTTCACTTTCACTTTTCACTTTCATGCATTGGAGAAGGAAATGGCAACCCACTCCAGTGTTCTTGCCTGGAGAATCCCAGGGACAGGGCAGCCTGATGGGCTGCCGTCTATGGGGTCACACAGAGTCGGACACGACTGAAGTTACTTAAAAGCAGCAGCAGATACATGTATGTACACACACACACACACACACCTTCAAGTTTGCTCTTCCAATCTGCTATGGATGGGGAAACAAGATGACCATGCTGCTTGAGAACTGTAGGTTTATTAAGAGTCATAAAATTCTACAAGAACCCAGAAAGTCAATTCCTTATCTTCACGGTTGCATCTCCGAAACCTCCTCAGTCTATTATCTCATGTCTAGTAAAAGTTATATCCTAAAGAATTGACACTTCAGAAAGCAGGATTAGAGATAGAAAATCACCTCCAAATATGTGAAATGTGACTGTAATTATATTCTTAGGCAATTTGGTCTAAAATTTCTAGCAAACAAGCTGACTTCTAAACATGCTGCTGCTGAGTCACTTCAGTCGTGTCCGACTCTGTGCAACCCATATACGGCAGCCCACCAGGCTCCCCCGTCCCTGGGATTCTCCAGGCAAGAACACTGGAGTGGGTTGCCATTTCCTTCTCCAATGCATGAAAGTGAAAAGTGAAAGTAAAGTCGCTCAGTCGTGTCCGACCCTCAGCGACCCCATGGACTGCAGCCTACCAGGCTCCTCCATCCATGGGATTTTCCAGGCAAGAGTACTGGAGTGGGGTGCCATTGCCTTCTCCGGACTTCTAAACATAAAGTCTACCAATAATTGATGAAATAGATTGTGTTTGCATTTTCAATCCTTTACTCACTTATTAGCATCACTCTGAAATGGTATTCCTTATAACCTATAAGCAGACTGTATTTTCCTGGGCTCCAAAATCACTGCAAACAGTGATTGCAGCCACAAAATTAAAAAGATGCTTGCTCCTTGGATGAAAAGCTATGACAAACCTAGACAGAATATTAAAAAGGGACATCACTTTGCTAACAAAGGTCCATATAGTCAAAGCTATGGTTTCTCCAGTAGTAATCCACGGATGTGAGAGTTAGACCATAAAGATTACTGAGCACTGAAGACTTGGTGCTTTTGAACTGTGGTGTTGAAGGAGACTCTTGAGAGTCCCTTGTCTGCAAGGAGATCAAACCAATCAATCCTAAAGGAAATCAACCTTGAATATTCATTGGAAGGACTGATGCCGAAGTTGAAGCTCCAAAACTATGGCCACCTGATGTAAAGACCTGACTAACTGGAAAAGATCCTGATGCTGGGAAAGATTGAGGGTAGGAGGATAAAGGGATGACAGATGATGAGATGGTTGGAGTGGCATCACTGACTCGATGGACATGAGTTTAAACAAATGCAGGGAGATAGTGAAGGACAGGGAAGTCAGGCATGTTAGTCACAGAGAGTCAGACATGACTTAGCACCTGAACAAGAGCAACATAGCATATCCCTTATCCTATTCAGTCTTCTTCAAAGAACATCTGATCCTTCCTGTAACAATGGGGGTTGTCATTTCTGTACATGTCCCAGGAACTGTGCAGAGCATTCTGTGTGCAGGGATTCATTACTTTTCATAACCATGCAGGTCTTCCAGTAGTGGTTGCACACACTGTGCTCTTCAAATTTTAAGAGAGCTCCTTCAAATTTGTAGTCACTTAGACTACAATATTGGAGAAGGCAATGGCACCCCACTCCAGTACTCTTGCCTGGAAAATCCCATGGATGGAGGAGCCTGGTGGGCTGCAGTTCATGGGGTCGCTAAGAGTGGAACACGACTGAGCGACTTCACTCTCACTTTTCACTTTCATGAATTGGAGAAGGCAATGGCACCCCACTCCAGTGTTCTTGTCTGGAGAATCCCAGGGACAGAGGAGCCTGGTGGGCTGCCGTCTATGGGGTCGCACAGAGTCAGACACGACTGAAGCGACTTAGCAGCAGCAGCAGACTCCAATATGAACTGTGCTTCCTGGGGAAAAGCAATGCCTACCTCAGGCAGTGGCCTAAAATTCGGTACCACTTTGTTCTCTTTATCACAGAAATTGAGGAAACAAGGCTTGAAAAGTTATGTAAATAATAGAGCTACATCAGAAAGAGCAGCCTGAATCACAGATAAGTGACATCTTATAGTTTCCTATAGACTATTGTTTAACTGTTACACTTTAAGACATACCTGTTAAGGGCTGACTAATTGTGCCACCCGAATTCATATGTTGAAATCCTAACTAACTCCTAAAATGATATTAGTAGGATGTGGGGCTTTTAGGAAGTAATTAGGACATGAAGGTAGAGCCTTCATGAATGGGATCAGTGCCCTCACAAGAAGAAACATGATAGTTTGCTCTCTCTCTGCCATGTGAGGTGACCACTAGAAGACTGAAACAGAAGGAGGGGCCCTTACCAAGAACCAGACATGCTGGCAATCTGACCTCAGGCTTCCAGGTTCCAGCACTGTGAGAAATAAAGGTCTGCTGTTGAAGCTGCCCAAACTAAGACAATATTCTGTACAAACACTCACAGTGCAGAAATGGTCTAGGTTAGTAGCAGATTATACAATAACAACCTTGATTCACAGTCTTGTTTTTCAAGAGCACTCCAGAATATACAAAGATCCAGGACAATCCTGAAGATTCCAAGTGATCCCTCAAACATAAGAGCAGCTTGAGAATCCAGCACTCCACATTAGGTTCCTTAACCAATAATCCGTATTCACCTGAGATCCACAAGAGCCAACATATACTTGACTAATGAACTTGACCCACACAGTGCCAAGGCTGACACCTAATTATGAGACCATCTCCTAAATAAGTATGAAGGTACACAGAACTGACACATCTCTGACCTATACTCATGCTTATCATGAGTTTAAACTTAGATTGAAGGTATTTTGCATTTACCTGGAGATACACAATCATCATATAATACTTGCTTATCAAATTTTCTTAGATTGAGACTTAGTTCTTCTCTAAGCCCATACATAGCTCTTATCCTGAAAGACAAAGTGCTTAAGAGTGTAAGGGGATTCCAAGGTCAATCTGCAGTGGATGAACTGCAGGACCCTAGGTAGAGCTTCTATAAGAATAAACCACTGGAGGACACATACCATCACCCCCCAATATAGAAAATTCTACTTCAACACAGTGAGGATGGACCATTTCTTGAGTTTTTTGAGAGCCCATTCATTCCTCTCTTTTTTTATTAAGTATTTTTGGAGTACCTACTGTACGTCTAATACTAAGTTTAACATTACACAATGATACATTGAAATAAGTAAGAAATAGTTTCTATCCTCAAGAAACTCATAGTCAAGGGAAAGAGGAAAATATAAAAGTAAATTCTTAAAACATAGCAGTGCTAACAAAATATGAACAAAGTGCCGGGAGAGTAATGAGCTCTGCCTGTGGGTAGCCCAGGAAATGGGAAGTATTCACAGGAGAAAAAAAAAAAAGGAATTTTATCAATGGGTTTTGTAGGACAAGTAGGAGTTTGCCTGGTTAAGAAGCTGAGATAGAGCTAGTGGGAGTAATCTTACTCTTCCTGTATAATTAATTATAAGTGTGTGAGAGGAAATTTTTCTTTCTGCTCTCATATTAGTGCTTGTTTTCCTTTGACTATATTTTCTTTGAGTTTAAAGTAGGTAATCAGGAGAGATTCACTAAGTTTATTTTTTTGGATTAAAATGGAATGGGCTAGATTCAAAATATTTAAATTGTTCTACTTAAAATGTTTTTCGAGATCCATTATAAAATCAGTGTCTTGACTCTGCAACAGTTCATGTTGTGAAAACATGAGACGTTTTTCTTCAAAAAGTATAACTTAAAAGGTCACAATTAAATTAAACATCAACATTCATTAAGATCAGGTTAATACTCCCTGAAAATTAGATTACTCTCCCCAGTGTGTATTTAAATTGGCAGCTGGCAAGTAGTATAACAGGTTCCACATTGTTACACCACAGCAACACAGAAGCCATTACACTGACATAAAATTATTGCTGAGAGGCTGATCCCTGAGATCTCTTCCAGGAAACTCCAAGAGCTGAACTACCTATTAAACAACAGTGTCAGAACAGTTATAAATTACCACAACTTTACAGAACTCCAGAGCTATTTCCAAAATCTACACAATTCCTCTTTCACAGGATAATAATATAGCCTGAACCCAATGGCCCCATCACCTTAAAGTAAGAAACATAATCAAATATATTCTGATAGAGAAAAACTAAGCTAGTGACTCATGGTATCTATACAAACTCAGAGCTATCATGTTTAATCCTCACAGATTTCATTAAAGAAGGGCCTGGAGCTATACCGAACATAAATGCTCCGTCAGCTTATCTGTCTTATCCACAGTCCAATCCAGTCCAGCCAATGAGGAGATAAACTACCCAATTCCTGAGTCACCCATATATATTCTGAATGGTACTGGCCTTGATTTCCCTTTCTATAGCACACCCTTATGCTCATGCAACTTCTGGCCCCATCAACAATAGATCTGTGAACTCAATTACATGACTTCCACTCATCTGATTAGAGTTCATACTTGGAAAGGTTGAAGGAAAGCATCTGTCAACACTGTCATCTCACACTTAGCCACAAGCAGATGCATCAAACCAGAAGGAACAAGAACCAAAATGTGTGTTGTTCATTCAGAAATGCTCCTTGCCCAGAATTGCTGTCATGCACCTTGCTTACAGAAATACCTTCTTTTTGCAATATTTGCTCTCTGTCTAGACACTCTGATGAAAGTGTCATCCTAAGGTTAAAGTCCCACACTAACCACACCAGAACCTAACAGCAAGGGTCTATCACCACCCAGTTCAATAGATGGGGGATACCCACTCCAGTATTCATGGGCTCCCCTGGTGGCTTAGATGGTAAAGAATCCACCTGCAATGCAGGAGACCTGGGTTCGATCCCTAGGTTGGGAAGATCCTCTGGAGGGGTCATGGCAACCCACTCCAGTGTTCTTGCTGGAGAGTCCCCATGGACAGAGGAGCCTGGCAAGCTACAGTCCATGGGGCCACAAAGAGTCGGACACGACTGAGCAACTAAGCACATCTTCAAAGTAAGATAGTATTTAGGGTTGTATAGAAAGGCTATTTACAGACTATGTGCTTCCTTGTAAACACCTGGGAGTTAGCGGGGCCGGAAGGTATGCACTGAAGGGAAATGATACAAATGGGCAATCTAATTATTCCAGTGCTGCTCAGACTTGGAGACAAAAGCAAGAAAACTGATAGACAGAGATGAAAACCCATCCTCTTCTGACCCTATTGGGCCTCCATACTGCAGTACATATGCAACATCAAGCCCTATTTTTAGACTCTGCAATCCCACAAGCGTAAATCATTCCTATGCCACAAGTCACCTTTGAGTTAGCAATGCCAACTTTAACATTTTGCACCTTAATAATATAATAAGGATATTATAAACAATATAACTGAAAGCAAGTTGTATTTAAAATGAATAGTGGTAACTTTAACAGAATAACATTAGCCTAAAAATAGATTGAGAGAATGTGTTAAGTAGTAATTAAAAGAAAGAGTGACAAATGCGCCACTTAGCTAATTCTATCTTCACAATCGCTTTCACAGTTGAATATGGAATGCTGGCTGTTCTAAAAAAAAAATGCTAATGAAACAGTCTTGTTTGTTCTTTACACAATACTGATTAGCGATTTTAGCCAAGAGGGTTCTCTCTGAACTGAACATTTGATTAAAGAAGGAAAGACAACTCAAGGCACAGGTTGGTCAAAGTGTTTTTTATAATAGTCCATGACCACTATTCCCTTACCTGACCTGCCTCCTAAGAAATCTGTATGCAGGTCAGGAAGCAACAATTCGAACTGGACATGGAACAACAGGGACTGGTTCCAAATTGGGAAAGGAGTACATCAAGGCTGTATATTGTCACCCTGCTTATTTAACTTCTATGCAGAGTACATCATGAGAAACGCTGGGCTGGATGAAGCACAAACTGGAATCAAGATTTTTGGGAGAAATATCAATAACCTCAGGTATGCAGATGACACCACTTATGGCAGATGATTTATGGCAGAAAGCGAAGAGAAACTAAAGAGTCTCTTGATGAAAGTGAAAGAGGAGAGTGAAAAAGCTGGCTTAAAACTCCACATTCAAAAAACTAAGATCATGGCATCCAGTCCCATCACTTCATGGCAAATAGACAGGGAAAAAATGGAAACAGTGACAGACTTTATTTTGGGGGGCTCCAAAATCACTGCAGATGGTGACTGCTGCCATGAAATTAAAAGAGGCCTGCTCCTTGGAAGAAAAGCTATCACAAACCTAGACAACATGAGTGTGAGCAAGCTCCAGGAGTTGGTGATAGACAGGGAAGCTTGACGTGCTGCAGTCCATGGGGTCACAAAGAGTCGCACGAGACTGAGCGACGGAACTGAACTGATGACCTTTACTGGGGCTTCCCAGGTGGCACTAGTGATAAAGAACCTGCCTACCAATACAGGAGACATAAGAGACGCGGGTTCCATCCCTGGGTTGGAAGGATCCCCTGGAAGAGGGCATGGCAACCCACTCCACTGTTCTTGTCTGGAGAATGCCAGGGACAGAGGAGCCTGGAGGGCTACAGGCCATAGGGTTACAAAGAAGTGGACACAGCTGAGGCGACTTAGCACACACATGACCACTGTTGTGGGAATGGAATTAAAAACAAAATTCCCCCTCTAAACACTCTCCCTAAAGGTGGTATAGTAAAAGAAAACACTTATATTTTTGAAGAATTATTAAAACAGAATGTAATGTGCATCACTTGAGATCCACTGGGAGATTGCAAAGATGGAAAGAAATCTTTATTTTTATATAGTCAAGAGGACACAAATTATTGCACACATATTTTCAAGATTAACAATAGTTAGTTCTCAAGCAAGAGGACTTAACAGCACAATTTGTCACATGTAGCTCACCTTAAATTTACCTGGTAATTGGAGGAACCATCTGTGTGAGGTAATTAGCTTTATTTAGAGAAGAAGCAAACTGCTCATTCTTTATGACAAGAGGTAATTTTGTCAACTTGATGAGAAGGTCCCACAAAAGTTAGGCTCCGACCATGCCAGAGACACAGGGATGCAGGGGCTCTTTCTTCTTCAGTGCTTACATTTCAAAGGGATGGTGCCCAGGCCCTTGAGAAAGATACTCCAGGGTCACAAAGCTGAGGAAAGGTGCATCCAGTTTTCAGAGGATATATATACATTTGAAGAGAGGGGAAAGTATGTACAAGTAACAAGTTTTCTAAAGTAAAAAAAAGAAAAGAAAAGAAAAAAAGGGAGGGGGGAGTCTCTTCCCTTATTTTCAACAGTGATGATTAAGCTTCTTAATTTTTATTTGTCCTGATACCAGCCAGGTTCAGTGTGATTGTTGTTTAGTCGCTACGTCATGTGTGACTCTTTTGCGATCCCATGGACTGTAGCTCCACCAGCCTCCTCTGCCTGTGGGATTCTCCAGGCAAGAATACTGGAGTGAGTTGCCATTTCCTTCTCCAGGGGATCTTCTCGACTCAGGGACTGAACCTGAATTTTCTGCATTAGGAGGCAGATTCTTTACCACTGAGCCACCTCCAAACTCATTTACAGAAGATATGTGACTATTGCAAGTTCTCAGACAAGAAAGTGTAAAAAATAATGGTTTCTACACCATCAAATCAGCACAAATTAAAACATCATGCCAAACCACATGCATTACGAACTACAATGATTATTGATAATATATTTCACGAAGGGAAAACAACTCCTTAATAAGCCTTTGTTTCCTTGCCCAATTCTGACAGGGATGATGATTTCATTTTTAATTTGTTCGGAAGTAAATTTATAATAACCAAAGGGAAATATTTTTGCTCCCCATATGAGATTATCTATCTATACAATCATTAGCCATTAAAAATGTATTACACTGAGAACAAAGAGAAGTTTCGCATTCTTCTAAATAATGCATTTTACCCTACAAAAGAGAAGTATAGTAGAGATAAGTTAAAGGAGTCAACATACCAAAGTTCCCAATCAGTCTTATAGTTGGAACATACATCTGACTGATAATGCATTTCAGACAAATAGTTCAAACCATTTAATGAACTTTCTACCTACATACAGTCATTTTCCACTAAGTGCTCTTATAAAGCATCATCTAATGTTAGCATTAAGAGGGATGTGTCATACCAATCAATAGCCAAACAAAACAAAACCACCAGAAATCAGAAGGGGATAATGCAGAGAGCAATGCTTTCTGATGAGACTTTTAGAGGACAACATCAAAAGGAATCATCCAGAGACTTGCCATTACTATATTCCATGCAACGTTGAGAAGTTACTTACACAGTCCTATTTAATGAAAAATAGGTGCAATCACAATTCTTCCCTCATGAGCTTCAATTCCCTTGGAAAAATGCTTCAATAAAAAGGAATATCATAAAGAAAAGAATAAAGGCTTAGTGAAAACATTAAGTACAGTTTTAAATTCAAACATCATCCAAAACGTTTCCTGAGTTTTGGTGTTTGGAGAGGTGGAGGAAGGCAAAAGGGCAGGGATGCTTCAGTGCTGTCAAATATAAAATCTGTTCTCAGATCTGATGTGTTTGGCAAATTAAAAGAAATCATAAGAGAATCACTAAAGATGACACTCTGGCCTGCTTGCTGAGAGTCTGTACAGCAACAGTATAGTTTCCTTTAGTATATTCTCCTTTAATTTACATGAAAAGAGAGCTGTGTCTCCAACACTCACCCCCTAACTTCCTACTGTGAAGACAGCTGCCTTATTTGCCTTTCAGCAAATTAAAAGTTAAAATAGCTTCCCTGTCAGGAGGAGCAGCAGCAGCAGCAGCGGAGAGACTTGTAAAAGAGCTTCATCTTACTGCTGTACAGCGTTCTATTTCCAAAGGATCATTGCTATCTTTTGACTCCTGCAAAGAATTTCTCAAGAAATGAGAGCTTTGCTTTACTAACTCACTGTTAGCCTCTCCACTGCTCCATGACAATGTATGTGTGCTCAATCGTGTCCCACTTTTTGCAACCCCATGGACTGTGGCCCCACAGGCTCCTCTGTCGATGGGATTTCCCAGTCAAGAATACCGCTGTGGGTTGCCATTTCCTTCTCCAGGGATCGAACCCGGTCTCCATTATCTCCTGCACTGCGGAATTGTGGAGCCTCCATGATAAAGATCAAGACAAAATCCCTAACAAAGATTTCTTAATCCTCCTCATGCATTTTTTTTTTTTTTTTTTGCTTTCATATACTTAGACTGTGAAGATACACCCTCTCTCCCTTACTGATAAGTAATTAAAGGTAATTAATAAAAAGTGAAAAGCAAAAAAAAAAAAAAATTTAGGTCCCTCTGTGCTGTGTTTAGTCGCTCAGCTTGTGTCCCACTCTTTGGGACCCCGTAGACTGTAGCCCACCATGCTCCTCTGTCCACGGGGATTCTGTAGGCAGGAATACTGGAGTGGGTTGCCATGCCCTCCTCCAGGGATCATCCCAACCCAGGGATCAAACCCAGGTCTCCCGCATTGCAGGCAGATTCTTTACTGTCTGAACCAACAGGGAAGCCCAGGTCACTCTGTAGTACAGGCAAAAATTTTAAAATAGCTCTGATATTTTCTTTAAAAAAAAAAATTTGTAAAGAGAGACCAATCAGGATTAACAAAGTTAATAGAAAAATGATCATTTCTTCAAAATGGCAAAGGCAAAAAAGGAAGATTACCAAAGGGAATATCAAGTAAATGCAGCCAGAGTCCTAAGTTTGATTGGACTTTATTTTTCCAAATAAACCACATTCTGTCTTAAAAATGAAAAACAGGAGTGAATTCTGAGGAATTTTTTAAAGTCATGTTTTCTTAGTTATAGTATAGTATCCTCAAAATTTTCAGGATTCTGATTTAATGAACTAAAATTATTTTAAGTAGGGCTTGTATTCAGAGAGGAAATTGAAATAAAAGACCTGAAAGAAAAGTTATTTCTTTAGGATATTCACTGGATTTCTTTTTTTTAATTGAAGCATAATTGCTTTACAGAATTTTGTGGTTTTCTATTATACATCAACAAGAATCAGCCATAGGTACAACTCATTTCCCTGGATTTCTTAACTCTTCTGCATTTCTATTTTCCTCAGTGCACATTCATAAAAACAACCTCTTATTTCCACATTTAGCATATAAAAGTAGCTTTATTTCTCCCAGATGACTGAAATAAGAATGCTATTAAATAGAACATAAATTACTATAGTATTTATTACATTAATATTGTTAGTATCTGCCAGACGCCATTACAATTATCTTCTCTTTTTCCTATCTTGCTTGGGAAGCTATGAACAGTATTGTCTAAAGAACTTATTCTTTCATTTATCTTTTCATGGTATTTTTTTTTTTGCCATACTTCATGAAAAACCATATGGAAGCTACTACCTGTGTATCAGTGATTTCTAATGTGTTAAAAGATTAGATTGTTTAAGAAATGCAAGAAATCATAATGTCTCAATACTTAAATTTATTTTGTAAAGCCAACCAAAAGCAATATTTTAGATCATGGGTCAGGTTGCTGAAAGCCTCCAACTGAAAAGATTTTTAATAATAATATAAATTATTACCATTGCCACACACATTAGATACTTGATCTAACATCTATAACAATACTGTGGAATTGTACGTGTGTTCCCATTTTACAGAAGGGCAAAGTGCATTGCCCAGGGTCACAGATACTAACTGGTAGAGAAAGGCTTTGAATCAGAGCCTACTTGAATCCAAAGTCCAGGATTTTAACCACTACTTATATTAACAGGTGGAGAAGGCAATGGCACCCCACTCCAGTACTCTTGCCTGGAAAATCCCATGGACGGAGGAGCCTAGCGGGCTGTAGTCCACAGGGTCGCTAGAAGTCAGACACGGCTGAGCAACTTCACTTTGACTTTTCACTTTCATGCATTGGAGGAGGAAATGGCAACCCACTCCAGTGTTCTTGCCTGGAGAATCCCATGGACAGAGGAGCCTGGTGGGCTGCTGTATATGGGGTTGCACAGAGTCGGACACGACTGAAGCGACTTAGCAGCAGCAGCTGTATATTAACAGGCATATTTATTATTGTCACACTGTTGTAATTATACAAGTTGTTTTTCTTAGTATGATTCATGACTCTAAGCATCCTCAAAGATTACCCCAAGAATTTTATTTTTATTAACAATTTTTGTCAGAGTTCTTTTATGGGACATTTCTAAATCAAGGGCATCATTTAATGGAACATGAGCTGATCTAATTATGGATTATTGAAATGCAGTGTGATTTTGGTCATTTAGGCCAAAGCTAATTTCTAAAACTAACACAGCACCGTCCCTTTTTAAAATAGTTTCTCAATATAGTGACCTCCTTTGAGTAATTCCTTCCCCATAATTTGGCTATTTTCTATTTTTATGTTAATCTCAAGTCCTGAAGAGAAACTATCAAATTCAGCCTGATCAGAATATCACCAAACTGAAAACTAACAACAGTTACCTTCCCATTTGTACCAAGGTTGTGTATGCTCCTCTCTCTAGGCCCCCATTTTCCAAGTTTATATATCAGATCATCTTCATGCTATTGCAGAAGGCCAGTATTTCACACTGTACTGATTTTTTTCAATTTATGACAGCATATTACAAGAGCTAGGGTAAGATTTTTACAGTTCATGATTCTCTAGCCTTGGATCAAGCCATGCTGCTGCTCAATCTTTTTCAGTCCTTGTTACCAGAGATTGTTGTATCTAAACTGAAATATATAGAATGGACAGTGCCAGGTTCAAATTGCAAACCATAAACTCAGATGGGCAAGAAATATTATATATTGATGTTTCTATAACCATGTGATGGAAATGTCATTTCAATAAATTTAAAGATGCATCTTCTCATCTACACTCACCTGCTCTCCCCACAGTCGTGGTTTCCAAAGGTTAGATCTGATTTCTACCCTGTGGAGGGAGCATAATTGTACCACAATCCAAAGAGTATGGAATGAATCTCATGCTGTTTATCTGCAATGGTATCTACTCAGACATCCAGCTTCCTTTTTAGTCTTTGGCCACTGACCCAAGGAAATTACTGCCAGGTGTAAACTCATACCCATCCACAATCACCCCATCACCTCTAGATACCTCAACTTCAATAAAATTATTCGACTGTTTTTCTCTACAACCTTCTGTGGTCTAGACTCCCAAATAACAGAAAATAGTATGGAAGGAGGAAGAAAGCATTAGATAATCTAAAGAGAAACCAACCACATTTTTAAATAAAATGAGATACTAGTTCTGTAACTTGTCTAAAAACATGAAAATAATTGATCAACTTTAATATTTAGAGAGCTTTCCAATGACATTTTCACAGAAACAGAATAAACAATCCCAAAAATTTAATAGAAATATAAAAGATCCAGACTAGCCAAAGTGAATTTAAGAAAAACAAAGCTAGAGCATCAAATGCCATGATTCAAACTATATTACAAAGCTAAAATAATTAAAACAGAATAGTTTTGACATAAAAGCAGGGAATGAAGTACCCAGAAATAAACCTACACTCATATGGTCAATTAATATATAACAAAGGAGCAAAGAATATACAATAGGGAAAGAACAGTCTCTTCTATTTGAGAAAACTGGACGGCCATATGCAAAAGAACAAAACTGGACCACTATTTTACATCTTTCACAAAATTAACTCAAAGTGAATGTAAGACTTGAAGCCATAAAACTTCCAGAAGGAAATATAAGTGGTAAGCTCCTTGACATAGGTCTTAGCAATGATTTTTTGAATCCGGACATCAAAAGCAAAAGCAACAAAAGCAAAAATAAACAAGTGGGACTACAAAAAACTAAAAAGTTTCTGCATGGCAAAAGAAACTATCAACAAAATGAAAAGGCAACCTAGCAAATGAGAGAAAACATTTGCAAATCATTTATCTGATAAGGGGCTAGTATCCAAAATGTATGAAGAAGTCACACAACATAATTACAAAACAAAAACAAAATCCAATTAAGAAATGGACAGAAGATGATCCAAATAAACATTTTTCCTAAGAAGATGTACAGATGGCTGACAGGTTTAAGATACTCTATATCATTTATTATCAGGGAAATGCAAATCAAAACTTCAATGAGATATCCCCTCACATCTGTTAGAAGGGCTACTGTCAATAGGACTATAAATAACAAGTCTTGGCAAGAATGTAGAGAAAAGGGAACCCACATGCACTATTACTAGCAACATAAATTGGTGCAACCACTATGGAAAAGAGTACTGAGGTTTCTCAAAAAAATTAAAGCTAGAACTCCTATATGACTTAGCAATTTAATTTTCAGATATTTATCCAAAGAAAACAAAAACACTAATTTGAAAACATCTATATATTCCCATGATCGTTATAGTATTCAGTTCAGTTGCTCAGTTTTGTCCGACTCTTTGCAACCCCATGGACTGCAGCATGCCAGGCTTCCCTGTCCATCATCAACTCCAGGAGCTTGCTCAAACTCATGTCCATCAAGTTGGTGATGCCATCCAACCATCTCATCCTCTGTCATTTCCTTTTCCTTCCACCTTCAATCTTTCCCAGCATCAGGGTCTTTTCCAATGAGTCAGGTCTTCATATCAGGTGGCCAAGGTATTGGAGTTTCAGCTTTAGCATCAGTCCTTCCAGTGAATATTCAGGACTGATTTCCTTTAGGATGGACTGGTTTGATCTTCTTGTAGTCCAAGGGACCCTCAAGAGTCTCCTCCAACACCACAGTTCAAAAGCATCAATTTTTCAGTGCTCAGCTTTCTTTACAGTCCAA
>NW_011494735.1:11031494-11051463 GCF_000754665.1 Bison bison bison | reverse complement strand
CATCCATACATGACTACTGGAAAAACCATAGCCTTGACTAGACGGACCTTTGTTGGCAAAGTAATGTCTCTGCTTTTTAATATGCTATCTAGGTTGGTCATAACTTTCCTTCCAAGGAGTAAGCGTCTTTTAATTTCATGGCTGCAATCACCATCTGCAGTGATTTTGGAGCCCCAAAAATAAAGTCTGTAACTGTTTCCATTTTTTCCCCTTCTATTTGCCATGAAGTGATGGGACCAGATGGGAGAAGGCAATGGCACCCCACTCCAGTACTCTTGCCTGGAAAATCCCATGGACGGAGGAGCCTGGTAGGCTGCAGTCCATGGAGTCTCAGTCGGACACGACTGAGAGACTTCACTTTCACTTTCATGCATTGGAGAAGGAAAAAGCAACCCACTCCAGTATTCTTGCCTGGAGAATCCCAGGGACGGAGGAGCCTGGTGGCTGCTGTCTATGGGGTCGCACAGAGTCGGACACAACTGAAGCGACTTAGCAGCAGCAGCAGATGGGACTGGATGCCATGATCTTAGTTTTTGAATGTTGAGTTTTAAGCCAACTTTTTCACTCTCCTCTTTCACTTTGAAGAGGCTCTTTAGTTCTTCTTTGCCTTCTGCCATAAGGGTGGTGTCATGTTATAGTATTCTTGCAGCATTATTTACACTTGCCAAGATATGGAAACAACCTAAGTGCCTATCAATGGATGACCAGATAAAGAAACTATATATATCTTTCTTTCTCTCTCTCACAAACACACACATACACTATGGAATATTATTCAGCCATAAAAATGTATGAAATCTTACCATTTCTAACAACATGGATGTACCTCAAGGACATTATTCTAAATGAAATATGTCAGAAAAAGTAAATACCAAATGCTCTATATTACATGTGGAATTGAATAAACAAATAAACCAAGCTCACAGATACAAGAACAGATTGTTGGTTGCCAGAGGCAACAGATATAGTGCAAGAGAAATGGGTGAATCATTTTTGTTTTTCTTCAGATAAACTGAAAAAAAGACACAAGCAGAGGTTTTCATAGGGGCTTTCAAGAAATTGTGCTCCCTAATTTAAAAGAAAGCAAAAAAGGAAGACATATAAGGAAAAGTTCCCTCTCTGCCTATCTGAATGGGGCACTGGTATAGGGCTACAATGTCTGGGGTCATTTTTTGAATACAGGGTGACCATCTCAAGGACCCAAAGGTAACAAGATGAAGAAAGCAGAATAGAGGTGAGGAAAGAGCTAGGATTCTTCATGAACTCACAGAGATGCCGCCTCATCTCTGCCTACTCTTGGTCAAGTGAAGCAATTAAATACTTTGCTGAACTGCTCAAGCCATTTCAATATAGCATTTGTAGCCAAAAGCAAGCTGACTTCACTGGCCAGAGATTGGACTAATTTACACTCAGGCTTCTCTGATGCTGAAAACTACTCTTGGGAATTTAGGGAGCTAAAAGAAGACAGGACCTCAGTGCCCCTCCACTCTGGAGCCATCTTGCCAGCCTAGACTGCTTGTGAAAATGAAAGTTGCTCAGTCATGTCCAACTCTTTGCAAGCCCATGGACTATACAGTCCATGGAATTCTTCAGGCCAGAATACTGGAGTGGGTAGCCTTTCCCTTTTCCAGGGGATCTTCCCAACCCAGGGATCGAACCCAGGTCTCCTGCACTGCAGGTGGATTTTTTACCAGCTGAACCACCAGGGAAGCCCAAGAGTACTGGAGTGGGTAGTTTGCCTCTTCTCCAGCAGATCTTCTTGATCCCAGGAATCAAACCAGGGTCTCCTGAATTGCAGGTGGATTCTTTACCAACTGAGCTATCAGGGAAGTGCAACCTGATGGCGATGTGTTAGGATGCTTCTGTCTTGACCAAGCCACTTTTCTCCATTTCTGTGACACCATCCATTTCCTGCCTTAAAGTGGCCTGTATTGTCTAATAACCACAGAAAGTTATTAGTTTGGGGAATGTGACACGGTATTACAAAGACAGTCTTAAAAAAAAAAAAGGAAAAATTTAGAGGGTATGTTTGGGTCTCTGACTTCAAATATGTGCTGTGTTGTGAAAGTGAAAGTGTTAGTCACTCAGTCATGTCCAACTCTTTGGGACCCCATGGACTGAAGCCCATCAGGCTCCTCTGGCCATGGGATTTTCCAGGCAAGAATACTGGCATGGGTTGCCATTCCCTTCTTCAGGTGATCCTCCCAGCCCAGGAATCGAACCCAGGTCTCCTGCATTGCAGGCTGATTCTTTACCATCTGAGCCACCAGGGAACCCAAATTTCCCTTTGAAGGACTGAGAAATACTTTAAGAGAGATAGTTGCTCTAGAAGATGGCCACCTAACTCCAAGGGGCAAGGGACCCGCATGACCACAATTAGGGAAGACGAATCTCAGACATGAAGCACAACCTTGTCAGTAAAGAAAATACAGAGGTTCCAATAAGAATCCACAACTGACTGTCACAATGAAACATGCTACTAATTATGGGTGTTCCCTTGCAATTAAGCTGCTCTCACATGCTCAACTCCATACAGCCTGCTCTAGACTCTTAGAGTGAGTAACAACAAGGATTTCTTTATCAGTTGTCAGGGTTCCCAACCAGGTGGAAGACAGTACATAATCTGCCTGCTGATGCAGGAGTTGAGTTCAGTTCAGTCGCTCAATTGTGTCTAATTCTTTGCTACTCTATGAACTGCAGCACACCAGGCCTCCCTGTCCATCACCAATTCCCAGAGTCTGCCCAAACCCATGTCCATCGAGTCAGTGATGTCATCCAACCATCTCATCCTCTGTCATCCCTTTCTCCTCCTGCCTTCAATCTTTCCCAACATCAGGGTCTTTTCAAATGAGTCAGCTCTTCGCATCAGCTGGCCAAAATATTGGAGTCTCAGCTTCAACATCAGTCCTTCCAAAGAAATCCCAGGGCTGATCTCCTTTAGGATGGACTGGTTGGATCTTCTTGCAGTCCAAGGGACTCTCAAAAGTCTTCTCCAACACCACAGTTCAAAAGTATCAATTCTTCTGTGCTCAGCTTTCTTTATAGGCCAAATCTCACATCCATACATGACCACTGGAAAAACTATAGCCTTGACTAGATGGACCTTTTTTGACAAAGTAATGTCTCTGCTTTTTAATATGCTGTCTAGGTTGGTCATAACTTTCCTTCCAAGGAGTAAGACCTGGGTTCAATCTCTGGGTCGGGAAGATCTCCTGGTGAAGGGAATGACAACCCACTCCAGTATTCTTGCCTGGAGAATCCCAGGAACAAAGGAGCCTTGTGGGCTACAGTCCATGGGGTCGCAAAAAGTGGGACACAACTGAGTGACTAACACTTTCACTTTCAATTCTTCTAAACAATTAATGGAGGAAGAAGCCTCTAGTCCTTAGTAAATACTACAGGGATTTGGAAACAATAGCATTTGCACATTTAATGCCATAGGACTTTTCCTCTAATTTGAGCGCCTTGTGAGACCCAGATAATAAGCTTTAGTGCTATTCCCCAACATCTAAAAAGGAGCCTGGAACACACTTACAACAAGAATCAGTCACAGAAAAGGATGCGTTATGGGCTGAATTGTGTTTCCCCCAAATTCATATGTTGAAATCCTAAGCTCTAGCATCTCAAAGCAAAATTCTTTGAAGTGGTGATTAAGTTAAAATGCAGCTGCTGCTGGGAGATGGTGGGTGGGGAGGGGGTTAGTCCAGTACAACTGGTATCCTGAGAAGAGCCAAGAGACAATAGGGATGTTTACGCACGGAAGAAAAACCCTGAGAGGACAGAGCAAGAAGGTGGAAATCTGTGAACCAAGGAGAGAGGCCTCAAAAGAAATCAAACCTGTCAGTGCAATGATCTTGGACTTTTAGCCTCCAGAACTGTGAAAAAATAAATTTCTATTGCTTAAAGCACCCAGTCTGTGATTTTCTTATGGTAGTCCCAGCAAACTCATACAAATGTGAATAAATACCTGGGATTCATTGCAAAATAGTATTTTCAGATTTTAAAAACTGCCAGTTGGTTTTGTCAGCTGAAATTCCTATCCCTGTTATTGATTAGTTCTCTCATAATCGTGGATCTTGTATATGCCACTTTATATTTGTATTGTATTGTAGTTACAGTAATTCACAACAGATTTAATTTTGCTATTCTGAGATGCTTTCAATTTTGTTTTCTAAGTATAACAAACTATATTTTAGGAAATGTGTTTTAGGAAATACGATATTTTAGATGGGAAATTCCACATACTGACCAAGATCAATTCAGTCTAAGACCCCACATCTTTCTAACAGGTATGTTTAGGCTGATTATTTAAATGTTTAGCACTTAAAATGTTTCAAGTACCTAATCTTTATGAAGTTTAAATACTTCTGCAGTACAAGTTGGTCTCAGATACTGCCTTGTTTTTAAAAATAGATTAAATATAATTAAAATACGCACAAAGAAAATGGTGAATGACTTTTATGTTTTATTTTTTATGTGACAGACACAAATAATCTGGGAATAAGATCAAAATGTTCTTTCATGTAACATATAATCTGAAAAAGCATAGATACATAATATAAAAATAGTAAGGTAATATAGTATGCCAAGTCAACTCTGAAAATATGGTTAAATACTGAATGTCCTTAATAGTTATATATTTTGGGAACTAGTTCATCTTTTTCTCTTTGTATTTGAGGTGCACAAAGTTGGATTCATCATAATCTTTGGCTTATACAATACTCACATCATTGGTAATTATATGACCCACTTCCATTTATTTAGCCATTTTTGAATAATATAGTAAGGAATCACAAATTTGCCCACCCAAAAGAAGTTAAGAGGATCCTGAACCACATTCAGCTACATGGTCACCTCATATGATAACCTTTCCAATTCTGAAACCTAAGGCAATAACCATATTCATTTCCATATTCAGCATTCCCTTGATGACCTTGTTTAACAGACTTATTACATCTAGCCGTATTTCAAGAGATATTTTAGCTATTTTTAACTTTATAAAAATGGCATAATTTTTTAGAATGATACTTTTACTTAGGATTACATAGATAAGGTTCCCTCATATTTGTAAATGCAGTGTTTTATTTGACTACTACATCATGTTATGTGAATATATCCCACTTTATTCATCCATGCTTCTACTGATAACATTTGGGTCATGTGCAGGTTATTCTTTGACTAGCACTAATACGAACATCCTTGTACGTGTTTTCTGTCACCCATGCCCATGTGGTTTACTGAATATCTAGCAGTGGAATTTCTGGATCCTAGGATATATGAAAGTGCAACAAAATGTTCAATGTTTTCTAAAACGATTGTACCAATTTACACTCAGACCCATAATAAACATCTAGTGTATCTGTATCTTCAAACATTATTGTTTTCAGGCTTTTAATTTTTTGCCAAAAGTTTCCATGCTCCTGACACCAGTCCTTTGTCAGTTGTATATATCAGAAATATCTTCTCCTGGTTTGTGATAGGACTTTTCATTTTCTTTAAGTGGTCTCTTGATAAATTTCTTATTTTAATATAGTAAAATGTATGTCTTTTCTTTTGTAGTCAACGTTTGATGCCTTATTTAAGGAATATTTTCTGACTTCTGGGTCTAAAATGCATTCATGTGTATAGTCTACTAAGTGTTAAAAAATTTGCTAACATTTAAATTCTTAACCCATCTAGAGCTGAGGGTTTTTTTTAATATACTGTAAGGATCGAATTTCCTAGTTTTCTTGATACTTATAAAGTATTTATTCTTCAAGCATTGATCTCTAGTTACAGGAAATTGCTATTACACGTTTCCAAAATAAACTATCCCAAAATTCTGATATTACTTACTTATATTAATGCAATGCCTTCCTAAACGAAAACCTTACACAGTAGTAACTGAAGTTGCTAATTCTATCACATACAGTAAGAATGATTATAAAAAGGAGAGAAACAACTAAGAATCCCTAATCCCTTCATCAAGACATATTTAAAAATCTATTTTAACTAGTTGGAACACACAAACTCACACATACACACACCATGCCTGGAAAGCAATGGCAATGTGGAAAAGGCAAGCATAATCAGTGCTCTGCATATCCACTCCCATTTCCATTTTTGCATTCCTACTAGGATTTAATTTGTTTTTACGGGCATTTTGTATATTGCTTATTTTGATTTCTACTCTAAATGAAATCAAGTTAACCTCCACCTTTTGTGTAAAAGTCTACCAAGGTAGCTCGGATGGTAAAGAATCCCCCTGCAATGCAGGAGACCTGGCAGGCAACAGTCCAAGGGGTTGCAGAGTCAGACATGACTGAGTGACTTTCACTTCACTTTATATATAAAATTGGTTCACAAAGAAATGGTATACCATGGTTTCCCTTGTGGCTCAATAGTAAAGAATCCACCTGCCAATTCAGGAGATACAGTTTAATCTCTGATCTAGGAAGATCCCACATGCCATGAAGCAACTAAGCTTGAGTGCCACAACTATTAAGCCTGTGCTCCAGAGCCCCAGAGCCACAGCTATTGAAGCCTGCAGGCCCTACAGCCTGTAATCTGAAACAAGAGGAGAAACTGCAATGAGAAGCCCGAACACTGCAATTAGAGTAACCCTCCAAGGCAATGGCACCCCACTCCAGTACTCTTGCCTGGAAAATCTCATGGACGGAGGAACCTGGTAGGCTGCAGTCCATGGGATTGCTAGGAGTCGGACACGACTGAATGACTTCACTTTCACTTTTCATGCACTGGAGAAGGAAATGGCAACCCACTCCAGTGTTCTTGCCTGGAGAATCCCAGGGACTGGGGAGCCTGGTAGGCTGCTGTCTATGGGGTCGCACAGAGTCGGACACGACTGAAGCGACTTAGCAACAGCAGCAGCAGCCACTTGCCATAACTAGAGGAAAGCCAACATAGCAATGAAGACCCAGCAGAGCCAAAAATTAAAAAATAATAATAAAAAAAGAAGTGGAAACCAGAATTGAAAGAGACACGTGCACCCCAATGTTCATCGCGGCACTGTTTATAATAGCCAGGACATGGAAGCAACCTAGATGTCCATCAGCAGATGAATGGATAAGAAAGCTGTGGTACATATACACAATGGAGTATTACTCAGCCATTAAAAAGAATACATTTGAATCAGTTCTAATGAGGTGGATGAAACTGGAGCCTATTATACAGAGTGAAGTAAGCCAGAAAGAAAAACACCAATACAGTATACTAACGCATATATATATGGAACTTAGAAAGATGGTAATGACAACCCTGTATGTGAGACAACAAAAGAGACACACATAGAACAGTCTTTTGGACTCTGTGGGAGAGGGAGCGGGGGATGATTTGGGAGAATGGCATTTAAACATGTATAATATCATATAAGAAATGAATCGCCAGTCCAGGTTTGATGCAGGATACAGGAAGCTTGGGGCTGGTGCACTGGGATGACCCAGATGGATGGTACGGGGAGGGAGATGGGAAGGGGGTTCAGGATTGGGAACACGTGTACACCTGTGGCGGATTCATGTTGATGTATGGCAAAACCAATACAATATTGTAAAGTAAAAAATAATAATAATAAAAATAAATATATAAAGGACTTCAAAAAAAAAAAAGAAGTGGTATACCGAAAAGTAAATTAATTGCCAAATATCCACTATCTCAGAAGAGTTTTTTTTCTCTTTTTTCCACCATTTTACTCTATAAAAGTGACAGTATTTAATTTCTAATCCATTTTAACAAATATCTATTAAACATCTACTATGGTCAGAGCACTGACCTAGATAATATAAAGAACACAAATTTGCTCTATTACAAAATCAGGGAGACATAAATTTATGGTGGGACCAACCATGATAAGCTATATAATGGAAGTGCCCACAAATGTTGACTGGGTTCAAGAACGTTGGTAATTACTAAGTACCTACGAGGATACAGCACTGTACATTTCAAAGTTCTCACTAAATAGGCATTTTTAATCTCTTTTTAAAAAGTTCATTTAGTAATTTCATGATGTTGGGAATTTAGAATAAAAACTGTCAACAGTAGTAAAATTTGTCAGGCAAAATCCATTTCTAGGCATTACCTCAGAACATAATGTAAAGACTGGCATGCATGTGTGCATGCTAAGTCACTTCAGTCGTGTCCAACTCTTTGAGAACCCAGGACTGTAGCCCTCCAGGCTCCTCTGTCCATGGCATTCTCCAGGCAAGAATACTGGAGTGGGTTGCCATTTCCTTCTCCAAAAGACTGGCACAGAAGATGATGAATGTTGCCAATATATTTGATGAAGACTTTTCTCCAAACCCAGAAGAAGAACTGAAAAACAGGGTCTTTCCAAACTCTCTCGTTCTGAAGCCCTATACAGTCAAACAGTTTCAGCCTACTCAGTTTCTTGGCTTTAGGTTTCTATCTGACTCAATAACAAGATCAGCTCTACATAAAATTATGAAGATTTGTAATGCCTGTGCAAGGCCCTTCTTTTCCAGTCTTCCTTCCCTGTCTTTGTTTTCCACACTCCCACTGCCTTTATTCAAAACTTCTAGTGGAACATCCCATCCAGGCCTTCCAGTTCCAAAGGACATGCCATGATTTCTACAAGCTACCCAAGGTAGATTCTAACTCTGCCCACTACTCTTTGCACCTCAAGGCTCTGGCCAGTATCACATCCCCTAAGAGCTTTGGGTGTCTTCCAAAGTAATTCAAACCTAATCTCATAAATAACGTACGCCCATATGAGAAATTTAGAGAAGCCCCATCCTTCCCTGGGCTTCCCTGGTGGCTCAGACGGTAAGAAGCGTCTGTCTGCAATGCAGGAGACCCAGGTTCGATCCCTGGGTTGGGAAGATCCCCTGGAGAAGGAAATGGCAGCCCACTCCAGTATTCTTGCCTGGAAAATCCCATGGACGGCGGAGCCTGGTGCGCTACTGTCCATGGGGTCACAAAGAGTCAGACACGACTGAGCAACTTCACTTCATCCTTCCCTGGGCAGCAAATATAATTGTGTAGGCTTTTAATCCAGGCAGAAAAAGTATGGTGCTGCAAAAATTAAAAGAAAGATTTTTGCACTTGCCGTCAAAAGACCTCAGATTAAGCCTGAATTCCACAATAATCCATGTGTAAGATTGAGTAACTGAATCTCAGTAGAGTTAAACGGCTCAATCTATTAAATGGAAGGAATATTATTAGCAAATTAATATGAATGCTGTAGAAAATTACATGAAGTATAAGACAACATCTGTAAGCTATTAAGTGATCTAAAATATGTGATTTTCATTTTATGGCAATGATAAAACACCAGGAAAGATATTTAATTAGACATCACTCAAGACATTCTGTTGTAAGGCCTACTTCATCTATGCCAGGAATAGAACGTTCCACACATTTGTAAAAGACAAGGAGAACTTTCAAAATCATGCTTTCATTCAATCATTGACCCATAATAAAGAGTAAATGTCAGGTACCAGGACAAAGAATGCTGAGGGCCGAAGAAATGATGCTTTTGAACTGTGGTGTTGGAGAAGACTCCTGAGAGTCCTTTGGACTACAAGGAGATCAGATCAGTCAATCCTAAGGAAATCAACCCTTAATATTCATTGGAAGGACTGATGCTAAAGCTGAAGCTCCAATACTTTGGCCACCTGATGCAAAGAACTGACTCTTGGAAAAGACTCTGATGTTGGGCAATATTGAAGGCAGGAGAAGGAGACAACAGAGGATGAGATGGTTGGATGGCATCACCAATTCGATGGACATGAGTTTGAGCAGGCTCTAGGAGTTGCTGATGGACAGGAAAGCCTGGTGTGCTGCAGTCCGTGGGGTTGCAAAGAGGCAAACATGACTGAGTGACTGAACTGAAGGATATAGATAACAGTGTCTGATGCACGTTCCTGAGGTGCTTTGCAGATACTATAATTGCCACCAAAGGGAAAAATCTAACTGTATGGTGATCAGACTGCAGCCATGACATAAGCTGCTGCATCTTTTTTTTTCAAGTATACTTAATTTACAGCATTTACAGTATTCTGACGATCTCTGCTATACAGTAAAGTGACTTAGTTATATACACATATATATATTCCTTTCCATATATTTTTCCATTATGGTTTATTACAGGTTATTGAATATAGTTCAATAGGATGAGATGGTTGAATGGTATCACCGACTTGATGGACATGAGTTTGAGCAAGCTCCAGGAGTTGGTGATGGACAGGGAAGCCTGGTGTGCTTCAGTCCATGGGCTCGCAAAGAGTGACTGAGCCACTGAACTGAACTGAGATGACAAGGACATACAAGAATAGCCAAGGTAGGCATGGTTCCTGCCCTCAGAGAGCTTATATTCTGTCCATAGTCTGAAACAGTTGGAAAATATGGAGGCACTGCAAGCACAATCAGAACCATCAAATTCCCAGGTGAGCACCAATCCGACTGAAATGAGTGTCATCTTCAATTTATTGAAACAAGGTTGGTCACACCTGATTTATTTACATAAATCAGCCTGTGAAACTGGTATAATCTTAAACCATATAATCTGTTTCATCACTCCTCACCAGCAAAAGACAAAGATACCTAGATGACACCCTGGGTTTTCATAAAAGAAAGCCTAATGGAATATTTCTATACTTGAAAGAGTAGGATATTTGCTTTCTGTTTGAGTCACACATCAGTTCTCTTATGATAATAGCTAATGCTGAGGGCTCACAGTGCCTAGTGTAGGCACTGTTTTAAGCATATGACACTATCTCATTTAACCATTACAACTCCATGCAATAGAAACCATTATTACTTGCCATTTTACGGAAGAGGGAAATAAGGCCTAGAGAGGTTGAAAACTTACCTCAGTCACACATCTATATTTTGATGTGCCCAAGATTCAAATCTAGGCTGTCTGACTATACATTTCATCTGGACCCGCTGTGCTCTCTTGTCTCTATATAGATTCCTCTCAATAGAGTAGATTGATGGTTATATTAATACAATATACAAAGAATGAGAAGTCACTCTTCAACATAACCATCGTCATCCCAGAACTCATCCTAAGGTGCTAGGTGCCTCCAGTAGCACCATTCACATAGGCCTGGTATCAGTGGCGCCCCCAGGAGTATGCGGTACACTACACCATAACCCCTCACAGTTGCCCCGTATCGCCATCATAACCATGCTTTCTTTCTCACAGCCTCTCTCAAGTTGCTCCTCTACCAAGGGAGGCCTGGCTCCCTCCTCTCTTCTGCTCTCACCACACACAGAACCACTCATCATTCAGGTCCATTCATATCCTCCCTGAGACCTCTCTGGGCTCTTCCAGCCACCTCAAGGATCTGCAGGTCTCTTCTGTGAACACCTACTTTATGCTCAGTTTAACTTTGTGGGCACTTAGAACTATTGCCTAACATTTGGTCGCATACATAAGGTTTTGTGTTTTACCAAACACACTTATCGACTCAACTACATGTAAGTTCATTGCACACAGAAACTTGCTTCGATTCTCCCCTCTGACTACACTGCTTCCCCATATACACAGATGTACACGCATTCTGCACCTCATATAGCACTAAAAGTTCAATAACTACTGTTTGCATAGTTGGTGGACTAATTGATTAATCTATTGAATAAATATTCACCTAAATTTAAACAGCTCCAAGATTTTCTAGACTCTGACAAGGATGCAAAATGTGTGGGCCAGTAAGGTAATAGACAGAGAAAGGGAATTTTTTAAAAAGCTTTCAATGGGAAATTACCCTGAATATAAAAATCACAAGAAATGGAAATGTATAAGAATTCAATCTATTAATAAAAAGTTTTAAAGGGAGAACTAACTGGAAAAGTAAGAAAAAGAAAGTAATTTTATACCTTTAACATGAAACTACCTCCTCAGGATCTGAAAATTAAATGCTTCTCTCCATCAGTTCTGTCGTTTCCCTTCAGAAAATGTCATATATCTCCCACATTTCAAGTGCATCTTAAAATCCACATGGCTGGCAACTTCTATTTTACTTCTCCCTTCTACTCTCTTTCTAACACACGTACACATATACCCCATATTTTCTGACTGCTCCCCCTGCCCCTCAAAAAATCTCCTTTGGACCATGAGTTACTCATTTGGGTCATCAAAATAGTTACAGAGAAAATTATGTTCACTAACTCGGGCTCCCTCTGCTGGGTCTGCGGCAGTAAAACAGGTAACTGTGGCATCAGAGGTTATGGAACTCATTCCCTAGAGAATCTCTCCTATTTTAAGTAAAATTCAACTCAGTATTCATCAGAATATAATCATTTGAAAACAGAAAAGATTTAGGACTTGGAAAATTTGTAACGATAAATCAGGACAAGTGGTTTTTAAGAAACTGCATCACAAATCAGTGTTTTCTTTACCCCTGCTTATTTTAACATGGAGAATGGTGGAATTCAGCAGGGTAAATTTCAAAGATGGCAGAGACAATGATATAAACACGTACAGAAGAAAATAGTCATCAGAAGTAAGATCTGGATTTCATGTGTGTTTGTTGGAAACAGGGCTTCCCCAGTGGCTCAGTTGGTGAAGGATCCACCCTCAACATGGGAGACCTGGGTTCAATCCCTGAGTTGGGAAGATCCCCTGGAGAAGGGAAAGGCTACCCATTCCAGTATTCTGGCCTGGAAAATTCCATGGACTGTATAGTCCATGGGGCCGCAAAGGGTTGGACATAACTGAGTGACTTTCACTTTGTCGGAAGCAAATGCAGATGGATGTCACCCAAACTTATAGAAAGTCTCTTAGTAAGGTTCCTGAGGACATAAAGAAAAAGCAGCAGTAGGTAGGTAGAATTACTGAGGTATCACAAATAGAATCTTTGATAACATCACTGAAATATACTAGCAAACCTGATGATATAAAGCATATTGAGCCTACACTGTCACACACACATCAAAAAGAAAAAAAAAACCTGAAGTCACAAAGTGCATTCACATTTATGAAAGATAATAGAAATGTAACTTATCAAAATGGAAATGGTAGATATTGATTCCTGTTACAAGGAAATATTATTTCTCATTTAATTGATTTGGTGCTTGTTAAAAAAAAAAAAAGAATGGTTAAATTGACCTCAAACAAACCAGCCAACCAGGAAAAAGAACGAAAATAGATCTAAGATCTTTAAAACTCCAGAAAATACTATCTGTAATATTTTTTCCCTTAAGACAGACTGGTATTCTACAATAAATATCTTAAAATCAATCCGAAGGCAATCTTGTAGAATCATCAAATATTTAGGAATTAGATATTCCACAGCCTAGAAATTCAAGGCCTGAGCTTCTCTCTCCAGAGCTCTAGTATGAATACTGAGAAACTGAAGACTTTACTGGTAGCTCCTCTGATGTTGCCAGTCCATCTTCCTTCCCCGTTGTCAAATAATTAGCCACATAAATGATTAACCAAGACTCCAGCCCATGACTAGCTACAAAAATTGAGATGCCCAGAACAAAAGGAAAATGCAGGACCCCTTACAGAAAAAGTATTAAGAATTTCAAGGACTGCCCTGGAGGACCAGTGGTTAAGAATCCACAGGCCAATGCAGAGGACATGGGTTTGATCCACAAAAGATGCCACATGCCACTGGGCAACTAAGTCCAGGTGCCACAGCTACTGAGCCTGTGCTCCATAGCAAGAGAAGCCACCACGATAAGCAGCTCACACACTGCAGCCAGAGAGTAGCCTCCGCTCACCACAACTGCAGGAAGCTCACACACAGCAGTGAAGACCCAGCACAGTCAAAACTAAATGAAATTTTTTTTTAATTTTATTTTATTTTTAAACTTTACAAATTGTATTAGTTTTGCCAAATATCAAAATGAATCCGCCACAGGTATACCTGTGTTCCCCATCCTGAACCCTCCTCCCTCCGCATACCATCCCTCTGGGTTGTCCCAGTGCACTAGCCCCAAGCATCCAGTATCATGCATCGAACCTGGACTGGCAACTCGTTTCATACATGATATTATAAAACTAAATGAAATTTTAAAAAAGAATTTCAAGACAGGAGAGCAGAGCACAAAACCAACCAATAAACCCTTCAAAGCACAACCCTTCTAAGTGCAAGACCCCATGTGACTACATTGGTAACAGGCCCATGACGCTGGCCCCACTCTAGCCTAGTTAGCTGGAGGTTAGCAAAAATAATGTCTTCGTGGATCCTTCATCCCTAAAGATGCTACCTTTGTCTTACTATCCTCAAAGAATTTCCTTTGCAAGAAAGACATCTTTATCAAAACCTGTTTAGTTCACCAAATGCATGTCAGAATCTGTTTTTTGTTCTATCTATCCAAGTTTGGCTTTGGAGACAGAGTATCTGTTGAGAAAACCTACGATAACTCAGGCTGACTGTTTTCTTTCCTCTCCTATGAGGGCCTCTACCACTTAAGTGGCTAAAAACACAATCTCCAAAGTCAAACAACTTGCCATTGTTCAAATCTCATCTCCACCACTGACGATCTGTGTGACTATGAACAAGTTACATAACCTTTCTGAATCTCTGTTTTTGATAGCAAATGATAATGGTACCATTTCAAAGGGTTGCTTATCGAGACATATTGAGGCATTATCTATAAAGAGTTTAAGTTCTGGGTCCATAATAACTAATACATTTGGCATTATCATTATATAATAAAAAATTATTTCAAAGGTTTCAGAGTCTGGATCATGGAAAACCAGGTGGCTACCAATGAGCCACTTGGCATTTGAAACAGTTGTGCTTAGTGTAGTTTATTTCTAAAGGCCTTCATTTATTCATTTATTTCACAAATATTAATCTCTACTCTGGGATAAGCACTATGCTAAATGTTAAGAATGTAAAGATTGATAAGATTAAATTTCTGCTCTAAATAAGCTCTCCAACCAGAAACTTAAATGAGTAATTTTAATATGTGCCAAGAGCAACAACTGGAGCACAATTCTCCAAGCAGCTCTCCTGTTTCTGCACTTTCTGAGCAAAAGCATTATCAGCTATTGTATTCTAGACTAGCTGCTCAGGTATGTTTATCAAACAGTCTTGCAAGATACAGTGATTCTCTCTCCAGGGCAGAGGGTAGATTTGGTTTTTGACCAGAAGAATAAAGATAATGTGTCCTTCCAGGACACAGTTGGAACAGGTTTGCTAATAGCCCCCTTTAAAAGGTTGAGGTTTCCAAAGTTCAGAATTCCTCAATTGAGCCACACACCCACTCTGTGCATAAAGAAGGGGGAAATGGATATTTAATGCAGTGGGAACCCAGGTATGAAACAGCACTGAGTAGATGCTTAAGTATAAAGACAAATTGATGCTTCTGAACTGTTGTGTTAGAGAAGACTCTTCAAAGTCCCTTGGACTGCAAGATCAAAACAGTCCATCCTAAAGGAAACCAATCCTGAATATTCATTGGAGGGACTGATGCTGAAGTGCCAATACTTTGGCTACCTGATGCAAAGAGCCAACTCATTGGAAAAGACCCTGATACCGGGAAAGATTGAAGGCAAGAGGAGAAGGGGACAACAGACGACAAGTTGGTTGGATGGCATCATCAACTCAATGGACGTGAATGTGAGCAAGCTCCAGGAGATGGTGAAGGACAGGGAAGGCTGGCATGCTGCAGTTCATAGGGTCACAAAGAGTTGAACGCGACTGAACAACTGAACAACAACAACAATCTCAACAAGTAACTGGGAAAGACTGAAGGCAAAAGAAGGGGCAGCAGAGGATGAGATGGTTAGATAGTATCATTGACTCAGTGGACACGAATTTGAGCAAACTCCAGGAGATGGAGGACAGAGGAGCCTGGCATGCTGCAGTCCATGACATCGCAAAAAGTCAGACATGACTGAGTGACTGAACAACAACATCAAAAAGGGCTGAGATGGGAAGTGGGGAAAAATGACGCTAGAGAATCACCCAAAAGCAGAACCTTGAAGGACTTTAAGAAAAGCATAAACTATTTCACAATAACTGTTAAGCGAACCATGTTTCAGCATTATGGCTCTTGAAAAGTTATGCCTTTTTTTTTAACAAATCTTTTAATAGAGCAACTTTTTTTTCCTCAAAATCCATTAAATAAATACTCTATAATACATGATATACTGATTTACTGTTTTAGGAAGATACTCACCAATTTACTTGACTTACCAGTTTTCAGTCAGTATTTTGTGGAACACATTTTTAAAAATTGAGAGCGACAGAGTCTGCTGGGTACATGAATGCTTCATCATGGGTTCATGTACTGGATGTAGTCTTGGATTTAGCCTCTGTTTGGCCCTAATGGTGTTCTCCTGTGCTCCCATTAGAAAGTGGAGCTTGAGTACAAGATAATTATAAATCCAAAAGTGCTGAAGAACTGGTAAAGGAAATGGGTCAGAAAGAAGATGGCAACTTCCAAAGAATGATCAACTCCATCATTCACCACCCATTCCCAATTCTTGTCTTCCTCCTTTGGCAAGTATAATAAATCTTCATTTTATGTAGATTGTCTGTGCATTAAAGGTAATAATAGTTCTGATATCACAGTATTGTGAAAATTGAGATTTACTATATATTGAGCACTTTGAAGAATACCAAATACATAGTAAGTATTAGTTAAATGTTATCTGCTAATATTACTCCCGTCATATTTATGGTTTCTGTAGATTACTGACATCACATGTGGAGAACAGATTTGAAGCTATCAAGACTGGCAAGAAATAAATCCACTGGAGGCACAATCAAGACAAGAAAAAAATGGGTACAGAGTAAGAAACAAGAGTATGGTGGAAAATTATACATTCTGCTTTGAACGTGTTGAGATTGTTGCCTACCTAGGTTACATTTTTCCCTTCCATCTCAGCAGTTTGTTCAGGTCAATTTGATCACTCTCTTCTAGGACAAAACAAAACTATGTAAAAGTTTAATTAGGATTACACTTTGAAATAGAAACTGCAGAATATATAGGCTCAAGATTTTTCACTGTTTATTTAATGTTAATCTATTTAGAGAATGGCCCTGGAAGCCACAGGTTTAAGCGTGACAAAAATCAATGCACTGAGTTCACACTCAGACAATTCATTTCTTAGGAAACTCAGAGCTTGTGAAACACATACTAAGCTTATGTTTACCATGCCCTTCCCAAGGCTTGTTATTCAACACAATTGAGAGTTAAATGTGTCTAACAGAAAGAGTAAAAAATAAACAAATCCCAGCTAAAAAAAACCAAGAGGACAAAACAGGTATAAGTGACAGATTTTGTTTCTTTCATGCTTTTTTTTATCCTCCTACCACTGATGTGAATATTCACATAACTCCCCACCGCTCCTGTCCCACTCCACAATCTCAACACTTCCCTGTCCAACTCTCTCTTCCCCAGTCCCAGAACCTCCTCCAGCAGTTGCACAGAAGGGCAGAGACTATTCTTGATTTATGTTTTAATCTCTTCTTCCCAGAATAGCATAGCAAATATTAGGTGTTTAATATGTGCTTAGTAAAAAGAAATCATTGACAGCATAAGCCTACTTACTGATGACAACCTATACTTAATTACCTTATAACTCAGTGTGGTTCAAAGGACAATACTAGGGTCACACAATCAGTGGTTTCTATTTTTTTAAATCTCCACGCTCTATTTTTTTAGTATAAATTTATTTATTTTAATTGGAGGCTAATTACTTTACAATATTGTATTGGTTTTGCCATACATTGACATAAGTCTCCACATTCTTAAATCTCATATATCACACCTGAATCCATGTGTGCAAGAAGTTACTACAGACACAAAAAATTACTTTTAGTGTCATGCTTGAGACTTCTATTATTTTTCAAAAAATTCAGTAAATGACATCATAAAAAGTTCTACCTTATTTGCTGTGCTAGCCCCAGATTGTGAATGAGACAGCTTCCATAATATTTAATTCATTGACTAATAATAAACAGATTCCTTCATTTTTCCTAACCAGAAGCAGTATTTTTCTTTTCCATTTTGTTGTATTGTGCACACAAACTTTGTCCAAATGAGTGAAGAAAAATTCCTTCCTTCTTATATTCCCCTGCTGCTAAGTTGCTTCAGTCATGTCCAACTGTACGACCCCATAGACGGCAGCCCACCAGGCTCCCCCGTCCCTGGGATTCTCCAGGCAAGAACACTGGAGTGGGTTGCCATTTCCTTCTCCAATGCATGAAAGTGAAAAGTGAAAGCAAAGTCGCTCAGTCGTGTCCTACTCTTAGCAACCCCATGGACTGCAGCCTACCAGGCTCCTCCATCCATGGGATTTTCCAGGCAAGAGTACTGGAGTGGGTTGCCATTGCCTTCTCTGTATATTCCCCTAGTAGGCTTAAAATAAAAGCATGGAATATTGTAACAACAGCTGTATTGAGAGAAGTATTCTTCCAAGACCATGTCACCTATTATTTTTAAAGTATATTTAAAACACACTAACAGAGACCAAGTAATATTTCAATTTTGTGGTAATGTGAAAAGTAAATGATCCTCCCTATAAGAAAGAAGTAGCAATTCTAACTCAAATAACTGTTATGACACAAGAATTAATTGAGCCTCTTCAGATAATTGCACCACAGCATAACATCTTTAGCCTTCTAGCACCCAGGAATCTTCACAAACCAACACTCCTATCCTTTACCAACACAGTGGTAATTAATGTTGATAAAGACACTGAAGCACTGTAAGATGTTAAATTATCATCTAAATCACCAAAAGTATTCGCTGTCATCTTGTAGTTAACTGAATTTTGCTGAATTCTACTTTGATAAAAAGTGCCAGGCTGCATAGCAGAGTCTCTACAGACATTTTGGACCAGATAATGTCTTGTGAGAACCGTCCTGTGTGTCACAGGATGCAGAGTATCCTGGGCTTTATCCACTCAACACTAGCAGCACCTCTTCCTCCCACCACCCTGACAATCAAACATATCCACAGGCACTGCCAAATGTCCACTAGGGAGCAAAATTGTTCCCAGCTGAGAGTCACTGCTTCAGCAGGCATATGTGGCAATTCTTGAGGATCAAAAATACCATAATATTCCATTTCCCAACAATATTGGATAAACAAGAAGTATCTCTGTTATGCTTTGGTAACACTCCATTAACCAGCACATTAGACTAAGCCAGAAATCCCATTTCCTTGTTACAACAGATGATAAACATAAATCCAAAGTATTTGCTCTATTCATGAACTTAATCTCCTCACATTTTAGCAGCTGTTTTTAGGAATAAATTATTAATAGAAGACAAGAAGTAGCTCTTCTTGGAAGTAAACTGCCTCCAGTGTCACAAGTAACTGGAGAGCCTGAGGGACTTCAAAACCACAGTTGTAACCTCATACATAATGTCCCCTTTCGCGATTTCTTTTACTGGCAGCAAAGAAGGTAACATATATTTTCAACTGTTATCAGGAAGCCTTCAGAGTTTCTCCTGTTATTGCTGAAACTCACCTGAAGGAGGGAAAGCATTTTACATTTTAGCTCAAAACTGAAGTGGCAAAAGTAAGATATCTGCTTCAAGGGAGAAAGGAATAAGTGAATATATAAACTAATATTTCTGATAAAGTAAAACCAGTTCATGATATTTTTACTGCCCAACTCACTCACCAGGATAGACTATGGTGGAAATATGAATGAAAATGAGAGTTCCTTATTAGTTAGATTTAGAAAGTGATTATTTGGTGTGTTCCTCAATTTGTTCCATTTGGCATTTCTGGAGTGACTGAGTGATGTCGCTCAGTCGTGTCCAATTCTTTGCGATCCCATGGACTGTCACCTACCATGCTCCTCTGTCCATGGGATTTTCCAGGCAAGAGTACTGGAGTGGGGTGCCATTGCCTTCACCAGAGGAGCACTCACTGAATGGCAGGCACAGCACAAGAGCTGTTCACAGAGGTCGAGAACATTTCTGTATGTAGACATATGACATGCTTCCCATAGCATGCATTCTAGTTGGCACTTGAAATGCACTGACTCATATTTGACATGTTTTAATTGTTCCTGTTTTCCAAACAC
>NW_011494735.1:11021804-11031394 GCF_000754665.1 Bison bison bison | reverse complement strand
TTTCCAAACACAGTATGTTTTCTTTGAGAGGAACATACCAATTTATAAGCAAGAGTCAAGAAAGGGAGAAGAGAGGGGAGAGAAAATGGTCTGTTTGGGAACATTCTATTAAACTGTAAAAATCCTTTTCTGAAAAGTGAAAATCATATCAGTGGTTAGTAAACTGAGAACCCGACAAGGGATAAACATCAACAAATAGCTTAACAAAATGGTAGCGACTGATTACAATGTTGATGCAAAACCAAAAAAGCCAACTGACATAAGACAACATGTTAAAATGGGAAAACCTTACTAATGAAAAGGGCCAATGCCATAGAGCTCACTGGCTTTTGTGGGAAGAAGGCAACATATGAGGCAATGCAGCACTGCGGTTCACTAGACCAGCTAGAAATGTAGGGCACAAAGGCAAAATGTCAGAGCTGGTTCCCTGCTAAGTAATTATAATTAAGAGCTCACCTACAACCCTTGAAATTGTAAAGACTCTGGTTGGCATCCACACACAGGGAGAAAGAAAAAAAAAAAAAGAGGTCACATTTGCACTTTCTCTGCGCATTTAAGCTTATCCAACAGCAAGTAGTTAACTCCTGCATAGTTAGAGGAAGCTTGGCATATAAATTCATTATTTTATAGAAACTTAGAAAGTCCTTGAAGTGAAGGTCTCTGGGCATGTTCCCAGTAGCTCTCCACAAATCCTTCTGCAAAATTCAAATGGCTCTCGGTTGTGCACCTGGAAGAGCCCAGTGTGTGCACTGTACCAGATACATTATGACTAAAGCAATAGAAACACTTTTCATTTAATTCAAGGAAACAGATAAGAGATTCACTTAGGTGTGAATTTTGTAGCGGCAGAGAAAAATCTATTCCCCCTAGCTAAAATGGCCATTTTCAAATGTTCTATCTTTTTTAAGCCCAGCTTTAAAGGAACCAGATATGTTTATTCAACTTTTATCTGAGTTACTATCTCAACTGGTTAGCCTGCTAAATAAACCAAGCCAAAATTCTCCATTTTTTTGCTTGCTGCCTTCCATTTCTATCCTACTATTGATTCTATGATGATTCTCTTACTAGAAATTAGTATTTCAGTCATCATCCCTCTTTAACAACTTCAGGCCAGATCAAGTTTATGTTTGAGAACCCTTCTAGATGCTGGAAGCATGGATTTAGTGCATGACATTAATATGGAAAATGTGATGTTAAAGCAGCAAATGAGAGATGCCTATACAAACTGAACTGTCAAAAGCAAGAATCTGAAACCTAAACTGACAAAATTTTCAACATGAAATAAAACATGTCACATTTCATCCCAGGTGAACTTGCTTTTGAAAATAAACTCTTTGGGCCAGTATTCACAACAAAAAGTTACCTTAATCTAGATTTTACTTGCTAAGTTGCTTCAGTCGTGTCCGACTCTGTGTGACCCCATAGACGGCAGCTCACCAGGCTCCCCCGTCCCTGGGATTCTCCAGGCAAAAACACTGGAGTGGGTTGCCATTTCCTTCTCCAATGCATGAAAGCGGAAAGTGAAAGTGAAGTCGTTCAGTTGTGTCTGACTCTTAGCAACCCCATGGACTGCAGCCTACCAGGCTCCTCCATCCATGGGATTTTCCAGGCAAGAGTACTGGAGTGGGGTGCCATTGCCTTCTCCAGATTTTACCTGAGAGTGCATTTAATATTAGGACTAAATAATGCCATTTGCAACAACATAGAAGGACCTAGAGATTATCATACCAAGTGAAGTAAATCAGAGAAAGACAAATATCAAATGATACCTCTCACATGTGGAATCTAAAAAAAAAAATGGTACAAATGAACTTAATTTACAAAACAGACACAGACTCACAGCCACAGAAAACAAATGTACGACTACCAGAGGGGAAAGGGGGAAGGGATAAATTAGAAGTATGGGATTAATAAATACACGCTACTATATATAAAAGAGACAACAAGGACCTACTGTATAGCACAGGGAACTATATTCAATATCTTGTAATAAACTCTGATGGGAAAGAATCTGAAAAACTAGTGTGTGCATATGTGTGTGAGATATATATACACACGCATAACTGAATCACTTTGCTGTACACTTGAAACTAACACAACGTTGCAAATCAACTATACTTCAATTTTAAAAAAGAAACCTTAGTTTTATACCAAACTTTAGAATGGCACTTCAGCTACCCAAGGGTACTGGAGCCTATCACTTCTTGGTATTCATACCTGGTATTCACACTCCTGTGTAGTCCTACTTTGTGTCAAGGTTGGTTTGTGTAATCAATGGAATGTGGCAGAAGTGATGGTCTGTCATTTATGAGATGTATGTCATTTATGAGATTGATAAAACACATGCAAAAAAATATTAAACTGTAATCACGTCACTTCTGTCTTCAGAAAAGCACATTTTTAACAATAAAATGAGGGTCCCACTGACATTGTATCTCCCCAATATCCATTCTACATTTTCCCCAGTGCATATTAAACAGGTTGTACAGTATCAACCTTACCCCCAACTGCAGAGGTGGGCTCTGATAGGTCTAAACCAGCAATTTCAACCCCACCAGGTCCATCAGCCCCTGTTAACAATAACAATTTTCCAATATCCCTTTTATACCAAAAAATTAATTCATAAATAAATATACCAACAATTCTCTCCGTGATTTCAAAAATCAACATAAGGCTCAAAATAAAATGTAAAGTAGAAGTAAAAGGAATTCATAAGACAAAAATATTTCAAGATGTAAATATTTAGGCATGCTACTGTAGTCAAGGGCTTCCCCAGTAGCTCAGATGGTAAAGAACTCACCTGCAATACAGGAGACCCGGGTTCAATCCCTGGGTTGGGAATATCCCTGGGAGAAGGGAATGGCTACCCACAGCAGTATTATTGCTGGGAGAATTGCACAGACAGAGGAACCTGGTGGGCCACAGTCCATGGGTTGTAGAGTCAGACATGACTAAGCAACTAACACAATGTAGTCAAATACCTATACCTTTCCATGGAACCACCATGAAATGAGACTCCTACAAATGCAACTGATAAGGTATATTGCACAAACATCTCAAATATCAGAGCATCATAACAATCCTGATGTGATTTTTCAAATGGATGAACAAATCTTAGAAAAATTATGAACAAAGTACAATATTCTCACCAAATATCCAATAGTGACATTTCTGGGAAATTCACTATATATTAAAATATTCCTCCCCACACTCCCCAAACTCCATTTTGTGTTTAAATGTGGCACAGCTAAACTCTAAGTTCAGATGATTACATAAAACGTTTCACCTATATATTGTCTAGAAGCACATCCGAAAGGTATGCAGAATACGGGACACTTCTTTGTGGTACAAACCTGTCCCACGCACTGAAGAACCTCTAGCACTCCTGGTCTTCAGTGACTAAATGTCAGTTAGGAACTCCCTCCCTTCATTGTGATAACACAGCATTCCTAAGTCTCTGCACATACACACCCAAGGATTGATATCACTCCCCATTAAGAATCTGGCAATATTCTCATCACAGGAATAAATACAGAGCCGAGGCCTAAGCCAGACATCATGAATGTTACCTTGGCTCCATCAAGGTCAACACAATGAAAACAAAATTCAGAACTAATGATGGAAATTCTGGAAACTTTTCTTTTTGGACAGTGTGGTAGGTGAATACAAAATCTGGAACTGAGCAATACTAAATCACAGAAGAGAAAAGAACTAAGAGAAGGACAGGAGAAAAATAGAGATGGAGAGTTACTCAATCATCCTGGAAGCCTCACTTCAATTACATAAGCAAACAATTTCCCTTTAATTCATAAGCCATACTCATACTAATCTATTTTTTTCATTACTTACAGATGCAAAGTGTTCTATCTTCCCCTTGCCCTCCAAAGATGCAACATGACTCAGGGAAAAGAGCAAGACATAACCCCATGAAGGCAAGAATTTTGAATATCTGATATAATTTTGTGTCCCTGAAGCACAGAATGGTGCCTGGTTGCCAATAAATATTAATCAGTTGAATGACTAAACAAACAACATAGGCTTGGACAAACAACCATGGAGAATAAAGGCTTATACTATCTTCATAGCTTTGCCATTCACTGCCTGGGATAACCTGGGCAAACAACCTCACCAGTCATGTCCTTAAGATTGTCTCTTCTCGGAATGCTCTTTCTCTCCCTTTTTTTTAAAAAAGATTTTTTTTTTATATAGACCATTTTAAAGTCTTTATTGAGTCTGTTACAATATAGCTTCTGTTGTACATTTTGTTTTTTGCCTGCAAGGCATGTGGGAACTTAGATCCAAGACCAGAGATCAAACTACACCCTCTGCATTGGAAAATGAAGTTTTAACCACTAGACACCAGGCAAGTCCCTCTCTTTCCCTTCTAATGGCTGACTTTTCCTAGTACTTCATGATTCAGCGTAAGGGTCACTTCCCCTACCAACTCATCCTGACTACTCTGTAGCCACACCCACATTTCTATGGCATACCATTAACTTTTTTCACTGCACTTAGCACAATCTATGTTAATTTTGGTTTTGATTTGTTCCCTCATTTATCTAGTGTTGCTCTCTCTAGAATGTAAAGTTGATAAAGACAGGAAGCATATCTATTTAATTCATCTATCACAACATCTAGCACATAATTGTCAAATGACTGGAGCTAAATTCTCTAGTCCACCTCATATGACTCAAACTCTATATTCTGTAGCTTTGTGGACTTAAATTCTTCAAACATGCTTTTACACATATTACACCTCCTGCCGAAAGTCATCTTTCATCTCAGTATTGCAGTACTACCTACCTCCGCTCCTGATCCTATTTCCCATCACTTGTCTAATTTCTGCTGTTCTATCACATCTCATCCTAACATCATTCTTTTCCAGAAGGCCTTCTCTGGCCCATAATACTAAGTAAAGCCCCCACTACTGCCCACTAGAATAATGGTATAATACTAATACTATAATACTGATCACATGTATTATAATATTTATTTAATTACCTCTTTTCCCTGGTCACCTGTAAGCTCTATGGAAATAGGACTGTATCTTGGCCACTGCTGCAGGCACATAATAGGTACTTAACGAAACCAGTTCCCTTCCTTCTCTCAATAAAACGGGTACTTGATCTGAGGTTGTGAACAAGAGTCTGTTGCATGAAAGAGCCAGTTGTGTGTGTGTGTGTGTTTCCAAATGACCCAAGCAAAATCTGACTCCTCTAACTGGATAGTTCAATAAATTGCTTAGCAATCCAATGACAGGCATCAGAAGATTGCCATCAGATTTATGATTTGGAAACTCAACTACTCAACAAAAGTAAAAACCCCTTCATCACAAGGTTATAGAGCCAGCAGAGTGTTACTACAACAAGGTGAGAAAGATTTGGAAAATTCATTATAAAGCAATGGATTGTTTGAAAATGAAAATAAACATTGAAAAGAAAAAACATGTAATAAAAAATAGATCTTATATCTCATGGTAAAACAACCAAATTAAATAAGAAAACAAGCTTTCCTTTTAGAAAGCAAATTTAGAGGCTGATTTACCACCTTTGAATTATTCCCACTTATGGATATCATCAGCTCAATTAAGTTAGCAACAAAGCTTGCATTATGCAACCATGCAAAAAATCATATGAAGTGCTCTTAGAAAAGCATATCTTTTGACCGGTCAGTAGCTAGTTAAAGAATGAGGACTTATTTGCAATGTGAACTACCTGATAAAGAATGTAAATCTCAGGAGAAATCATGTATGTATAGAAGGAATGCCTGGCTCCTTCACCCTGATTGACTTTTCTCTGCTCTCTCTGTGTCTCAAGAGAAGAATGCTCTTTTTCATGCCAGAGGCATCATGATGAATGCTGATGAGACGATATTTGACTCATCACTGCCTAGACACTTATTTTGCATGCAATTTTTCAAGTTTGTAAATTCATTGGCTTGCACACACAGCAGTATTTGGGGTATGAGTCCAAGTTAAGAAGTGAACAGGTTTTTGTTTTTAAATTACAGAGATTTCCATTAAGAGAAAATGTATGTTCCCTTTCATCAATTCAGAAGATCCATGAAACTTTAAGTTATTTCAGTTAATACAGTGATTCACAAT
The DNA here is from genome assembly GCF_000754665.1 of Bison bison bison. NCBI lineage: Eukaryota > Metazoa > Chordata > Mammalia > Artiodactyla > Bovidae > Bison > Bison bison. The sequence goes on along the minus strand of NW_011494735.1, from coordinate 11,025,291 downwards.
TGGTATGAATCATGTATTTTAAGTATGGCTACAGATGGATTAGATAGGTACAAATTCAGAATCATAATGTAGCCCTTCCCATCTCTTCCATGATTCTTCTGTCAACCGTGATAATTTCCAAAGATACCTGTTTTACCCTTCTAGAAAACTGTATCATTCCAATTCAACAAATACAAATAGCAAAGGACAAACCTTTAAGAATATGATCCCTACTCCCTCCAGGTTTTGGGGGAGCATTTCACAGGAAAAATAAGCTATTCATGTAATTCACAACAATAATTATAAAGATCTCCTGAGCTTTTTTTGTAAATAGTATATACGCAGAGAAGTGTATAATTAGCAGTGGTCGGGGAGTCAAAGACAGAAGCTATTGACAGCCTGAGAAATATAAGAAACCGGGATAACATCTCCTAACCACAAAGTGTTTTGTGGTGAAATATTTGTTAAGAGAATTAGCAAGAGTAGGCAACAATTTCTCTTACATTAGGGAGTGGGGGATGGGGAGGCAGTATTTAGAACACAGTCATTGGCTAAGTAAAGATTTATAGAACAGTGGTTGATAATACTGGGGGGCTCATGGGCCTCTTTTTATAATCTTCAATTTCTTATTTCCAGAAAAAAATGCATATTCACAAAATTTTGATAATATTTGAGATTGTCTGAGCCCTTTAAGTCTATCCTTGAAAACCATCCCCCAATCCCCAAGAAAAGTCTCTGCTTTAGAGAGGACCTTCACCTTTAACATGGGACTGAAACTGAAAGAAAAAAACCATTATATTAGGAATTTGTCTTCAACATGGTTATAGTCATTTGGCCAGAAAACCTCCTACATGTCACCCCTGCCACCTCAAGGATAGATGTACTGTGGAATACCCTGCACAGATTCTGCCCAGAGAGTCAGGGTAACATATTAATAGTTTATGGGCAAATAAACCATGCTCTATTGAGTTTACAAGATAGGTGACAATATCTAAGCTAATGAAAAATTGAAGAAAACTAATACTTTCAAGCACTTAAGTAGGCTAATCCCTCTACAGGTTATTGTCATTCTGTCACCATATTAAATCTTCATAAGAGCCCTTGGAGTTGTTGTTTATTCCCTACCTTAGACTCTTCAAGCTGCTGACCAATATATCACAGACTGTATGCAGTAAGTTGCCTCAGTTATGTCCGACTTTTTGCGACCCCATGGACTGTAGCCCTCCAGCTCTTCTGTCCATGGGATTCTCCAGGCAAGCATACCAAAGTGGGTTGCCATGCCCTCCTCCAGGGAATCTTCCCAACTCAGGGACTGAACCCGCATCTCTTACGTCTCCTGCGTTGGCAGATAAGTTCTTTACCACCATCACCACCCAGGAAGCCCACATACCACAGACTGGGTAATTTATAAACAACAGGTTTATTTCTCATAGCTATGGAAGCTGGCAGTCCAATATCAAGGTAACAGAACTGTAAGACTTCCAAATGAAGACGTCAAGTGTTCGCATGTCACATCAAGACATTAACCATGGATGTGTTCTGGCAAGGACTTCCTTTCTGGTTCACAGCTAGCACTTCTCCTTGTGGTGGAAGGAGTAAGGGATCTCTCTGGAACCTCTTTTATATGGGCACTAGTCCCACCTATCATGGCCCAATCACCTCCACTTCCTAACACCATCACCTTGGAAATTAAAATTCAGCATATGAATTTTTGGAGAACACAAACATTCAGACTACAGCATTCCCATTCAAAGGCAGTGGTTCCATAAGGTTAAGTAACCTGCCCAAGCCCACATTCCTGATATGGGAAGGAAACTGGATTCTAATCCAGATTTCTCTAATTCCAAAGCCCACGTGCTATTCTGTTTTATTACCCCACAGCTAAGTTGATGGCCTAACCATTCACAGTGCTTAGAATACAGACAGAGCCCAGGCCTCTTTCTTGAGCATATACCTAATCTAGTTCAAAGTCTCCCAACCCTTTCTCACCAGCTCTACTACAAACACCCTGGTATAAGCCACCATCATCTCCATCTATAGTATAATAGCCTCCTCTCACTAGTCTCCCAGATCCCATTCTTACTCCCATGCATTCTGCTCTCAACACAGCAGCCAAAGTGGTCCTTTTAAAGCATAAATTAGATAATAGCATCACTCCTCTGCTCAAATCCTGCAATATCTCCCCAATATATTTTGGATAAAAACCATATGCCATATATACAGAGTGTAGAGAAATGGTACTGATGAATCTATTTTCAGGGCAGGAATAGAGTTCACAGAAAAGGAGATCAGACTTCTGGACACAGGGGTGAAAGAGAGGGTGGGACAAATTGAGAGAGTAGCATTGCCTCTGTAGCATTGTATACACTGCCATGTGTAAAGCAGACAGCTAGCTGGGAGTTGCTATAAAGCACAGGGATCTCAGCTCAGTGCTCTGTGACGACCTAGATGGGTGGGATGGAGGAGTGGGCTGGGAAGAAGATTCAAGAGGGAGGGGACATATGTATACATATAGCTGATTCACTTCATTGTACAACAGAAACGCACAACACTGCATAGCAGTTATACTCCAATAAAAATTATATAAATATATAAACAAATTATATATATATTTTAAAGTTTTTAAAACTGTATACCTTACAAAAGCCTACAAAGTCCAATTCCATTAGCCCCCACACTCGCCTGTCTGATCTTACCTTGGGTCTTCGAAATCTCTCCCTACAAATTGCTTCAAACTAGGAAAATGTCCTCCTTGATGTACTGATACCTCTTGATTTCCATACCTGCTTATTCCCTCTGCAAAGAATATTCTTCCCCCAGATTCCCCATTACAAACTCCCTCATATCTTTTAAGACCTTGTCTCAAAGGCCATCTCCTCTGTGAGGTCTTTTTTTTTTTTTTTTTCCTTTTCAGATTCTCTTTTATTACAGGTTATTACAAGATAGTGAACGTAGTTCCATGTGCTATACAGTAGGGCCTTGTTGCTTATCTATTTTTTAATTCATTTATTTTAATTGGAGGTTAATTACTTTACAATATTGTATTGGTTTTGCCACACATCAACATGAATCCGCCACGGGTATACACATGTTCCCCATCTTGAACCCCCCTCCCACCTCGCTCCCTGTACCATCCCTCTGGGTCTTCCCAGTGCACCAGCCCCAAGCATCCTGTATCCTGCATCAAACCTTGACTGGCAATTCATTTCATATATGATATTATACATGTTTCAATGCCATTCTCCCAAATCATCCCACACTCTCCCTCTCCCACAGAGTCCAAAAGACTGTTCTACACATCTGTGTCTCTTTTGCTATTTCGCATACAGGGTTATCGTTACTATCTTTCTAAATTCCATATATATGCGTTAGTATACTGTACTGGTGTTCTTTCTGGCTTACTTCACTCTGTATAATAGGCTCCAGTTTCATCCACCTCATTAGAACTGATTCAAATGTATTCTTTTTAATGGCTGAGTAATACTCCATTGTGTATATGTACCACAGC
>NW_011494735.1:11002712-11021704 GCF_000754665.1 Bison bison bison | reverse complement strand
ATTCAAATGTATTCTTTTTAATGGCTGAGTAATACTCCATTGTGTATATGTACCACAGCTTTCTTATCCATTCGTCTGCTGATGGACATCTAGGTTGCTTCCATGTCCTGGCTATTATAAACAGTGCTGCGATGAACATTGGGGTACACGTGTCTCTTTCAATTCTGGTTTCCTCAGTGTGTATGCCCAGCAGTGGGATTGCTGGGTCATAAGGCAGTTCTGTTTCCAGTTTTTCAAGGAATCTCCACACTGTTCTCCATAGTGGCTGTACTAGTTTGCATTCCCACCAACAGTGTAAGAGGGTTCCCTTTTCTCCACACCCTCTCCAGCATTTATTGCTTGTAGACTTTTGGATCGCAGCCATTCTGACTGGTGTGAAATGGTATGTGAGGTCTTTCTTGACCACACTATTTTAAATTAGATGCAAACTTCTACCTCGACATTCCTTATCCCCCTACCCTTCTTTATTTTTCCCTATATCACTTATTATCATTTGACATACCACTAATGTTACCTGTTCACTTACGTTCTGTTTTCTGCCCCCTGCAGAATATAAGATTCATGAGAACAGGAAATCTTGCCTGTTTACTGCTATAGCTCCAATCGCCAGAACAATGCCAAGGCCATAGTAGGTGCACAATCAACACTTGATGAATGAATGAATGAATGAATGGCCACTACTACTTTAAGTCTCAGTTGACAGACCAACAGAAGGCATTGAATTGTGCAGTCTTCTGAAACCTATATGGATGATGGCTGCTGTAATGGGAGGGCTGCCTTGCTACACTCTACTGCATGCCAATTAAATGCAGCCTTTGGGTGCATACACAGCACTCAGCAAAGTTTGACTTCCCCTGGTACAACCAAACGTCTGCTTCACATCTCTTTTCAGTTCAGTGCACCACTTAAGACATCTAAAACAATGGAAACAGAAACGTTCATTTTAATTTAAAATAACCTTTTTCAGAAGAGGTGTGAGCTTTCCATTTTAAACAGGCTCGCCAACGGAATCCTTAATCCTATAATGAGTGCCACAAGAATTAATAGATCTCACACCACCCAAGGACCAGTGATAGGATGAAAATAATAATTTCTGCCCTTGTCCATGGAGTAACTAGATAAATAAAAGAAACTCTAAGATTTTTTACATTGTTAGATGTGTTTAAATTATGGGAACATGGAAGGGGGGACTTTTTCAAAGCTTTAATACCTTTAATACCAACCTAGACAGAGGTCTTGTCAATCACTTGTTAAAAGGCAGGTCTGGGGAATAAGTCAATGTGTTTTAACACTCCTGAAGAAAATAGTCAGAAAGATAGTCATTATTATAATTACTTGGAGCTGTCGCAACCAGTGCATCCAACTCTGTAAAATGACTACTCTTTACTCAATTACTGAGTCTCATAAAATTTTCAAGTCTTTGTAGGATTCATTTCCCCTATTTAGGGACTGTAATTTACAAAGAAGTCGTAGAAGGCAATGGCACCCCACTCCAGTACTCTTGCCTGGAAAATCCCATGGATGGAGGAGCCTGGTGGGCTGCAGTCCATGGGGTCGCTAAGAGTCGGACACGACTGAGCGACTTCACTTTCACTTCTCACTTTCATGCATTGGAGAAGGAAATGGCAACCCACTCCAGTGTTCTTGCCTGGAGAATCCCAGGGACAGGGGAGCCTGGTGGGCTGCCCTCTATGGGGTCACACAGAGTTGGACATGACTGAAGCGACTTAGCAGCAGCAGCAGCAGGATAAACTGAAACATTCTACCCCTGAGAATCAGCACTCCAAGTTGTTTTTACTAGAAAAGCGAAACAGAATTTTATGACAGAATATGAAGTTTATGCCTACTCTTTTATAGTTGACTCACTGATTTAATATAAAATTAAACAACAGATCAAGACATTCATAACTACATCTTCTACTGGTTGGAAATAATAAGAATATGTTAGCCAAAGTCTACAGCAGAGGAACATTTTCTCCAGTGAGCAGGTTGTGGGACCAATGACCTATGTCTTAACAACAAGCACTGCTTGAAACCATGGCATGCGATTTTAAAAAAAGACCAAGGAGCCAACACTTTAGAGAGAAGCTTTCTTATTATTCCAACACACCAGAGATGGAAGGCATCCGGCCCAATTTTCCATTATACAGACAAGATAGCTGAGGTCTGGACTTGAGACGTGACTAACCCAGCTTACACAGTGACTGAGCCAGGACCAAGATAAAGTCGCCTAACCCCCAATCAACCATCTTTTCACTATATTTTGAGTACTCAAGACATCCTGGTTTACCTTTCTTTTAAGTAGCAGGAGGAAAGACAGAGAAAGGTCATGGTCATTTATTATTGTTTATTTGTATTTTTAATATAAAGACCTTAGAAAGACAACACCAGAGGGGCAGTGTATATTTCACTTCCCCAGAGCATATGGGCTCTTGGGGGAGTGTGCTTTATAAAGAGGTTTGTCCTGGGAACTTGGCGGATTTTATTGTTAAATACTTTAGCAGTTTCCTGTTATTCGGTTGTTGAATTAAATTTTTATCCCAGCCTTCCCAAACCAATGTCTGCAGATAAGAAGCATTTTTGTGAGGGAGTATCTGCAACAGGAATGACAGTTTTCTTCATTCTAAAATGTTCTGGTAGACATTCAAAGATGGATTTCCTCCTGCCCAACAAAAAGAACAGCTTAAGCTCTTAGTTTCTCCAGCTTCCCATCAGCTGCAGAACTGCCTCACTGGAGCTCACACCCTCTTGTTTAGTTGCCAAGTCGTGCCTGACTCTTTGCAATCCCATGGACCAGAGTCCTCCCAGCTCCTCTGTCCATGGGATTCTTCAGGCAAGAACACTGGAGTGGGCTGCCATTTCCTCCATCAAGCCCTCTGGTAGCACCCAAATCCAGTATGCAAGCAAGGTGGAAGGATAAACAGTTGGGCAAATACAGGACAACTCTGAAGCATGATATTTGGTCCAAAGCTCATGCCCAGGAGGAGCAAGGCTTTGCCAGACCTACATCACCATTCTACTTCTCCCTTCACCCAATTCTGTTTCTTTCTCCTTCCCTTCACAGGGGTGGATCCTCAATAAATACACTGTCCCCCAAACTCTGTCCCAGCATCTGCCTCCACTCAATCCAACCTACAACAAACATTTACTTTGTTTCTCAGACAGACATCCTAACCACAAACTTTCAGCCAGCCCCGGGTGGTACCCAGTTCATCCTCTCATCAACTTCCCCAGTGCAGATTATGCACTGGTACTGCCAGAAGTGGGTTATTTCCTGTGGGAACAGGAAAATTTGAGAGACTAGCTGATCAAAGACTATAGGCCTTGCTCACATCAGATCAAAAAGTTAGCACATAAGCTGAATGAAAACAGCCTAGACTATAGAGAGGACAGACAGGTCCCTGGTGAAGTGTATACTAAGGAAGGACTCTCTGTTCATGTTTTATCATAACTAGCTTTTCCTGGTCAGCACTATTCTGGGTGATGCGTGTATAATGCTCCTTTAAATCATCACAACCACCCTCTGCTCTGAGGTAGGTTTTATCATCCCTGTTTTACAGTTTTAGAAACAAGAGAAGCTAAATAAATTCTTCAAGGTCACTAACCTGATCACAGATGCCTGAAATTCCTTTAACAATAAACAAAGTTCTTCATTCCATACACAGAATGTCGTTTTAAAGCCCTGAAGCATCTTTGGAGATTGAAAATTCAGAATGATGTCTGGGTTCTGGGGCCTGTGTGTTCCTATAGCCTGACAAGAACATAACAGGCGAGAGGGCTTATCTCAGCTAATGGATACACTTCTTTCTGAAATGGTTCAAGGTTGTTGGTACCAGCCTGGAAATTCTAGTTCCTGTTGCTATTGGATGGGCTCTCATCTAAACCTCAGCCTTCAGAAGCTTTACCTGAAACCTTCCACATCTGCTCCCTGCTTTGAGGGTAAACCTCAGACTTGATACTCACAACATTCAAACAAAGAACCGGCCCTTCGCTATTTCCATGCTTAAATTTTATTGTATATTGGAGCCTAACAATTTGCCTTTTTTCGTGAGCCATCTTTTGATTTGGCTTTATACTGTTATCTGCCTTTTAAAATGCTTAAACTGTAAACAAAGAGAGACAATGTGAGCAAAGCAATGAAGAGGAGAGCCATGCCACAAATAAGGAAAACAAATGCTTATTTTCTATAGTTAGTTCTGCACAGGCTTTTCTTTTTGTTGTTATTGGTTTGTTAATCTTTATTGTAGTATAGTTGATTTGCAATGCTTTGTTAGTGCACAGACATATCTTATAAACCTAATGGAACTCATAGGTAAGCCTCAGTAAACACTAAACTCCATCAACTAAGAACAGTTGACAGAGCTACAGTCATCATTGGTTTCTTGGTAATCTAGGAGAATTCAAACTAAATTTTCCTATGGAAATGCACTGAAACTGGCCTTCACACTAAATTATCATCATTTCTGTTGTTATTAGCAACCATCTATTGAGTACTTTGGAGAAGGAAATGGCAACCCACTCCAGTACTCTTGCCTGGAAAATTCCATGGATGGAGGAGCCTGGTGGGCTACAGTCCATGGGGTCACAAAGAGTTCGACATGACTGAGCAACTTCACTCTCTTTCTTTCTATAGTTCCTTTTGGAGAAGGAAATGGCAACCCACTCCAGTGTTCTTGCCTCGAGAATCCTATGGACAGAGGGGCCTGGTGGGCTACAGTCTATGGGGTCGCAAAGAGTCGAACACAACTAAGCAACTAACACACACACAACACGTTGAGTACCTACAAATGCCAGACTTTACATGTGATCCTCATCAGTCAGTTAAGGAGATATGTTCATATCCATGTGTGCTAGCTGCAATAGGTATTATCTTCTCCTTTTTATCAAAGAAGCAGGGGCTCCTAAAGGTTAAGTAACTTTTCTTTGCAATGTGATCTTAGAGAAGCTATTTAACCTATCCAAGCCAGTTCTGGCCCATATAAAATGGGAAAAATAACTACTGGAGCCTGTGCAGTACTCACACTCCTGGTTTTCCACCTGGCTCACATCATCAAATGCTAGGCTATCAATTAGTCCTAGGACATCAGTTAGCATTTCTTGAATGAATGAAATTCACAAGGCCTAAAGGCGATGAGAATTAGAAATACTGTAAGAAAATGGATGAGGACATTCTGCAGCAAATGGTGGCTCATTGCCATCCAGAGTCACACTTTGGTAAATACCAGGAATTCCAACTTTGTGTCAATTTCTAAATACCTTAGTTCCTTTCACTATATTGTATCATGTTTCAGATCATAGCACTCATATTTCCAGAAAAATTTGACAGCTAGAGACATACCAAACTGCTAATCTCTCCTAAGCATGACCACCCAATATTGATTGGAGAAACTGAGAATAAAGTAGGAGAAAAGTTCTACCCAAGTCAGAGCTTTCAATAAAATGCCTCAGCAATACTTCAGGCAAAATTCCCTGATATTTTCTAAAGAAGGATTGCTGCTGCTGCTGCTACTGCTGCTAAGTCGCGTCAGTCGTGTCCGACTCTGTGCGACCCCATAAATGGCAGCCCACCAGGGTCCCCCATCCCTGGGATTCTCCAGGCAAGAACACTGGAGTGGGTTGCCATTTCCTTCTCCAATGCATGAAAGTGAAAAGTGAAAGTGAAGTCGCTCAGTAAGTGTCCGACTCTTCGCAATCCCATGGACTGCAGCCCACCAGGCTCCTCCGTCCACGGGATTTTCCAGGCAAGAGTACTGGAGTGGGGTGCCATTGCCTTCTCTGAAAGAACGATTAACAGCCTGTAACTAGTCAAATTCCCTTTAAATTAAATGGATTCCCAAAGAAATCAAACAGATTCACCTCTTGTCAAAGCAGGGTATCTGAGACGATGTTTAAAAGGTTAATATTTATTGAATTGTAACTATTTTCCAGGCAACATTTTACCTACTCCATGTGGATTAACATCTTTAATCCTGTGAAAACTCTATTGTGTAAGTAGTACTAGTGTCCCCATTTTCCAGTGGAGATGAGTGAAGCACACAGAAGTTAAGGAAAATGCTAAAGTCATACTATGAATAAGGGTTTAGCCAAGATTTAAACCCAGGTATTCCAGTGGACATGGAACAACAGACTGGTTCCAAATAGGGAACGGAGTATGTCAAGGCTATATATTGTCACCCTACTTATTTAACTTGTCTGCAGAGTACATCATGAGAAACACTGGGCTGGATGAAGCACAAGCTGGGATCAAGATTTCTGGGAGAAATATCAATAACCTCAGATATGCAGATGACACCACCCTTACGGCAGAAAGTAAAGAAGAACTAAAGAGCCTCTTGATGAAAGTGAAAGAGGAGAGTGAAAAAGTTGGCTCAAAGCTCAACATTCAGAAAACTAAGATCATGGCATCTGGTCCCATCACTTAATAGCAAATAAATGGGGAAACAGTGGAAACAGTGGCAGACTATTTTGGGGGGCTCCAAAATCACTGCAGATGGTGATTTCAGCCATGAAATTAAAAGATGCTTACTCCTTGGGAGGAAAGTTATGACCAACCTAGATGGCATATTCAAAAGCAGAGACATTACTTTGCCAAAAAAGGTCTGTCTAGTCAAGGCTATGGTTTTTCCAGTAGTCATGTATAGATATGAGAGTTGAACTATAAAGAAAGCAGAGTGCCAAAGAATTGATGCTTTTGAACTGTGGTGTTGGAGAAGACTCTTGAGAGTCCCTTGGACTACAAGGAGATTCAACCAGTCCATCCTAAAGGAGATCAGTCCTGAGTGTTCATTGGAAGGACTGATGTTGAAACTGAAACTCCAATATTTTGGCCACCTGGTGCGAAGAGCTGACTCATTTGAAAAGACCCTGATGCTGGGAAAGATTGAGGGCAGGAAGAGAAGCGGATGACAAAGGATGAGATGGTTGGATGGCATCACGGACTTAATGAACATGAGTTTAAGCAAGCTCCAGGAAATGGTGATGGACAGAGAGGCCTGGCGTGCTGTGGTTCATGGGGTCACAAAGAGTCAGACACAACTGAACAACTGAACTGAACTGACTCCAGTGCCAGAGACTGTGTTATACAGTTCCTTTGTATCTGTCTTTCCAGACTTCTTTGCCTTTAAAGAGACTTAAGAAATGGCTAAGTTTAAAACTGTGCCTAGGACTTCCCTCAGAGAAGGCAATGGCACCCCACTCCAGCACTCTTGCCTAGAAAATCCCACAGACAGAGGAGCCTGGTAGACCGCAGTCCATGGGGTCACTAAGAGTCTGACAAGACTCAGCAACTTCACTTTCATGCATTGGAGAAGGAAATGGCAACCCACTCCAGTGTTCTTGCCTGGAGAATCCCAGGCACAGGGGAGCCTGGTGGGCTGCCATCTATGGGGTCACACAGAGTCGGACACGACTGAAGCGACTTAGCAGCAGCAGCAGCAGGACTTTCCTATTAATACAGTGGTTAAGAATCCACTTTGCAATGCAGGGAATGTGTGTTTAATCCCCGGTCTGGGAGGATTCCACATGCCACAGGGCAACTAAACCCACAAGCCCCAACTACTGAGCTCACACACTCTGAAGCCTGTGCTTGGCAACACGAGAAGCCACCACAATGGAAAGCCCTTACACCACAGCTAGAAAGTAGCACCCACTTGACACAACTAGAGAAAACCCACACTGCAATGAAGACCCAGTGCAGCCAAAAACAAATAAATATTGTAAATTGTGCCTAACAAGTTTTTTTAATAAGGAGATGACTACATGTTAGGTCACTTCTCATCTATCTGTGACATAATCTCATAGTCTTTCAAGACTAACAGATCTCTTTATGTTCCCAAAAACATGAAGCCCCTTTGGCAGAAGAATCTCCCATACACAACGGTCATCTGGGGAGAGTCTCTAATCACATTTGCAGACTTACTTAGGAAAAAAACTAGGTACTGTTATGGCATGCCCAACCTTCTATAAAGCCAAGTGATCAGTATGCAGAACTTAGACCTTAGAACTAATCATATACAGGAATGTTTTCACCTGCTGAACTCGTCAAAGAATCTGACCAGCCCAAAGATGACCTGACTAGGAACTTATCTCAACACCTGTAAAATCTGCCCCGAGTCACATCCCTAGAGCCACCACACTGCACAACTCCAGCAGGTATCATTTATGTGATCCACATGAAGGGAGCTGCCTAGATCAGTGCAGTATATGCCCAGAGCAGCTGTGAGCAGCAGCCCAGACTCAGCTAATGGCAGTCTCATAGCAGTCTTCTTTGCCTGCTCCAGTCTTACTCACCAAGTCTCCTCTTGATGGTATCCATTTCTTGGAGACCATCAGTCAAATTGAAGGCAGGAGGAGAAGGGGACAGCAGAAGATGATATGGTTGGATGGCATCACCAATTCAATGGACATGAGTTTGAGTGAGTTCCAGGAGTTGATGATGGACAGGGAGGCCTGTCCATGGCATGTTTCAGTCCATGGGGTCACAAAAGGTCGGACACGATTGAGCTACTGAACTGAACTGAGTCAAATTATCTTTTAAAGTTCTAATGCTCCCTTATGTTACCACATAATTGATAGGTTTTTTTTTCTTTCCTGTTTAACTCAAATGGAACTAGCAAATGATAACTGCTATTGTTCTTAAGATGTGTGTGCCCTTCACTAGAAGATACAGTTCAATAGAGAGAGCATGAAATGTTAGCCAAGTTCCTGTAAGAAATATATTTATCCAAAATTTTACCAACTTCCCATTGAACATTGCTACTAAGAAGAAGGAAGTGGTCTGCTTTTGGAATCACTATTGAATCATGCAGTTATGACTGGATATCATTTCTGCTAATCATGTCTACTCAGAAGAGGTCAACAAAAAAGGTCAAGTCACCAAAACTCTACAAAGGAATGACCCTATCCCTCACCTCCATTAAAAAAAGAACGAAAGGTCCAGATACAGTTCGACATTTGTAAAAAAATATTAAGAAAAAGAACCCACAAAGAGAGCTGGTCCAGTGTGGTAACATAAATACTGTGTGATCCTTTTTTAGACATAGAACAAAGAAGCAGAAGAATAACTCTTCACTGATTTATATCTGTAAAGTAACTAGATTTGCTTCTTTTCTTAATTTCAAATATACATTAAAATTATCACAAAAGAAGATACTCCCTATATATGGCATCATTTAAAACAATATCCCAGACCCTTTAGAGAGAACACCACCTAGCTCCAATGCCACAGAATATCATCACATTGCCCCATGGCTGGCAGTTTGTTCACTAACCTGCTCTCAAGATGGACTGGTTAAGGAGGTCTATATTCTCATCTTATAAGAAATTGATCTGGAAGCTATGCCTCAGCCTGATGGACTTAGCCTTGATATCCAACCTGAAAGTGTTAGTATATCATCACCTACACATACCAGTTTATTTAAAACTTTTCCTCGGTGAAATATAAATGGAGTGTTTTTTTCTCTCTCTCCAAAGCTCCTCCTTTCTCAGCGTAGCAGAGCATTTAACAGTATCCTAGGCAGGCTCCATCACTCCTTAATCACCTTTTGTTATCAATCATTTGTTCAACCTGATTTCCAGTCTCATATCGGAGCTAAAGCTTTCCCCACCTGCCATTGCTCAGTCTGTGGTAGAAACGATATGAAGGGAGTGGAGCAAAATATATTCTTTAACTTATCTTCCTCATTTATTTCAGAGTGAACATCCACAAACTGCCCTCTAGGACATGCTCTCCCCCACTAAGTCTCTCCTTCAGATGAAGGGAACAAGCACCTCTTACTTGAATAGCATTACTGGGTACCACTGGCCATGGGTATGTCCTGGAGAGGAGAATGGTAACCTACTCCAGTATTCTTGCCTGGAAAATTCCATGGACAGAGGAACCTAGAGGGCTACAGTCCAGGAGGTCACAAAGAGTCGGACACAGCTGAGCACAGCACAGCACCGGGTACCACTGGCCATAAATGTGAAATCTGGAAAAAATGTCCAACTTCTCATTCTCTCATGAGGAACATGTGTGAATCTGTCAGCTGACTCTGCAAGGTGTCCTCCATGCACAGTCCCTGGACATGAGGAAATCTTGTTCCAGCCTGACCTCTTTGCTGGCCCACTCTCAGCAGAGTGGTATATACCCTAAAGCCCTTTTTGTGGGGATGCCCTTCATACTATGTGGGGTCCAAGAAAGACAGCTACTTCTTGGCACCTCTGTGACCAATGAGAAATTCACTCATCCTTCCTTTCAGCGCCAAATGGTAGGAAGGCAGGCTACTCTCTCTCTCTCTTCTCTTGGCCGTGCAATTCACTCCAGTTCTCCTTTTCCCTGCTGACATAAACACAGAGATCTATCAAGTCCTTTGCCAAATCTAACATCTATCCTGGAGTGAAGTGACAGTTTCCCCTTCTTGCAGTCATCCCAAGTCTCTAAAAGGAGTTTTCCCAGGTCACCCTCATTTCACCTTGAGAAAGTAAATACCTTTCCCCAGACTTATTATTCTTCCCTGCTCCCATTATCAAGCACCACACTCCTAGAGGCTATGCTCTGTGTGCCTACAAAGCTCCCCCTTCCCTCACCTAACTTTTATAGACTGGAACTGGGGACTAGAAGGTTGGGTAATGACTGGGGGTAGCAAGGCTTCTGCGTCTCAGCCCTGAGTGAAGTCTGTGGCTCTCCATTATAGTAGTTCTCTTAAGAATAGAGGTTTAGATAGTTCCTTGGTGGTCCAATAGTTAGGACTCTCAGATTTCACTGCCAAGGGCCCAGGTTCAATCCCTGGTCAGGGAACTAAATTTTGCAAGGCACTTGACACAGTCAGAAAAAGAAGAGTAGAGGTTTAACCTCTCTGTCTCTAGCTTTGAAATCTAGTCTCTGTATCTCAGGCAAAAAATGTCACTTAACAATCCCATTACATGTAGAAACACGTTCCAAAGCCTGAAGTGGCAAAAGGCTGCCTTTTCCATGATCTCTGGAATATATCTGATAAGGACTAAAATCTCTAGGACTTGACAAAATAAAGAGTCAAATACAGACTCTGACCTGATAATCTTCATTTGGGAGTTTTAAAACCTGTTTATACAGAGCCAGAGATCTAGAGAGTGACTGCCTCTTGCTAAAATTTAGGTCCTTCATTAAAATATTAATATGATCACTGGGCAAAGTAGAAACAAAGGGGCTTTGTCTCACTGATGTTGGTAATTCAGAAGGAGTTTTCTCAGTTACTTGATATAACCAATTAGAAATCACTCCATCTAATGCTCATATGACCTCTTCCTCAATAAATCATCAAATGTGTCTTACAATATACGTTGGACTCCTCTTATCAAAGTGTTCAAAGATTTTTCAGACATCCCAACCTGAGAGTCTTTCAAAATTTCCATTTTCTGTGACCTCATTACCTGACATTATTATCTTAGAATGACTTGGAATTCTTTTTCTGGCCCCTGTCTCACTGGTACAATTCAGTTGGAGTGAGCATACTCTCAGCCCGACCCTGAGCTAGGCCTTAGCATAGAGTTACAGTGATTGTTAATGTACAATTTGCTTTTGATTCCAAGACAAACACATTCATGAATCTACTATTCATTCTGGACACAAATCCCAGTAACATTCCCTCAGATTCTTTATTGTAATTTCTTATTTTTTCCTTTTTCTTTTTTTTTTTAATTTTTTTTTTACTTTACAATATTGTATTGGTTTTGCCATACATCTTAAGAATCAACATGGATAGGGATTGGCTCTTAAGACTTAAAATTCAGGTCCTCTAAATGTTGGAAAACTAGGGATAAGACATAGATCTTTAGGCAACTTTCTAAAGCTTTGAGGAAGAGGTTTCAAAACCAGGTTGTGCAGAGTCCTAGCATTCCACAGAGAGATGACAGGAACCTTCATGGTAGTGGTTCTTTCCGCTCTCTCAATTTACACATTGTCAACCAGAATTCATTAGCTTCATATATTAGGATTCATATTTTATTTGAGGGAAATGGTTTTGCCACCCCACAATAAACATTTTCTACATAAATTTCTTTAGATGAACCAAATAGTACATATTTTCTTCCCTTATCAAATAAGAATAAAAGCTTCCTGGAGGAACTTATTTACCAATTAACTATCATTCAAAAAAAAAAGTGGTGTAAAAAAAACAGGTGGTGTTAATAACTATGCCAAAATGCAGTCAATAATTTTGCAATTCACTCTTCAGTATTCAGCTATGCCAAATAACTTCCTTCAACTCTAACTTGGCCACAGAAATGCCTTTACAGAAGTATAATACTATGCCTTGGCCTTTATCAGGGGTCAGTATAAGGAACCTCTTTATGACAAACATTTCTGTTTGGTTTGTGACAGTGTTACTGAAGACTTTGTCCAGGTCCCTTATATAACAACACATGCCATGAACTTCCCTTAAAGCCATGAGCCGTAAAAACCTTCCATGTTTATTTTTTCAAGATATCAAAGAATCTGTCATTTAGATTTGCCTTCAGCTGCCAATGAATTGAAAGTTAAATCTGGGCACAGAGTCAGGGAAAGGACCTATATTCAAGATGCTGTTTTTTCTGACCCAATTATCACCTGACTCTTCATTAATTCAGCCAATATTAAATGGTTCGGTAAGGTGCCAAGCATTGCAGTAGGAACCAATGACACCCAGAGCAATGGTATGGGGAGGGAGGAGGGTGGAGGGTTCACATGTATACCTGTGGCGGATTCATTTTGATATTTGGCAAAACTAATACAATTTTGTAAAGTTTAAAAATAAAATAAAATTAAAAAAAAAAAAAAACATAATGCCTTCCCTACAAGAGATCTTGGCTGGACAGCTCTTGTTCTATTTTCATGATTTTTTGTATACATCTTTATTTTTAACCCATTTCATATCTGTTTTTGAAAACACATACAGTATTACCGGTAAACAAACAAAATGAACTAGCATGTTTTGGAAAGAGAAGGCACTAATTTAAATTTGCCTAGAGGGGTAGATGAGTTATATTCTCTTCTCTTAGCTTCCTGAATTATTATCTACTGAACCTCTCTTCCAGTCCATCCTACAATCAGATTGATTTTCCTAATAGGGCTTTCCTGATCACATCACTCACCTATTCAAAAGTGTTAACTGCCACACCACACACTGGTCCTCAAAATCAACCAAACAGCAGCAATCAGAGATAGTCTTAGTGCAAAGAATATAGAACCTGCCTAATGCTCCATCTTTCTTGTGTTTATGAGAGGAGGGAACTGGGTAACCCATTCCTAAACCAAACTAGGTATATCCAAATGTGTAAAGCCCCGTCATTCTAGAAGAAATGACCATCAATACATGTGTACTTTCACCTAAAATTCAACTTTTTATCCATTTGGGATCTTATCATCACCATCATAAGTTATTTATTTCCCAGTTTTGCCACGTTCATATCACCAACACCAACACCAAAAGCAGCAGGAAGGAGTGATTCTGCAGTTTCAAATTTTGTTTCAAATGTGCCCTGAAATCTGACTCCTGGAGCCAGAGGAGCTCTAAAAGGTCCCTTGAGATGCAAACTGGTTTCTTTCCTTTAGTCAAGAAAGCCGCTCTTTTTATAAATTCAACCACTTTAGCAAACCATAGTTCAAGGTCACCCAGCCAACAAGCACCCACCTTGCAGGTTTAAGCTTCCTGTCATCGTACCTCCATGAAGAAGAAAGCCAACCCATGAGGCAGTGTGGAAAGCTGTCCATGACAACTGTCCACAGCCCATCAGTGCATGCCTCTTGCAAATCAGTCCTTGTTGAAAGTCTCCACAGAGAAAGATGGTGTTCCTAGATTTTGTTACTTGAAGAGAAGTCTAGGAAGTATTGGCTATGTAAAGGAATGTCTTCTCTACTTTAAATGCAGAAGATTGCCCAGAATGACAATATATATGGTACATTTGCAATATCTGATGTGTGTATAGTTATTTCGTGTCATATAGAAAAGACCTGATACTTTAAGATTTTAGCAACAATTTCATAACGCAATTACATATTATCATTGAGAAGAAAATCCTTTGGCCAGTTTACGCTGGTAGAAGAAATGTTCCAAAGCTAATTTCCTTCCCCTCCAGATTTGTGTATCTAGTACATAGAAAAGAAATCTCTTTCTACACACACTTGAGCCCAATGAGATTTCTATGCCATATATTAGAATAGACTCTATTATTTAGAGAAGTATATTAAGGGGGTTAGGAATATGAACAAGACTCAAAAAATAAATTCTTCTGTTACATTTCATTTAGTTATCAGATACAGTTACCCAGTGAACTAGAGGAACAAAATCATGTTAGCCTTTAGATGTTTATGGTTCTAGGGAGGAAACACAATGCAAGACCGTAGTACAAAATATTTTCAATAAAACAGACATTTCTGATTTAGTACAGTCCTCTGAAACAGCAAGCTGATCTGTAAAATATACAGCACAATGATGCTGCTTTGGAAAATGTGCAAACACCTTACATTGCAATCAACTGTATGTAGAGGCGGGGAAAAAAGATGACGTCTGGAAGGTTTTTCCTGCCACACTCATGAGAGAGCATTTTTTAATTACATTCACATTCTCAGATTACTTATTTGTATGCACAGTTAACAATGGAAAGAAAAAACCTCAATGTGGATGTGATTTGATGCGAACTACTGAGAGAAATGTAAACTTATGTCAATTCCTTACAGAGGATAAAACAACTAGGGAGGAAGAAGACCCCCTCCAAGAAGATATGGCACCTTGAAACCCCTTAAACTCAGCCATTCACTCTTGATCCAAAAGGCAGCACTAAAATGTGACCAAACATTCAGTGTTTGGAGATTTTACTTATTTGTTGATTGCCTGTGGCATAAAGAGGTCTCCGGTTCTCTGGAAATGTGAAATCCAAAACTGTCTAATTCAGATCTGAGGGCTAGATATGAACATTCTGACAGTGTCTTCCACTGCATAGTAATTCATCTCCTGTTTAAATGCTATTCTGAAATTCAGGGTCACTCTCTCATAGAAGTGAGGCATAGAGCTGTGATGGGGGCCATGAATAATTTTAGGCTATTTGTACACAGCTGCAGCTACTTGCATGGGTAATTGCTTTTGCTCAAATCACCAGCATAATTGTGACTCTAAAGACAGATTTGAAAGCCACTGAAGTGTCAAATTATATTACAACAATAGAGCCAGTTCTCCAGAAAGTATTCATGTTTTAATTTTAATCAAGCTCCAAGAATGTGTTGAACCCTTGCTCTAGGGCAAATAAAAAAATGCCAAAATGTTGTGATATGTTGATGTCTAGCATAACAATCAGAGGAGGGACATTCGCTTCATTATACTAATAGTAAGATTCCATTAATAATTCTAGTACCACCACCTTACCCAGTGCTTGGCATTCAATAATGTTGTTTTTAATGAATAAATACAACTTCTGATTTCTACAATTTGAACTAGGAATTTGTGATATGAAGGTAGAATGACAGCTATAGTTGTTCTCAAAGGTAGCTGGTGATGACTGTTCAAAGCAGGGTGATCACTACAACAAAACTGGATTGACCTGCTACCTCTGGCATAAGCTTGGCACGCTGACCACCAAACCTATCACATCACATTATCATGTCAGGTGAAGAGGAACATTAGGACATACTCTAGAAAATGCTGCATCTAATCAGGCAAGATTTTGGACAATAACAGGAATATGAAATAAAAATGATAACTCAACTGTATGATACAAATAAAACAACAGTGAAAAAGAATATACGATCCAGAATATAAAGCCTTCATAAGAGAACAGTGCAAATAAATAGCAAAAAATGATAGAATGGGCAAGACTAGAGATCTTTTCAAGAAAACTAGACATACCAAGGGAACATTTCAAGCAAAGATAGACACAATAAGGGAGAAAAATGGCAAGGACCTAATAGAAGCAGAAGAGATTAAGAAAAGGAGGAAAGAATACACAGAAGAACTGTACAAAAAAAGCTCTTAATAACCCAGGTAACCAAAGTGGTGTGGTCACTCACTCAGAATCAGACATCCTGGAGTGTGAAGTCAAGCAGGCCTTAGAAAACATTACTACTAACAAAGCTAGTAAAGGTGATGGAATTCCAGCTGAACTTTTTCAAATCACAAAAGATGATGCTGTGAAAGGGCTGCACTCAATATGCCAGCAAATTTGGAAAACTCAGCAGTGGCCACAGGACTGGAAAAGGTCAGCTTTCACTCCAATCCCAAAGAAAGGCAATGCCAAATAATGGTCAGACTACTGCACAATTGTACTCATTTCACATGTAAGCAAGATTATGCTCAAAATCCTTCAAGCTAAGCTTCAGCAGTATGTGAATGGAGAACTTCCAGATGTAAAAACTGGGTTTAGAAAAGGCAGAGAAACCAGAGATAAAATTGTAAATATACACTGGATCATAGAAAAAACAAGAGAATTCCAAAAAATATCTCCTTCTGCTTCATTGACTATTCTAAAGCCTTTGACTGTGCGTTCACAACTGTGGACTATTCTTAATGAGATGGGAATACCAGACCATCTTACCTGCCGCCTGAGAAACCTGTATACAGGACAAGAAGCAACAGTTAGAACTGGACATGGAACACAGACTGGTTCAAAATTGGGAAAGGAATACGTCAAAGCTGTATATTGTCACCCTGCTTATTTAACTTCTATGCAGAGTGAAAAGAAAGTGAAGTTGCTCAGTCATGTCCGACTCTTTGCGACCTCATGGACTGTAGCCTACCAGGCTTCTCAGTCCATGGGGTTTTCCAGGCAAGAGTACTGGAGTGGGTTGCCATTGCCTTCTCCAGGGGATCTTCCCGACCCAGGGATCAAACCCAGGTCTCCCTCATTGTAGGCAGATGCTCTACTCTCTGAGCCACCAGGGAAGCCCAAGTATATGCAGAGGACATCACGTGAAATGCCGGGCTGGGTGAAGCACAAGCTGGAATCAAGATTGCCAGGAGAAATATCAACAACCTCATATAGGCAGATGATACCACTTGGCAGAAAGTGAAGAAGAACTAGAGAGCCTCTTGATGAAGGTGAAAGAGGAGAGTTAAAAAGCTAGCTTAAAACTCAACATTCAAAAAACGAAGATCACGGCATCTGGTCCAATCACTTCATGGAAAACAAAGAGAAAAGGGGGAATCAGTGTCAGAGTTCACTTTCTTGGACTCCAAAATCCCACATGTCTCAAAATGCAGATGTTGGCTGCACCCATGAAATTAAAAGACACTTGCTCCTTGGAAGAAGAGCTATGAAAAACCTAGATAGTGTATTAAAAAACAGAGACATCACTTTGCCCACAAAGGTCCATTTAATCAAAGCTATGTTTTTTCCAGTAGTCATGTATGGATATGAGAGTTGGACTATAAAGAAGGCTAAGCATCAAAGAATTGATGCCTTCGAGCTGTGGTGCTAGAGAAGACTCTTGAGAGGCCCTTGAACTGCAAGGAGATCAAACCAGTCAATCCTAAAGGAAATCAACCCAAAATACTCATTGGAAGGACTGATGCTGAAGCTCCAATACTTTGGCCACCTGATGCAAATAGCGGACTCATTAGAAAAGACCCTGATCCCAGGAAAGATTGAAGGCAAGAGGAGAAGGGGGCAACACAGGATAAGACGGTTGAATGGCATCACTGACTCAATGGACATGAGTTTAGCAAACTTTGGGAAATAGTGAAGGACAGGGAGGCCTGGTGTGCTGTGTCCATGGGGTCTCAAAGAGTCAGACATGACTTAGAGACTGAACGACAACAATAAAGACTAATGTTCAAGTCCCAAGGTTTATGTGCTGTGTGCTCTTAGTCAATTCACTGAAACTCTAACCTAAGAGTCCTACTAATGTTAGTAATGGATTGCCTGCAGGTGAATAACTGTGAGGGCTGTTTTCACACAAGAAGCCCAGGAGTGTGGAGTTGGCTTGGTGACTTAAGCAAGGCTAGAGTCATGGAGTTCTCTTGGCCTCTCCCTCTGGTCTTAACAAATCTGATCAGATCAGATCAGTTGCTCAGTCATGTCCGACTCTTTGCAACCCCATGAATTGCAGCACACTAGGCCTCCCTGTCCATCACCAACTCCCGGAGTTCACTCAGACACACGTCCAATGAGTCAGTGATACCATCCAGCCATCTCATCCTCTGTCATCCCCTTCTCCTCTTGCCCCCAATCCCTCCCAGCACCAGAGTCTTTCCCAATGAGTCAACTCTTACCATGAGGTGGCCAAAGTACTGGAGTTTCAGCTTTAGCATCATTCCTTCCAAAGAAATCCCAGGGCTGATCTCCTTCAAAATGGACTGGTTGGATCTCCTTGCAGTCCAAGGGACTCTCAAGAGTCTTCTCCAACACCACAGTTCAAAAGCATCAATTCTTCGGTGCTCAGCCTTCTTCACAGTCCAACTCTCACATCCATACATGACCACAGGAAAAACCATAGCCTTGACTAGACCAACCTTTGTTGGCAAAGTAATGTCTCTGCTTTTGAATATGCTATCTAGCTTGGTCATAACTTTCCTTCCAAGGAGTAAGCATCTTTTAATTTCATGGCTGCAGTCACCATCTGCAGTGATTTTGGAGCCCAGAAAAATAAAGTCTGACGCTGTTTCCACTGTTTCCCCATCTATTTCCCATGAAGTGATGGGACCGGATGCCATGATCTTCCTTTTCTGAATGTTGAGCTTTAAGCCAACTTTTTCACTCTCCACTTTCACTTTCATCAAGAGGCTTTTGAGTTCCTCTTCACTTTCTGCCATAAGGGTGGTGTCATCTGCACATCTGAGGTTATTGATATTTCTCTTGATTCCAGCTTGTGTTTCTTCCAGTCCAGCGTTTCTCATGATGTACTCTGCATATAAGTTAAATAAACAGGGTGACAATATATAGCCTTGACGAACTCCTTTTCCTATTTGGAACCAGTCTGTTGTTCCATGTCCAGTTCTAACTGTTGCTTCCTGACCTGCATACAGATTTCTCAAGAGGCAGGTCAGGTGGTCTGATATTCCCATCTCTTG
>NW_011494735.1:11002288-11002612 GCF_000754665.1 Bison bison bison | reverse complement strand
TATTCTTGCCATCTCTTCTTAATATCTTCTGCTTCTGTTAGCTCCATACCATTTCTGTCCTTTATCGAGCCCATCTTTGCATGAAATGTTCCTTTGGTATCTCTGATTTTTCTGAAGAGATCCCTAGTCTTTCCCATTCTGTTGTTTTCCTCTATTTCTTTGGATTGATCGCTGAAGAAGGCTTTCTTATCTCTTCTTGCTATTCTTTGGAACTCTGCATTCAGATGTTTATATCTTTCCTTTTCTCCTTTGCTTTTCGCTTCTCTTCTTTTCACAGTTATTTGTAAGGCCTCCCCAGACAGCCATTTTGCTTTTTTCCATTTC
>NW_011494735.1:11001215-11002004 GCF_000754665.1 Bison bison bison | reverse complement strand
ATATATAGCCTTGACGAACTCCTTTTCCTATTTGGAACCAGTCTGTTGTTCCATGTCCAGTTCTAACTGTTGCTTCCTGACCTGCATACAGATTTCTCAAGAGGCAGGTCAGGTGGTCTGATATTCCCATCTCTTGAAGAATTTTCCACAGTTTATTGTGATCCACACAGTCAAAGGCTTTGGCATAGTCAATAAAGCAGAAATAGATGCTTTTCTGGAACTCTCTTGCTTTTTCCATGATCCAGCAGATGTTGGCAATTTGATCTCTGGTTCCTCTGCCTTTTCTAAAACCAGCTTGAACATCAGGAAGTTCACGGGTCACATATTGCTGAAGCCTGGCTTGGAGAATTTTGAGCATTACTTTACTAGCATGTGAGATGAGTGCAATTGTGCGGTAGTTTGAGCATTCTTTGGCATTGCCTTTCTTTGGGATTGGAATGAAAACTGACCTTTTCCAGTCCTGTGGCCACTGCTGAGTTTTCAAAATTTGTTGGCATATTGAGTGCAGCACTTTCACAGCATCATTTTTCAGGATTTGGAATAGCTCAACTGGAATTCCATCACCTCCACTAGCTTTGTTCATAGTGACTTCACATTCCAGGATGTCTGGATCTAGGTCAGTGATCATACCATCGTGATTATCAGGGACATGAAGATCTTTTTTGTACAGTTCTGCTGTGTATTCTTGCCATCTCTTCTTAATATCTTCTGCTTCTGTTAGCTCCATACCATTTCTGTCCTTTATCGAGCCCATCTTTGCATGAAATGTTCCTTTGGTATCTCTGATTT
>NW_011494735.1:10976497-11001115 GCF_000754665.1 Bison bison bison | reverse complement strand
TTTCTTATCTCTTCTTGCTATTCTTTGGAACTCTGCATTCAGATGTTTATATCTTTCCTTTTCTCCTTTGCTTTTCGCTTCTCTTCTTTTCACAGTTATTTGTAAGGCCTCCCCAGACAGCCATTTTGCTTTTTTCCATTTCTTTTCCATGGGGATGGTCTTGATCCCTGTCTCCTGTACAATGTCACAAACCTCATTCCATAGTTCATCAGGTACTCTATCTATCAGATCTAGGCCCTTAAATCTATTTCTCACTTCCACTGTATAATCATAAGGGATTTGATTTAGGTCATACCTGAATGGTCTAGTGGTTTTCCCTACTTTCTTCAATTTCAGTCTGAATTTGGCAATAAGGAGTTCATGGTCTGAGCCACAGTCAGCTCCTGGTCTTGTTTTTGCTGACTGTATAGAGCTTCTCCATCTTTGGCTGCAAAGAATGTAATCAATCTGATTTCGATGTTGACCATCTGGTAATGTCCATGTTTAGAGTCTTCTCTCGTGTTGTTGGAAGAGGGCGTTTGTTATGACCAGTGCATTTTCTTGGCAAAACTCTATT
Source organism: Bison bison bison (assembly GCF_000754665.1). Taxonomy (NCBI): domain Eukaryota; kingdom Metazoa; phylum Chordata; class Mammalia; order Artiodactyla; family Bovidae; genus Bison; species Bison bison. The sequence goes on along the minus strand of NW_011494735.1, from coordinate 11,000,559 downwards.
AGTCTTTGCCCTGCTTCATTCCATATTCCAAGGCCAAATTTGCCTGTTACTCCAGGTGTTTCTTGACTTCCTACTTTTGCATTCCAGTCCCCTATAATGAAAAGGACATCTCTTTGGGTGTTAGTTCTAAAAGGTCTTGTAGGTCTTCATAGAACCATTCAACTTCAGCTTCTTCAGCTTTACTGGTTGGGGCATAGACTTGGATTTCAGTGATATTGAATGGTTTGCCTTGGAAACGAACACAGATCATTCTGTCGTTTTTGAGATTGCATCCAAGTACTGCATTTCAGACTCTTTTGTTGACCATGATGGCCACTCCATTTCTTCTGAGGGATTCCTGCCCACAGTAGTAGATATAATGGTCATCTGAGTTAAATTCACCCATTCCAGTCCATTTCAGTTCACTGATTCCTAGAATATTGACATTCACTCTTGCCATCTCTTGTTTGACCACTTCCAATTTGCCTTGATTCATGGACCTGACATTCCAGCTAATAACTGTGTCTGTGATAAAAGGAGGAAAGGCGACAGGTGGGGACAGAAGCTTTATTGGAAGAGAAAAGACTTCAGATCCATGTAAGACTTCCATTTATAGTTCATAGGCTACAACTGTGTCACACACCACTGGTAGCAAGGAAGGTTAGGAAATGCACACTTTTTAAGATGAACACATGTCCAACCCAGTCAAAACTGAAGTTGTGTTAATAAAGAAGGGAGATTGGAATGAATAGGTAACTAGCAATGTCTGCTTCAATATTCTTTACAGACTTGGTGTCAAGGATTATATGAGATAACATATTTGAAAAGGTTCTGTTATCCAGAGAGCTAAACAAAGTTGTTTTTTGAAATTGAAGTGTAGTTTATCCACAATATTATTTAAGTTTCAGGTATATAACAGTGTTTCACAATTTTTAAAGGTTATATTCCATTTATAGTTATAAGAAATTAGCTATATTCCCTGTGTTGTGCAATATATACTTCCAGTTTATTTTATACATACTAGTTTGTGTTTCTAAATCCCTTACCTGTCTTTCTCTTCCCTCTCCTCACTGATAATCACTAGTTTATTCTCTGTATCTGTGAGTCTGTTTCTTTTTTGTTATATTCACTAGTTTTTTTCTGATCATACATCTTAGTGATATCATAGAGTATTTGTCTTCCTCTGTCCGACTTATTTCAATTAGCATAATACTTTCCAGGTCCATCCATGTTGTTTTAAATGGTAAACATTCATCCTTCTTTATGGCTGAACAGTATTCCAAAAGTTGAACTTTTTTAAGTGCAATAAATATTATACTATTTTCATGTATATACAGTATCTTGGAAAAAGATACTAAGGTAAAATATATACTATATTTTAACTAATATATAAGCACATTAACTAATATATAGTAATATTAGGTCACACACATACATTTGAAACAAACGGGAGGAATGAATATCTTTTCCTTGTGCATTTAAGATAGCATAAATTAAAAGCATGCGATTCAGTTATGGTATATAACATTAAAGCACAGTATAGGAGCTTTTTACATTTTGCTTTATTTTTATGTAAATACACTATTTACCTTTTTTTGTTTTTGTCTAAAAATGGAGCATATATGCCTTTACTTCATTTACATGTGATGAAATTAATAGTAATTATGCAGTTTGTACATTAAAATACCTTGAAACACTATGCTCTCCCTCAAATAAAAACTATAAAAAATCCTAAGCATGAAATTTAAAATAATTATCTTCAGTATTCAAAAATAAATAATAGAAAATATTTTTTTCTTTCAAGAAGTCTTACATTTTTCATATCTTAGAAAATGGTCTGAGGGAAGGGTTTTTTTCTAAAATAAAAAAATCAATGCAGGAAAGAAGAAATTAGGAAAATATTCTGTCTCAGTGACAATATAATTATAGTGCCCTATGAAGAAGCAATTGGCACAGCTACTTGATTTTTATTGACTATCAGAGCATAGGCAGATATTAAAATGCAATTTGAATATGAGCGATGTTAAAGTGGTAAGTGGTATTAAGGAGTAGATATTTAGAAAACCTCAGGAATCACCTTACCTACATCTATTCATGGCCAACAAGACCTCTGCAGTCAAGCCTGCCTCCCTTGTTACCCCTCTGTCGCCCTGAGTCTCACCAGTCACTAACACCTCAGGGCCTTTGCACTTGCTGTCATCTTCCCATTTTTCCAATGGCTGTTTCCTTCTCATCATCCCAGTGCTGATTCAAACATCACCTCCATAGAGATGGCTTCTGGGAACATCCTAATTAAACAGTTGACCTCCTCTAGCCTCTCCCACCCTGGAGAGAGGTCCAGGTCCAGGTCCTACCATCATCTCGCTTCTATTTTTTTCATAGCATTTACAATTATCTGACAGTTTTTTAATCCTATGCCTACCCCAGTAAGGGCCTTCCCAGGTGATACTAGTGGTAAAGAACCCACCTACCACTGCAGGAGATATAAGAGGTGCCGGTTTGATCCCTGGATCAGAAAGATCCCCTGAAGAAAGAAATGGCAACCCACTGCAGTATTCTTGCCTGGAGAATCCCATGGACAGAGGAGCCTGATGGGCTACTGCCCACAGGGTCGCAAAGACAGGACTGAATCAACTTAGCACACATGCGCCTACTAGACTAGAATATAAGATCCAAAAAAGCAGAGGCAAGGTCTGTGTTGTTTAATAGCTCTATCTCTAGTACCAAAGACGGGGCTCATCACAAAGTAAGTGCTGCTTAAGTATGTGTTGAGTGGGAAAAAAAGATGCATGTGCATTCCATAAACAACAAGTTTATATAACCACATTTAGATATTTGGGAAGGACTAAATTGCTGCATATAGGTGAATATAGTAGACAGTATTTCAAATCATAAACATAATTTTCACATAACAGTTTATTAAAACATATTCTATTTGGCATACTTCTACTGAGTGAAGTATTCTAAGTACTAAAACAAAACAACTGAAGAGTTGACCCAGATATTCCCCTGGTGAGTTCGTCACAATTTATTAGCATATAAGAACATATTTTTCCAGGTACTGTCAATTCTCTACAGGAACAGAGTCAAATCTTCTCAGAGCTATCAGCTAAATTCCTTAGACTTGGTACTCTCAAATTGCTGCTGCTGCTGCTAAGTTGCTTCAGTCGTGTCCGACTCTGTGCGACCCCATAAACGGCAGCCCACCAGGCTCTCCCATCCATGGGATCTTCCAGGCAAGAGTACTGGAGTTGGGTGTCATCGCCTTCTCCATCTCAAATTGCTTTGGCCCCTTAAATCTGCGTCTTGTATCTTAGACCTAGGTCTCTATTCTTCAGATTCACTTCTTTCCTACCCTGCCCAGTTATAAAGACATTGTTGTGAAACTACAATTGGTCTTTTTCTAGATGTTTCTTTTTTTCTTTCTATCACAGCTAGTCTCTCACTTTTAGTTTCCAAGACAGGGTGGTAAAGGCAAGATAATGCCATTAAAAGCAAAAGAGAATGTTAACCTCCTTAATTATCTCCAGCACTTAAAGCTCATGTACTTTCAGTACAAATGAAAAGGAACTGGAGGATATGAAGCATTCAACTCCTTCCTCAACTCAGTTAAAGCAAGAAAGAAGAAATATTTCTCTTCCGTTGAAACACTCCAGTTTAGAAGTAAAAGGTAATAACTTCACATATTATACAGGTATACAACTGAATTTTTAATTCAATGTGGAGTTCTAAAAAAATTAAGAGTTCAGGCTGTCAAAAGACTCATTATAGAAGAAACATAATTTCTTCCTGTCCCATGGTGTAACTTGACATAGCACTGAAGAACTCTTCTGTTTCTATAACTGCATTAGATGTGACTAAAAGACATTTTCTGAATACTCAAGTTGTTTCTTTAAAGTATTGACTCATGCAGGGCTGTAGTCAATCACTTGCCAAAAGGTAGGTTCAGGGGAGAATAAAACAGAAACAAATAACTAAACAAAGGATTTTAATAATCCTGAAGAAACTAACATTCAATGTAATGGCCATTAATAAAAATATTCATGCTACCGTTACCAGCAGAACTGCCACCATAAACTGAGGAGACCATGGTGAATTACTGAGCATCATAAAATTCTTAAGTACCTTGTAGGATGCATTTCCCCATTTAGGGATTATAACTCAGGAAGAAATATTCTAAAAGGAACAGGTTGCTCCTTTGAGTGTCAGAACTCCAAGTTGTTTTAACAGAAAGCCACAATAAATACTTTTTATGGCAGAATCTGAATGATAGGCTTGCATTCTCTACCAAGTCTCAGTTTCTGAGCTAAGCTCAGTGCAAATGAAGTAAAGCAGTAAAGGAAGACAATGTTTGATGCCCGTAGCTTGCCCCATGATATGCCTATTCCTACACTCTTGGATGCCCTGCCTGTGGAGCTCTGTGTCTTCAAGGATCTCCTCTCAGCTCTGTACCTTTATCCAACACATTCAGCTCAAGCAAGAAGACATCCTCTGTGATCCAGAGCCCCATCAGACCCCATGTTTTTAGAGCTCAGAGGGCAAAGTGTTTGGTGATAAGAGTATATCTGAAGCCCTTTCTGAAAATCTCCTGGGAACCTAGCCATGCAATTGCCCTTTCCTCCTCCATTTTCCCCCAACACACACACACACAATCTCTCTCTCTTGGTCTTTCTTCTTTCCCTAACAGCTCTACAATTCCAGATGGTGATTAAGAAAAAGTCAATATACCTATGAGTAGACTGATAGAAGAGATTTCTACCAAGGTTCAGTGTCACTTCCTGTATTAGTCAGGGTTCTCCAGAGAAACAGAACCAATAGGCTATAAAAGGAGATTTATTACAAGGACTTGGCTCCTGCAAATATCGAGGCTGAGAAGTCCCACAGTCTGCTGTCCACAAGCTGGAGACTGAGGAAAGGCAATGGTGTGATTCAGGCCAAGTCCCAAGAGCTGAGAACCAGCGGAGCCAGTAAGGGAAATCACATCTGAGGGCAAGGAAAATAAGAGGAGATGTTCCAGCTCAAGCAATGAGGCAGGAAAAAAGAGGTTAATTTCTGTTTCTACTCCCTTTTGCTCTAGCCAAGCCCCCCAAAACTGGGTGATGCCCACTCACAATGGGGAGGGCAATCTACTTATTCTGAATCCACAAATTCACATGTTAATCTCACCTAGAAACAACCTCACAGACATGCCCAGAAATAATGCCTAATCTGGGCAACCCATGGCCCACTCAAGTTGACATATATAATTAACCACCACACTTCCTAAGACAATCTTTCCAGAATCTTTCAGGTAGTTTCTCATGCATACATTCTGTTTCTTCTCCTCTTAAAGGCCTTGGTCAGTTGTGTTGCAAATACTTGGTAACTCCGAATAAGGTGCCATTTCTTCATATTCAACTCTTTTCCCTTAGCCTTAGCACAGTATCTACCACAAAAAAAATATTAAATGTGGCTAAACAGGAGTGAGTTGGAAAACAGTAAGAAATTGGTTTTTGCCTGCCACCCAGGGGCTCCAAGACATGCAAAGGAGATGAGGCATGCATATAAATAACTCTAATATATAGCAGAAAGTAATGTCTCGTAACAGAAAAGTACAAACTCTTACTGCCAATTTCTGACTTCAATATGATCAACTGCAAGTGCACAAGAGTATGAGGCAGGTCTGTCTCCCATAGGTATGCCTCTGACCAGTTCTGGGTCCTTACCTGTGACAGAGGTCTGAAATTAGGTCTTGTTGCTCTCAGGGTGGTATTGTAAGGGCAAATACAAATTTAAAATAGAAAACTTGATCCCTGTCTAGAAGAGACATCTGCACACCCATGCTCACTGAAGCATCATTCACAGCAGTCAAGATAGGAAAACAACCTAAATATTTGCCAACAGATGAATAAAGAAAATGTGGTGTACATTAACAATAGAATTCTATTTAAAAAGGAGATTCTGCCATTTCCAATAATATGGATGAAACTTGAATACATCATGCCGAAAAAATGAGCCAGACACAGAAAGACAAATATTGCATGATCTCCCTTATATGTGATGTGTATGTGTGTGTGTGTTTGTATTTTTAAGGCAAATTCATAGTAACAGAGAGTAGAATGGGAGTTACCAGAGCCTGCAGCACAGGCGGAAAAGGGGAGATTTTTAAAAAGAAAAAAAAGTAGAATAGTGATCGCCAAGGACTAGGGCGAGAGAGTCTTAGAGTTATTATTTAATGTTATTAAATATGTTTAAGTTATTATTTAATTTAGTTAACATTATTTAACTAAATAATTATTTAGTTAAGTTTTATGGAGTGAAAATTCAGTTTTATAGAATGAAAAGAATTCTGGATATGGATGGTGGTGACAGTTACACACAGTAGGAAGGTGCCTAATTCAACCAAACTGTAAACTTAAAAAGATTAAGATAGAAAGTTTTATGTTATATATATTTTACTACAATAAAAAAATGAATAACCTGATGCATAAAATACCACCAGAAAAGAAAAATACTTCAGAGAGTAAAGAAAGTCTAAATGTATATACACAACAAAAGCACAGTGAATGAGAGGATTGCTCTTTTGGATATTAAAGAAAGTTTCAAATCTTGGAATTATTTTTTGATAAGAAAGAAAATAAGATATATCCTCCCCACTGATCATCCCTTTCCTTAGTTACTTGCAAACACTTGTAATTTATAAGTTCTTTCTCTCTCCAAAATACACATATATCTTTTTAAAAGATAAGTCAATCTCTTGCTGACTTTAAAATCCAGGAATGGGGACTTCCCTGAAGGTATAGTGGCTAAGACTCCACACTTCCACTGCAAGGGGCATAGGTTCAATTCCTGGTCAGAAAGCTAAGATCACACATGCTGCATGGTGTGGTCAAAAAAAAACCAGGCATGTCTCCCTCAAGGACCTGGAATACATAATCATCTAGGATAGGACCCCCATCTTCTAAGATGATGACCACCCCCATCTAAGAAGATATGACTACTAACTTCAGTGGGAACTTCATGCCAAATTGCAAAAGCTACCACCTGCCATGAGAAGTGTGTTTCCCTCTGGGTAAAGTCAACTAGCTAATATGGATAGTCACCTCAATTACTAGGTGAATATATGATAAACTATGCTTGACAAGCGATACTGTCTAGTCTCCTTACTTGAGGACTAGTCATTATGTATCTGGAGAACATGCCTAGCAATCCAAAAGGCTGAGATCTCTTTGTCTTTATAATCTCTATAAATCACCTAGATATACATTACATTCTGGTTTAATATTTATTCAATAATAAAACTGTTATCTTTCTCTCTACCTTTGTGGAGAGATTTCCTAAGTTGGAAAGAGATGTTGTTTTTAATTTTATTTCCCCAACAGCATCCAGCATGAATTCTGGGCAGAAAAATGCCCAATGTATTGCAGTCTTTCCCTTGTGTGTGTATATGTGCACTGAGTTGTTAAGTTGTGTCCAACTCTTTGCAACCCCATGGACTATAGCCCACCAGGCTCCTGTTCATGGGATTTTCCAGGCAAGAATACTGGAGTGGGTTGCCATTTCCTCCTTCAGGAGATCTTCTTGACCCAGGGATCAGACTCACATCTCTTGCATCTCCTACACTGGCAGGTGGATTCTTTACCACTGAGCTATCTGGGAAGCCCAGACTTTTCTCCAGTCACCAGCAAATCTGCCACGTTTCATTGGGATTCCTCTTTGGATTCTGAAGTCAGAAAACAATGAAACCTTATTTAAAAAGGAATTTAGATGTCAACTAAGAATTCTATATCTATTATATGGATGTTTCTATGTGGCATTCCACACACACACACAAAAAGACAAGCTTTCTTTAAGATTTTAGGACTTTTAAGGTCTAAGGAAAGGGAAGGTTTCTTTAAAAGCAGAAATGAAGGAAGATGACACAGAGAAGACGCAGCATGAACAAAGTTCACTGAAGGAAAAGCAAAGTGTTTAGAGAACCCTAAGAAGTTTGGTCACATTGAGATGTTGTGTGCATGCAGAAGACTGGAAGTAAAAACCAGTCATGGACATTAGGATAAGAATGCAGAGATCCACATGCCGGATGAGAGTTTCCTCTTGACTCAAAACATAACCCGGCTTGTCTCTGAAATTTAGCAAAGATCTTTCATGAGAAATACAAAAGGGTGTGTTCAGTGCCACACTTCCTTTTTTATTTTTTTACTGAGGTTATAGTTGATTTACAATATTTCAGGTGTACAAAGTGATTCAGATATACATATGTATCTTTCTATATATATATATTCTTTTTCAGATTCTTTTACTTTATAGGTTATTACAAGACATTGGATATAGTTCCCTGTGCTGTACACTAGGACCTTGATTATTTTATGTACAGTAGTGTGTAACTGTTAATCCCAAACTCCTAATTTATCCCCTCCCCCACAACTTTCCCCTTTGGCAACCAAAAGTTTGTTTTCTATGTCTGTGAATCTATTTCTGTTTTGTAAATAAATTCATTTGTATCATATTTTAGATTCTATATATATGTGGTATCACATGATATTTGTCTTTCTCTGACTTACTTCACTCAGTATGACAATCTCTAGGTCCATCCATCTTACTGCAGACAGCAATACTTCATTCTTTCTATGACTGAGTAATCTTCCACTGTGTGTGTGTGTGTGTATACACATATATATATGAAGATGAGTATATGTATGTATATATATCGTCATTATCCACTATCTGTTGATGGACATTTAGTTTGATTCCATGTCTTAGCTATTATAAACAGTGCTGCTATGAACACCAGGGCAGTGCTACACTCTTTACAATTCTGTAAAAATTATCCTCAATTCCAGACAAAATCTTCAAACACCAGAAGAAAACATAAATCTCAACTTTTCACTGCTTTTACGAGCTGGTCTTTAATCTGACCACAGTTATCAGTTCTATCTCCATAACAGCTAGCAGAAGTTTGGGGTGTTGTTATTAAGATGGCACAGTTCTTTAGAAGAACAATTTCTTTGTTTTCAACTCCTGATCTTCTGGGCCAGAGCAACCATTGCTCTCATTTTTCTTATGCTGTCACTCACAGAGGCTAAGGCCAGCGGTTCTAGTTTTTCTTTGACCTTCCTGCTTGTTTTCACGGAGGTAATTTACCTATTTAAAGATGATTTGTTGAAACCAAATGAGCAGTCACGGAAATGTAAGAACCCACAGAATGTCCTCTTTCATTAATGATATCTGCATTCAAAGACAGATGATTTTAAAGAGAGGTTGTATTTAAGTACAGCAAATATACCTGTTTGTTTTCCAAGTAATGTAACTCTCACTGGCCTACATTCATTGCAATGGATCCTCAAACTGGTGGGCAAAGGAAGAAATGGAGGTCCACAGTAACCATTTGTATAACATGTCATATTTTTTTTTGATAGGGATAGTAAAAACACAAGGGTTGGGGGTATGGGGGGTGGTGGATAGCTGCATTTTAACTCTTTCCCATGACTTTACTAAAAGGATTTTCACTTCAACAGATGTTTCTATAATCAGAGCCAAGATCTAATTTATTTTTGGAAAACAGAAAATGGAACTGTTATGAATAGTCTTATTTTAGCAATCAAAGAGAGTGGAAAAAGAAATCTAGTATTTGATTTGTTTTTCATAAGCACGATTCAAAGCACATCTGTGCTTATGCCATGAATCCTTCTGTATAGGACTCTCCTTTAGAAGTTTCAGTAAGAGGTGAGTCCATTGATCTGCAATTTGGTAAATTTGAGGTCTTTGAAGGGCAGCCAAAGTTTCACTTAGTTTCTCAACAACTCTCTCTCTCAAACCTGAGAACATCTATCTTGTACCTGAAGAACTTAAGATACAGTTTTATACTCAGGACATCATTGTGCCTTGCAGACAAAGCCAGGCAGCCTTATTGAGACACTGAGTTCTTTTTAAAGATATATTTCATTTAGTATCTTAATAAGCATGTCTGTCTTTAGTGGAAGAAATAAGCATAAAAATACAACGGCTGCCTTCTGTGGAAATGTCTACATTTTAAATCTAGCCAGGGTTCAGGACTTACACTCTCATACACACATGATTCACTTGAGATTTAAGAAAATAATTTATTTTTTATAAATCTACCCAGCAGTTAATCAATTGGAAAAAATTAATCAACTAGAAAAATTCAGACATAATCTTGGTTATTTGAGAGTATTTTCCAAGTGTTAGAGCTTCTCATATGTTTCAGATTAAATCATGATGTTTTAATAAAGTCTTGATAGTCGTCAGTCATGGCTCTTTACAACCCCATGGATTGTAGCCTGCCAGGCTCTCTCTCCATGGAATTCTCCAGGCAAGAATACTGGAGTGGGTAGCCATTCCCTTCTCCACAGGATCTTCCCAACCCAGGGACTGAACTTTCTGCATTGCAGGCAGATTCTTTACAGTCTGAGCCACCAAGAAAAGGAACATTAAGTATCACATGAATGAAAGAATAAAGTACAAGGCCTGGCACAAAGGGTTCAATAAGCAACAGCTAGCAGTACTTTGGCCACCTCATGCGCGAAGAGTTGACTCATTGGAAAAGACTCTGATGCTGGGAGGGATTGGGGGCAGGAGGAGAAGGGGACGACAGAGGATGGGATGGCTGGATGGCATCACTGACTCGATGGACGTGAGTCTCAGTGAACTCCGGAGTTGGTGATGGACAGGGAGGCCTGGCGTGCTGTGATTCATGGGGTCGTGAAGAGTCGGACACGACTGAGCGACTGATCTCATCTGAGCAGTTCAGCACAGCAGTAGTGGTAGCTGTAGCAATAGTCATCCACCCTCCCCTCACTGAACAGTTCATTTGACAAATGAAGCCCAGAAAAATTAAATCATTTGCCCAAGGTTACAAAACTGGCTAGTGGCAGACCTGAAATTGGAATGCAGGCCCCCTTACACGTCTAATAGTCTTTTCCCAATACCTTGGGGGAAATAATTTTTTCAATTATAATGAGTTATTTTGTCATACGAAAGATCCTGTGAGAGAAGGGTGAATCTTCATTTCTATATTCCAATGGCAAGCCTTCTCAGCCTCTGTACTGATTATCATTTCAGAATGTAATGGGCTTTCCCTCAGTCATTACCTTCTTTGAACCTCTCATATTTTTTCCCATCATCATTGCCTTCTTCTTTAGCCTCAGCAACATCACCATAAGCCAACTCCTGTCTATTTACTCCTTCTCTGTTTACTTTCTTGCTCCTTCAGGCGCCCAAAGAAGGGGACTCTGCAGAGCTAAACTCTTGAATCCTCTCTTTCCTTTAGAGTTCACACATATTTCCAAGGACTCTCTATAACACATCTTCAGCCCTCAGGTATTTCTTGAAATCTAGCAGCAAATTTCCAGTTTCCTACCGGACGTTACCACATAAATGTTCCAATATAACCTCAAAATTACTAGGTCTGGGATAAAAATTATCATCTTCCCCTCTAGAGTAGCTCAAAATCTTCATGTTCAAAGTTTGTCAACAGTTCCATCATTCTTCTGGTCTTGAAACCATGAAGACATCATTGAGTCTCCTTGCCCTTCGGAAGTGATTGATTACAAATTCTGTTGCATCTCTTTTCTCTTTCCTTTCCTCTCCCACAAGTAACACAAGTATTACATTAGTTTAGTTCCTCACCAGCAACTACTCTGAAATGGCTCTGCCTTTATTTCTCACCATCTTACAAACTCCCTGACAGTAACCTGTCTTCCTGAGTCACACACATTTTATCATATTTTTCCTCAGGTCAAATCTGTCCAACTACTTCACTGCACCTACAAGACAGGAGCTACCTGCTTTGCTTTTGCAGTCAGAACTCTCTACCACCTGGCCCTGTCATCCACCATGTTTGTTCCATTTCTCAGTAAAATGCAATGTTACATGTCAATTAGTATGTTTAATGTTTCTCTTTGACATTATTGAGGCAATGAGAAAAGGCATATAGTGCTCAGAATTAATGTGATTGTTTCTTTCTTACAAAAACAAAAATTAAATTTAAACAACCTAATACTTTTTTAGAATTGATGTCACTCACTAGTAACATTTTCCAAATGAAGTTCACTTTCTAGAAAGGTTTTATAAGCATTGTCTTCCACAGACAATTCAGGTTAAAATACAGTCTCGATAATAACGCCAAAGAAAAGCAGGAAATCTGTTTCATTTTCTCCAACAAAAAGGTAAGGAAGTCTGCCCCAAACTTACTGCTTAGAGAATCTGGAATTTAATGTTTTGTCAGCTGGGCTGTTTTTTTTTCTTCTTAATCGGTGGTTACTTAAACATACTAGAGTCAGTCTCTCTTTCTTCCATATTATTAACAAACAGTATCTGGATTCTGACTTCTCAGGATGTTTAGGGACTAGTATCATGAATGCTCTTTTGAGAAGGCTATTACCTTAATCTTTCTGCAAAGAAACATATCTACAATAACAATTCTTTGATTTTTCTCATACTTTCTTTTTATTTTATGTATCTCTCCTTAAAAAGAATATTTACCTCTAATGCAAATTAAAGCTACACTGAAGCACCACTTCTTAACTATCAGACTGACACTAATCAAAAAATCTAACATGTTCTTTTGGCAGTCTGGTAGAACCATGTGCACTTCATACAATACTTGTGTTAATGGAAAAGTTAAAACCCTAAGGAGGAAAATTTGGCAAAATTACATGTGATTTTAGCCTATAAGCCAGCAATTTCACTTCCAAGAATCTATTCCAAAGTAATACTGGCCAAAAAAAAAAAAAGCCCTTTTTTGAAGCACTATTTAATAATAGCAAAGGAATGGAAACAGCTTACAAATGAATTAAACAGACCCTATTTTCTCTTGTTCAATCTCTGCTTCCTTTTCCTTTTTCCCCTCTGTTTGCTACCTCGCGTTCACTTCCCCCCACCCCCCCCACCCCTGGACCTTAAAAAACTACAAAGATTCCAAAAATACTCTTTAAGAACTGCTCTGACAGTTGCTGGTAGGAGACTGACACCCATGATCCCAAACATGAGGCATGAAGAACCAAAACCACCTCTAACTGCCCTAGCCGCAAGCTCTCCAACAATTAAGATGAAGTAGCAGGGCCATCTGGAGAAGGCACTGGCACCCCACTCCAGTACTCTTGCCTGGACAATCCATGGATGGAGGAGCCTGATAGGCTGCAGTCCATGGGGTCACTGAGAGTGTACATGACTGAGCGACTTCACTTTCACTTTTCACTTTCATGCTTTGGAGAAGGAAATGGCAACCCACTCCAGTGTTCTTGCCTGGAGAATGCCAGGGATGGGGAGCCTGGTGGGCTGCCATCTCTGGGGTCGCACAGAGTCGGACACAACTGAAGCAACCTAGCAGCAGCAGCATGGCCATCCCTTCTCACACTGTGAAATTCCAGGTCTGAAACAGCTTGGGGAATTATCTGATTTTCAAGTACTTCCCAGTGCTCATCAGCTCAATAAAGCCTGTAATCTCTACCTGAATCATTTTAACTATTATATTTGATGACCCCACAATGTCCATCTACAGGAACTAGCCAAATAAACTCTATTACATACACCAAATGAGCACTATGCAAGTGTAAAACGTGTTCAGAAATCTCCATATATTACAATGGAATGATTTCCAGAAATTTTAAGTGGAAAAAAAAAAGAGGGGGGAGAGAAAAATATGTACAATATGCTGCTATTTATCTAAAGATTTGGGATAAAAATATACACATTCACTTAATTATTCTTTTTTTTTTTTTTAAGATTGTGCATTGAATTTTAATATAACAGGGTAGAGAAGTTCATTGGTATTGTTTCAGATTCCGTATCACAAATCACAAAACAAGAAATTACAAATAATCAAGTTTTAGTGTTAAAGCATAGTGACAGTTATCTGAGAAGACAATTAAAATAATTCTCTCTTTTCCAACTGGTTATTTTTATGAGGACTGATGTTTTTCATGTGCCAAAACAATCTTGCAGTCACTTGAATGCAGAGGCACGATTGTCTTCTATTAAGTCAGGAGTTACAGAAATTTGCAAATAAGCACATCAATGACACTTGTTTTTAGTAGATTATTTTCTGAAAATTCAGCAATTTCTTATAAAAGTGCTATCATGTGATGGGTTTATTGAGATATTTAATAAATAAATGCTTTTTAATTTTTTTTTTGACTTTTTTTTCCTAATTTTATTTTATTCTTAAACTTTACATAATTGTATTAGTTTTGCCAAATATCAAAATGAATTAAATAACATTTAATTATTCTTAAATGTCTATAAAAACAAAAACTTAAACAGTTACCTATATAGAGGGAGGGTGGGAGGGAGGGAGGGAAGCAGTGGAAGGGGGCAGGGATAGAAACCAGAGTTCTCTGAACATGCCTTGTGTTTTAGATACAAATATTTTACTTTCAAATTTTAAAAAGCAAGCTCTGAAAGCTAAAAGCAATAAGAAACCAATGAATCTATGTAGCCTAAGCACAAAGAGAAACTATTAACTAACATTAGATGTTTTCAGCACTCATTCATTGGTGATAGAGTTGGTACCGTCATCCTGAGCCTGTTGTGCGTATACTGTCGGAGGAAACAAATGCACAATTATATTGCTGTCATTGGTAACCAGGTTTTCCAGCATGGGATTAAGACATAAAATCAAAGAAATTAAGTAAAAGCTCTATAGTCCTATTGGAGGTATTATTATAAATTTATAATAAAATGTCATAAAACTCAGCATTTCCTAATTCTATACACTGGAAAGGCTTTGCAACAACATACAACCCAATAGCAATGGGCAACCCTAATTCCCAGATCCTAGTTCTAAATGCCACTTCCTATCAAAGAGCAGCAGGGCTACTTGAGAAAAATAGTTTGTTCCAGGTTTGTAGAAAGAAAAGTATTGTTAAAAGGTTGAGACATCTTGTCACACTAAAAATAGAGTTGTTAAAAAAAACTCATGAGGAAACTTGAAAAGGTTCATACTGACCAAAGACAGGGCAATTTAAGCATTAATAAGGATAATATCTGCAGTGGAATGAGACATATGAAATATGACTTCATAATTACAATTTTTAAGGGACCCATTAGTCACTTATTTTTTTCATTAGGCACCTTTTAAAGATGCTAAAATAATATTTGAAAATTTGTAAATTAAAAAAAAATCACATTTTTATACTGCCTTTTCTACACTGTACCTCTGTGTGAGAAACAAATAAGCAGAGATTTCTCCTTATAGCAGAATAGCCAATAAATAAAAAACAAATAATTGAATTGCTATATCACTACTCTGTAACCCTTCATAAATTACTAGATCTAAGCACTGAATAGTGATTAATAACATCAAGAAAGAAAGAAAATCATATATTACGCAAGTATACAATACTATCTGTGACGTATTCTTGTCCCAAAAAATCTAAATTGAATATGACCACACTGCTAAGTTGCTGCTAAGTTGCTTCAGTCGTGTCCGACTCTGTGCGACCCCATAGACGGAAGCCCACCAGGCTCCCCTGTCCCTGGGATTCTCCAGGCAAGAACACTGGAGTGGGTTGCCATTTCCTTCTCCAATGCATGAAAGTGAAAAGTCAAAGGGAAGTCACTCAGTCGTGTCCGACTTCCAGCGACCCCATGGACTGCAGCCTACCAGGCTCCTCCATCCATGGGATTTTCCAGGCAAGAGTACTGGAGTGGGTTGCCATTGCCTTCTCCGATGACCACACTACTAGTTTGAATTACCAATTTACCAAAAATATAGGGAACAAATAAATGCGTTAAAAACACAGAAAGAATTCAATCATTAAAATTCAGAGTATAGGAAGTCTACTGGACAAATGACCTCATTTCTTTCACTGATAAATTACAAGGAAGAAGAATAAAAGAGATGGAGGGGGAATATAGGTTTAAAAATATTTAACAGAGGCATCAGTCATGAATAGATGGACTATATATATATCCTGATCCAAGATGTCTATATATATCTTTTTCAAGATCCTGATCTTAGCAGTTCTCATAAAAACTTCAACACCAACTGCTGGATATTTGGTAATATTTAGGAATTAATGTTAAATGTTTCGGCATGAAGATATTGTGATTTTTTATCTATGACACTATTAGTTAAGGTGTACAACATAATTATTTGATATATGTATATATTGTGAAATGATCCCCACAGTAAGATAATATCCATCATCTCACATAGTAACATAGTTACATATTCTTTTTGCTTATGATGAGAGCATTTGAAATTTATTCTCTTCAGTTCAGTCACTCAGTCGTGTCCGACTCTTTGCAACCCCGTGAATCGCAGCACACCAGGCCTCCCTGTCCATCACCAACTCCCAGAGTTCACTCAGACCCACGTCCATCAAGTCAGTGATGCCATTCAGCAATCTCATCCTCTGTCGTCCCCTTCTCCTCCTGCCCCCAACCCCTCCCAGCATCAGAGTCTTTTCCAATGAGTCAACTCTTCCCATGAGGTGGCCAAAGCACCACAGTTTCAGCTTTAGCATGATTCCTTCCAAAGAAATCCCAGGGCTGATCTCCTTCAGAATGGACTGGTTGGATCTCCTTGCAGTCCAAGGGACTCTCAAGAGTCTTCTCCAACACCACAGTTCAAAAGCATCAATTCTTCGGCGCTCAGCTTTCTTCACAGTCCAACTCTCACATCCATACATGACCACTGGAAAAACCATAGCCTTGACTAGATGGACCTTTGTTGGCAAAGTAATGTCTCTGCTTTTGAATATGCTATCTAGGTTAGTCATAACTTTCCTTCCAAGGAGTAAGCATCTTTTATGCTATACATTACATCTCCATAACTTACTCACCTTATAACTAGAAGTTTATAGTTAAAACTTTTGACCCCCCCTTCACCCATTTCCCCACTCCCTGCCTCTGACAGCCACCAACCTGTTCTGTTTCTGTAAGTTTTTTTTTATTTCAATATAAATTAAATAATACAGTGTTTGTCTTTCTCTGTCTGACTTATTTCATTTAGCATAATGCCCTTGAGGTCCATCAATGTTGTCACCAATGGGCATGATTTCATTCTATTTTATGGCTGAAGAATATTCCATTGTATAAATAAACCACATTTTCTTTATTCATTTATCCATCAAAGGATCTCTCAATTGTTTCCATGTGTTGGCTATTATTTAAAAAATGATGCAATGAGCATAGGGTGTAGATATCTTCTTGAAATAGTGATTTTAGTTTCTTTGGATATATATCCAGAAAAGGAAGTGCTGGATCAAATGGTAGATATAGTCTTATTTTTTTGAGGGTCCTCCATATTGTTTTCCATAGCAGCTATACCAATTTATATTCCCACGAACAGTACACAAAGTTTCCTTTTCTCCATATCCTCACCACTTGTTATTTCTTCTCTTTTTAATAATAGCCAATCTGACAATATGATGTATATCACTGAGGTTTTGATTTGTATTTCCCTAATAATTAGTGATGGTGAGTACTTTTTCAAGTACTTATTGGTCCTTTGTATGTCTTTAGAAAAATGTCTATCTAGTTCTTCATTTTTTAATTGAATTGTTTTTTTGCTGTTGAGTTGCAGGAGTACTTTATATACATACACATACATATATTTTAGATACCTATTTATATATTTAAGTACATATACATTTATATATTATATTACATATATACAGCATATAACATCTTATATATAGTATATAATGTCATACACAGTATATAGCATCATATACAGTATAGAACATCTTACATCCTATAATGCAATGATGAAACACTGAGGAAGATACAATAAATGGAAAGATACTCTGATTATGGATTGGAAGAATTTATATTGTTTAAATGTCCTTACTACCCACAGCAATCTACAGATTTAATACAGTCCCTATCAAAATTCCAATGGCATTTTTCACAGAAATAGAACACAGAGTGCTAAAATTTGTTTTGAATCACAAAAGACCTGAAAACACAAAGCAACCCCTGGGGAAGAACAGAGGTGGAGTCATCACACTTCCTGATTTCAAACTATATTACAAACCTACAAATCAAAGTAGTATGGCATTGGCATAAAAACAGATGCATAGATAAATGGAATAGAATACACAGCCCATAAATAAACCCATATATATATAGTCAATTAATTTGTGACAAAGGAGCCAAGAATACACAAAGGGGAAACGATAGTCTTTTCAATAAATGGCATTGGGAAACCAGACTGCTGCTGCTGCTGCTGCTGCTGCTGCTAAGTCGCTTCAGTCGTGTCCGACTCTGTGCAACCCCATGGACTGCAGCCTACCAGGCTCCTCCATCCATGGGATTTTCCAGGCAACAGTACTGGAGTTGGGTGCCATTGGCTTCTCCGGGGAAACCAGACAGTCATATGCAAAAGAATGAAACTGAACCACTATCTTACTCAATACACAAAATCAATTCAAAATGAATGAAAGACCTGAACATAAGACCTGAAACCATAAAACTTCTAGAAGAAAACATAAGTCAGGGCAAGCTCACTGACTTCAGTCTTTGCAATGATTATTTGGATTTGAAAATTAAAGCAAAAACAAACTAACGGGACTACATCAAATTAAACAGCATTTCCGTAGTTTTTTGAAAAAATGAAAAGGCAACACACAAAACCGAAAATACTTGCAAATCATCTAGCTGATAAAGGGTTAATATCCAAAATACATAAAACTTTTAAAAGTTACTATCTTATAGAAAAATACTGAAATATTTTAAGAAGAAATAATAGCTAACTTGGACTCTCTAATCTAGGGGTAGAGGAATAGATGAAGATATAGATGAACAAAACCAGCCATAAATTGTTTTTTTATGGAAGCTGGTAATTTGGCAAATATCATGCACCTAGTAAGCAATAGGGAGAAGGCAATGGCACCCCACTCCAGTACTCTCACCTGGAAAATCCCATGGATGCAGGAGCCTGGCAGGTTGCAGTCCATGGGGTCGCTGAGTGTTGGACACGACTGAGCGACTTCACTTTCATTTTTCACTTTCATGCATTGGAGAAGGAAATGGCAACCCACTCCAGTGTTCTTGCCTGGAGAATCCCAGGGACGGGGGAGCCTGGTGGGCTGCTGTCTATGGGGTCGCACAGAGTCAGACACGACTGAAGCGACTTAGCAGCAGCAGCAGTAAGCAATAGAACTCATCTGATTTATCTGATGCCAAAGTCTATGATCTGTTTGGTACACCGAGATTTTCTCAAATGCACTACACAGATGCCTACACAAGACCATTTGTAAACTGATGACTGCCTATATTACCTAGCTTTCCAGGGTTTCCCACGCCTTGTGTACTTGTGCTTAGTGGCTCAGTCGTGTCCGACTCTTTGCGATCCCATGGACTGCAGCCTGCCAGGCTCCTCTGTCCTCGGGGATTCTCCAGGCAAGAGTACTGGAGTGGGTTTCCATGCCCTTCTCCAGGGGATCTTCCCAATCCAGGGATCAAACCTAGTTCTCCCACACTGCAGGTGGATTCTTTACCATCTGAGTCACCAGGGAAGCCCTTAAATGTGCATTTAGTAAGAGTTTTATAAGTGTGTACCTATTATAGTAAAACGTGAGGCCAACTAGAAGAGTGGTAAATTAGACTTAGAAAACACAAAAAATAGATGTTTTAAACTAAGTAACAGGCCCTTTTAAAAAGCATTTTTGTTAATATATTCATAAACAACAGCACCTATATAATAGAAATGAATCTGAGGACTATAACAGAAACATGTTTACCATGAAACACAAATCTAAAAATTAAATTAAGATTCTAAGACAATTCCCCTATTGTATAGTTTCCAAGTTCTTTACAAGCAGCATAACTGTCTTGTTTGTCTTGTTGTGCCAGTGATTTATGAAAGCTCTAAGAGAAAATTGCAGTCCCAAGGACCCTAGGGCAAGATTTAATAGTACCCTTGGGCCTAAAATAATTGATATCCCATTTTTAAATGCCAAACAAAGAAAATTATATGTCAGAGTCCAGTGTTATCATCATCATAATAATAAGCAAAAGTACTTTTACAGTCAGGTAAATCAGATGTTAGGTCATTAGCATCACACTGGGTGGGTACTTTAGACAAATCTCCTTGAGAAAACAAATCTCCTAGTGATAAAGGGAGTGTAAAGATTCACCTTCTTCTGAAACGCTGCCAAAACATGAAAGAAATATTAGCTTCGAAATTTGTCTAACACATACATCACGTCAGCCAGGTTCCTGAGATAGATAACTCTGCTTTTATGTTCTTCCATTTCCATATTTGCTCTACCAGAGTAATGTACTTGTTTATTACTTCTGTAGTATTTACTCAAGAGAGACCCCCAAGAACTGTAAACCCTAACTGCAATATGGGCTTTATCAGATAGCAGACTATCTTGGCCTATTGTTATAGTTCCACCCATCAATACTTTATTAACATATCCACAAATTTTTAAAACATGTTCATTCTCACTCATCTGTTCAGGCTGCTATAGCATTTCTTGATTGATCTCTATTCTGAAAACAATAAGTAGCTTGCAACCTATGTGTGTGCATATGTGTGTGCTCAATCATGTCTGATTCTTTGCAGCCCCATGGTCTGTAGCCCACCAGGCTCCTCTGTTCATGGAATTTTCAGGCAAGAATACTGCAGCAGGTTGCCCTTTCCTTCCCCAGGGGATCTTCCCGACCCAGGGATTGAACCTGCATCTCCTGCACTGGCAGCCAGATTCTTTACCACTTAGCCACTGGGGAAGCCAGCTTATAACCTAACAACATTATATTATTCACTTTGCTATGACTCACCACTCTTAAGGTTACCACATGATCTCTCTTATTATAAATTACATTATTGCTGTTATGATTATTTTAGTATTAATCATTTTTATTATTTATTATAAACCATCACCTCATTACTGATAACTGATTCATGTAGATGATCTATAGTGTTTGAAGAGAACAAGAGAACATAAGCAAATCCTTCAGCTCTACTCTGCTAAAATTTTATATTACAGAACAATTCCAAATTCTGAAATATTCAGTGGTACTGAAAGAAAACGACAGCTGTGACTAGAACAAAGTTTGAACAGTAGTAAGAAACTTCTGCTGCATGACACTCCATTTATAATAAATGATTAGGAAGAGGCTGCTGCTGCTAAGTCGCATCAGTCGTGTCTGACTCTGTGCGACCCCATAGACGGCAGCCCAACAGGCTCCTCTGTCCCTGGGATTCTCCAGGCAAGACCACTGGAGTGGGTTGCCATTTCCTTCTCCAATGCATGAAAGTGAAAAGTGAAAGTGAAGTCGCTCAGTCGTGTCTGACTCTTAGAGACCCCATGGACTGTAGCCTACCAGGCTCCTCCATCCATGGGATTCTCCAGGCAAGAGTACTGGAGTGGGGTGCCATTGCCTTCTCCGTAGGAAGAGGCATCCCCCCCCTCAAAAAAAGAGAATTTCACCAGAGACTTCAAAGGACCTCTCTTCTTCTCTTTTGATGCATTGTATACTGATAATACAGAAATAAAGTATGAATAAACACATTTAACCTATTATAATATTAAGAAACTGGCCATAGGCCCACACCTATCATTTTTAAAAATTCATGGAGGATTAGGAAGATGGTCAGAGGAGAACTATATCATATTTATTTTTTTAATGAAACCTACCAAAGCAAATCATCATAAAAATCTTTATCAAAGAGAAAAATCATATAGATCATGTAGTAGAAAGACTATTGAAAAAATAAAACACTTCAGACAAATTTAATATTTTTATTTAACAAAATTATAAGTTCAGGAGATAAAAGACAAGGATACTTTTCTTCCTTCCTCCCTCCCTTCCTTTTCCAATAAACATTAAGGAACAACAATATGCCAGAAAATAAGCAAAGAACAGTCTCTGCCTTCAAGAATCACATAATCTAGTGACTAAGGCAAATAAATAAATACTTTCAACAAAGTAAAGTGGATACATTAAGGGATATAAATTAAAGTTGTGCTTAAAAGAGGAACCTTAGCTCCATTTAAATAGAAGACTCTTGACATGACTTAAGTGATATATTCATCAACACACCAAAAAGTATTTCTAAGATCATGTAACTACAACAATTCAACAAGAAAAATAAAGCATCACAGGAATTAATCTTAGATCCAGAGTGCTTTAATTAGTTTTCTACAATCTCCATGAGGCCTAAAGAGAATGCTTCATAACCCTGTGGATAACTATGTCATTTCTTTCGAGGCAAGAGCTGACTATTCCCTCTTTTTATTGTGTATAATACTCAGTAAAAAGTAGGTGTTTAATACATACTAACTACACACTAAATGGGCTTCCCTTGTGGCTCAGAAGGAAAAGAATCTGCCTACAAGGATACAGGAGATCTGGATTCAATCCCTGAGTTGGGAAGATCCCCTGGAGAAGGAAATGGCAACTCACTCCAGTATTCGTGCCTGGAGAATCACACGAACAGAGGAACCCGGCAGGCTACAGTCCATAGGGTCGGAAAGAGTCAGACACGACTGAGTGACTAAGCACACACTCACACTCAAAGCTACATGAACATGCAAAGTGTTTTCATATATAAAGATGGAATTACAATGCCAGTGACCTTGGTAAATGGAAAATGATTGACAGAAAACAAATGAAGGCTGGAAGAAGCCCTTGCCTTTGAATTTAAATAATCTGGGTTCAAATTTTAGCTCAGTCACCTAATAAGTTTAGTGACCTTTAACAGAACTATTTTTTAATCTGACAATCAACTATTTAGCCATAAAATGAAGTAGAAGATATCAATACTAACCCCTGGGGCCCTTAGCTCATTATGAGGAATAAATGAACAAATACATATATATAAAGGTTACTAACTCAGGGCATGGTCCAATGTAAAGTACTCAATAGATGCGAGTCTCCTATCTTCACTACATACACAGGAAAAAAAAAATGAGGTCCCCTAACTAGAGAAGATTTTGAAGTTTCTCTTCCTTAATTTCCCTTGAAGACATTCTGAACTTAGAGTACTGAAAAAGGTCATTCCACAATCTTCCTTATCAAATGGTTTAACCTCCCTTAGGAGCAGAAGAACATTTCATGCAGATATGGGCACAATAAAGGACAGAAACAGTATGGATCTAACAGAACCAGAAGATATTAAGAAGAGGTGGCAAGAAAACACAGAAGAACTACACAAAAAAGATCTTAATGACCCAGATAACCACAATGGATCACACCATCATGGTTATATGCAAAGTACATCATGCAAAATGCTGGACTGGATGAAGCACAAGCAGCAATCAAGATTGCTGGGAGAAATATCAGTTACCTCAAATATGCAGATGACACCATGCTTATGGCAGAAAGCAAAGAAGAACTAAAGACCCTCTTGATGAAAGTGAAAGAGGAGAGTGAAAAAGTTGGCTTAAAACTCAACATTCAAAAAACAAAGATCATGGCATCCAGTCCATCACTTCATGGCAAACAGATGGGGAAACAATGGAAAGAGTGAGAGATTTTATTATCTTGGCCTCCAAAATCACTGCAGATTGTGACTGCAGCCATGAAATCAAAAGATGCTTGCTCCTTGGAAGAAAAACTATGACCAACCTAGACAGCATGTTAAAAAGCAGAGACATTACTTTGCCAACAAAGGTCCATCTAGTCAAAGCTATGGTTTTTCCAGTAGTCATGTATGGATGTGAGATTTGGACCATAAAGAAAGCTGAGCGCTGAAGAATTGATGCTTTTGAACTGTGGTGTTGGAGAAAACTCTTGAGAGTCCCTTGGACAGTCCCTTGGTTTGACAGAAGATCAAACCAATCCATCCTAAAGAAAATCAGTCCTGAATATTCATTAGAAGAACTGATACTAAAGCTGAAGCTCCAGTACTTTTGGCCACCTGATGGGAAGAACTGATTCATTAGAAAAGACCCTGATGCTGGGAAAGGTGAAGGCGGGAGAAGAGGACGACAGAGGATGAGATGGTTAGATGGTATCACTGACTCAGTGGACACAAGTTTGAGCAAGCTCCAGGAGTTGGTGATGGACGGGGAAGCCTGGCGCGCTGCAGTCCATGGGGTTGCAAATTCAGACATGACTGAGCAACTGAACTGAACTGAGGAGCAGAAGAAAGAACGTGACCTCAATATCAAGCATAAGTC
>NW_011494735.1:10956860-10976397 GCF_000754665.1 Bison bison bison | reverse complement strand
CAAGCATAAGTCTAATCCATTCAGTTAGTTGACTATTATTAAATATCTACCACATGCCATCTTCCCTGGTGGCTCAAATAGTAAAGCGTCTGCCTACAATGCAGGAGACCCAGATTTGATCTCTGGGTTGGGAAGATCCTCTGGAGAAGGAAATGGCAACCCACTCCAGTAGTCTTGCCTGGAAAATCCCATGGACAGAGGAGAGTGGTAGGCTAGAGTCCATGGGGTCGCAAAGAGTCGGACATGACTGAACAACTTTGCTTCACCACATGCCATGGACTTTGTTCCAGACCAGAGTCTTTGAAACCTGTGTCTTAGTTTCTGATCTAGATTTGAAACAACTTTTAGTTAGATTTAGATATTACTTGGTGACAAAGGAAAACACGGAAGAATTTTGAGAGTAGAGAATGAGTTCAATCTGAGACATCCAGGTAGAGAGGTGTAGTATACAGTTGGATATTTCAATTGAAAAACTCTTGCTTGGAATCTCAGATTTGGAAATCAGTAACACAATGGCACTAGTTAAGTGATGAGAGTAAATAAGATCAAGGAAATATGCATATGTAGATATTCTAAGGACAGAGTACTAGCGAACATCATTATTTCAAGGAAGTCAGACATGACTGAGTGACTAAACAACAACCGAGGAAGAGGAGCCAGCAAAAGAGGTTCTAAAGAAAGACCATAGAATAAAGAAAGGAACCACAAATATTGTTTATTAAGCCTGTGGGGGTGGGGAGGGAAGTTGAGCTGGAGAAGAAGGTAATGGCCATCTAAATCAAATGTCAGAGAAATCAAATAAAACGAAGCCTAAATAAAATCCACTGGGCAAAGAATTTAATTTTTCCCATAAAGAAGTTCAAAGAAAAATAACTTAATAAGAGGTCCATCTAGCATTTGAATGCCTCCAAAATAATGCTCTCCTGGAAGCTGTCCAGCTGCACTTTCATGAGCACCCCAATGTTATAAAATCACCACTTTCTAAAGCTCTTAATCTTCAGACAGCTCTAAATAATTCCAATATTTTTCTCCTTCTGAATCGAAATCTTATTCCTTGTATGTCTATCCATTGATACAACACTATTTTCTAAATATTTGAAGATACAGCCTTACCTTAATGTGCAAATATATTTGTGTCTATATGAATATGCATATATTCATGAATATACATGTATGTGTATTAGCTCTCTCTCCTACTGGATTAAAACTCCAAGAAATAAGGACTCTTTCTGCTTTACTAAGTATCTGCAGCACATAGGATAGTGCCTGACACATAGTAGGTACTTCATGAACAACTGTATCAACATATATTGACAAACAGGGTACGAAACTCTAGAATAAATTATTGAATGAAATTTTAGCATTCTTTTCTCTGTAGATCTTTTTTCCTTAATTGGATCAATGTTCACATAACTTTCTAAATCAGTGTAAGAAAGTAAGATAGATTAGGTGCCCTCTGAAACTCCCTTCCAGAACTTTGACTATTAAAAACTGATGAAGTGTGTCTGCAGTGGAAACATCCCTTCAGGAAATCTGAAAAACTAGGTTTCAGACCTGGATCTGACACTATTTCTGTGCCCTGTAGCACATTTTGGCCACTTCTTCGACCTTGAGACCTCATTTATAAGATGAGACTTTTGGATTCTACATTTCCAAGGCCTTTTCCTGATTTAAAACTATTATATTATGGCAGGGAAGGGGTGGAATCAGGTATAAATGTTATAATAAAATGAGTGAAGAAAAATATTCAAAATGCCTACTGATTGCTCTGATTATATCATTTCTTTGAACTGCACACTTTTCTTTTCTGAAGTTATTGTGTATCTACAATAAGCTCATTTTATACCACATTTTCATTTTGCCATATCCCCAGTCATTTGAAATAAAACTGCCCTGTCATCTTCAACAAAGTGGCTCTTCAAGTTAAAGTACACTCTTGTTTGTTATGATTTTAAATCGTATCTTTCCCAAGAGACCTTTCTCTTACTAACAAAACTTTCTAGCTGGGGCTTTTTATAGTTTTAGAGTATTATCTATAGTGATACTTAAATTATTGATAAATAAGACAAATTATCATCAACTACTAATCCATTCTAGAAGCAAATAATTCAGACTAAGGAAGTATACAAAGAGAATATAAAGCATATATATTCTGAACATATATATACATATATATAATTGCATTGCATGATACTTCTCATTTAAAAAAAAGATTCAATATGTTCTTTTCTAACATTGAGCTTTAAAGACAGATTCCAAAGAAAATATAATGTAGCTATAATACAGTACTCCTCCTTCAATTTTGTCATCATATTATTAAAAACATCCATAACCCTCAAGAATAGGAACCTACTATTCATGTGACCATAGAGTGTCTGCTGCTATATTATTAGGGGGAAAATCCATTTACATATATATTTTCTGTTTTACTCAAAAATGGGATTGTCTGAATTCTTCCAATATAATTAATGTTTCCATGAAGCTTTGTCATTAATCAGAAAATTAGAAGATTGCACTGTTCAATACTCACCAAGCATTTAGCATCTAATTAGTCTTATATTGATGTTCTACAGAGGCAACTGAGTTTGGCAGCCAGGACTGCTGCCTAAGCTATTCCCACTCTACCCTTAAGAAACCCATTTCTTATATAACCAAGAGCCCAAGAGAGATTTTTGTAAGATAAATGTAATAGAATGTTTCAGCCTGAATTTAAATTCCAGAAAAAGACACATTTTAGCTCACATTTGTTTCGAAATTGGAGCTTTTCCTTTTTTGATTCAAAGGAACAAATATTTGAATATATGAATAAATTTTTCATATTTTCTTGAATGCTAGCTCTTTATCTCATTACTTAATGTCTTATCATATGAAATTGGAGGACCATACAAAGCTACATATGGGAAATCTAAGAGAGATTCAAAAAATGCTATGGATGTTATAGTGTAATTTTAATGGTACAATTCTAAACTTAGACAAGACCTACTTATGATGTTTATGCTATGCTATGCTATGTCACTTCAGTCGTGTCCGACTCTGTGTGACCCCACAGACGGTAGCCTACCAGGCTCCCCTGTCCCTGGGATTCTCCAGGCAAGTACACTGGAGTGGGTTGCCATTTCCTTCTCCAATGCATGAAAGTGAAAAGTGAAAGTGAAGTCGCTCAGTCATGTCCGACTCTTAGCGACCCCATGGACCGCAACCTACCAGGCTCCTCCGTCCATGGGATTTTCCAGGCAAGAGTACTGGAGTGGGGTGCCATTGCCTTCTCCGACTTATGATGTTTAGGTAGAAATAATTTGAATCAACAGTGTTTTAACCAGCAGTGTATTAAGCAGAATGGGTCTACTTTTCCAAAAAGTATGACTTAGATGTAATTCTATATGGTTAAAAACTTAGCCCTGAAGGCAGGATGATTCAAGATTCACCTGGTTTTTACAAGCTGGGCAGTCTTCGTCAAGCCACTTACTTACAAAATAGTGATAACAGTAGTACCTTCTTCTGGAATTACTGTGTATATTAGATAATTCATGAAGTGTTTCGTACAGTGCCTGGAATGTTGTAAAAGCCCAAATTTTTAATTTTTAAAATGTCTATAGATCTCCATAAAGAGTAAAGACCACAGGGGGAAAGTCCTTACCCCCTCACATTGTGCTTGTCCATGACATTCCTGAGGTTGCTGCTGCTGCTAAGTCACTTTAGTTGTGTCTAACTCTGTGCGACCCCACAGACGGCAGCCCACCAGGCTCCTCTGTCCCTGGGATTCTCCAGGCAAGAATACTGGAGTGGACTGCCATTTCCTTCTACAATGCATGCATGCATGCTAAGCCGCTTCAGTCATGTCCAACTCTGTGTAACCGCATGGACAGCAAGCAGCCCACCAGGCTGCTGTCCATGGGATTTTCTAGGCAAGAATACTGGAGTGGGTTGCCATTCCCTTCTCCAACAGTCCTGAGGAGTACAGCCTTAAAACACAATGATATCCAGGGGTAGCAGAGGGGAAAATGGAAATAAGGAACTCCAGGCATACTCCCCACTTTTCCTCCACTGCTCTCTCCTTCTGCTACCGTTAGCATCTCTATACAGCAGATCATAACAGGAAAGGTGGACTCCTTAGTTTATGAGGCCAAGTTGTAGCAAGCTGAGCAAAAACCCAGAGAGAGAACAAATAGAAAGGTGACTCTTCTTTATGACATAAAAAAAGAGCTGAGATTCCTTTCTATATTTCATTGTTCCCCAGGGCTCTCTCCTTGGTGTTTTGTTAAACACTCTTCCTGGAGATCACATCTAATTAGGTTTCAACAGCAGCATGTACACCAATGACTCCCAAATCCCCATGTCTAAACTATAATTCTGTCCCAAACACCAGACCCAAATTTACCCCTACTTATTTAGACTTCATCTTGGATATCCCAAGGGCACATCAAACTCAAAATGCTTAAAATTCAACCAACTATCTTCATCTAGATAGACTAGGGTAACTTTGGGGGTCACACTGTGTAACACAGTACTAGTCACCCAAGCAAAGACCTATCCTTGACTCTTTCTCTCCCTCTTTTACACATTTAGTCTCCATGATCAATTGGTTCCATCTCCTACATCTAACCTTTGCCTTTTCTTCCTCCCTTCTTCCAACTTCTTTCTTCAAATTCTTGCCATTTCTCACTTGCTCTCTAGCTGGTCTCCCTGACTTCCTATTCCAAACCCTCATGGAACTTAACCTCTATAGTGCCACCAAAGGATCTTTCTAAATATCAGAGAAGGATGGGTCTCAAGAAGGACCCCAGAACTAATGGCAAAAGACACAAGACTCTTGGTTAAAACATAGAGGAGGTATTACACAGCAAGAAGCATGAACATCACTTTCGAGTCAGTTGCTTTGCCACCAAGTCCCATAGGTACAGTACAAAACAGCCCATATGGACGATGCATACGCACTGCTTTGTGGAAATTAGGAATGTGGGCTTAGGAAATCATTCATAATAAACTACTAGTAGATACGCCCTTTGCCTTTGAGGGAGACATTATTTTTATTAATGCTGGACAGTAAGCAAATCTGCCCTGTGATTCAGAGGGAGACATTATTCCAGGACCATTCACTTTTTAAACACGGTTAAAAAGATATGACTCCGGGAGTTGGTGATGGACAGGGAGGCCTGGCGTGCTGCGATTCATGGGGTCGCAAAGAGTCGGACACGACTGAGCGACTGAACTGAACTGAACAAGATATTACAGAACTATAGGATACCTAGTGTCTTGAGAGACACATAGAGAATTTTCTCCCAACAGTTAGGCTTTGAATTCAAGCCAACTTCTTGGCACTCACTAGTTGTGATTTTTACCAGTCTCCATCAATTTCTTTACCTGAAATTGAGGATAGCAGTTATCCTGATCTCATAGCGACTTTAGATATCAAATAAAATCACATGCATGAAAGTGTTCTATAACAATAAGCAGCATGCAAATGTGGTTATTAGTTATGCCTCTGCAATACACTGTTTATTATGTAGATGAAAAATCTAGAATTTTAGAATAATAAAATTAAAGATCAATTAGTAAAACACTTATTAAATGCCTGAGTATGTTCTAAGGTAGGCTTAGGTGGTACAAGGTAAAGAACAAAACATTTCCAGATCTCAAGAATTTCACAGTCTAGGAAGGACGCGGACAGAGCATGGTCTAAGATAACGTTCAGGGGACAGAACAGAAGCACAGAAGGATGACCTATGGTCATCTTTGACTTACAAAGTTTAGAGGGATCTAAGTAATCATTAAATCCAATCATCTCATTTACATTGGAAAAACTGATGACAAAAATGTTCAGTAACTTTTTTTAGGGTTGCCTATCTAGAGGCAAGGTCAGAACTAGAATCCAGTCTTTTAGTTTGGTTGAAAAACAAAACAAAACACCTTCGTAGAAAGTTCCTATTCCGGGATAGAATTTTTACAAGATCAAGAGGGAAAAATTCATTTGGCACCATACATCTTTCTCTCCTCTGTAGCTTTAGTTTGTTGCCATTTTGCCTCTTTGTTCCAAGAATTATAATGGATGTATTCTTTGTCTAACTTTTCCTTCTCTCTAAGGTCATTTCCTCTTCTTCTTGTATAAAAATTCTAGCTGGAACAAACTTCCATTCTGACCTTTTTTCTTCCCTTTCATTCCATCTGGTCCCTATCTATTACCTTTTCCCCACTATATCCTGTAAAATGCTAACCCTGCCACCTTTTTAATCCCTGATTGCCAGCTATTCAGTCTGCTTCCTGCTTTCATTTCACTCCAGTCTGCCATAGCATCCACTCCGTGAACCTAAAGCAGATTTCACAAAATACAAAGTGAAATATTAGCCCCAAACCCTGAGTTTAAAGACTAGATGTAATCAGCTGCAAGGAAAGATACCAGACAAAGATGACTATAACTTAAATAGCCTTCCTAGATATATAACAGAAACTCTGCTCCAAGGAAAAATTCACCAGTATACATTAAGCTTGACTTTAATTCTACTTATTGATTTTTAAAATCTTTCAGTACTATACAGTACTTAAATTTTTCATTAACCTCATATTTGAGATTGAGTTGGGGAAGAAGCATAGATCTATCTTTTTCAATATGTTCCACAATGGCCCTAGTTCAATAGCCTTAGATCTTAATTATAAAGTATGTTTTTGAACAATACCAAGAAAAATCAGATCTAGTCAGTGTAAAGCCTGTCCTTTGACTCACATTAAAAAGTTCCAAAAATATGTTTTATATTTCAAAGACTGAAGACATTATGTCTAAGGGCTTTGAGCACCTTTTGAAGCATATAGGGATGCTAAATATATACAATTTAATGCAATCTTTTACAATGAAAACAACACAATCCAACTTTAAGTTTTTAATGAACTAATCAGTTGACTGTTTTGGTTTTTATGATACACATGAGTTTCCTTCATATTCACTTACAGTCAAAGAATTTTAATTTTGTGAAATCATCTACGGTGGCAAGCATTTAAAAGCTCTGTTTAACCCAGAAGAACTAAAATAAAATCAATACTTGAACGCATACTATCTGTACAAAATAGCATTTAAAATTAGAACACCAGTAATTTTCAATATCACTGAAACCAAGAACAATGATATCACAGTCAATAGTGTTTCTGAAGGCGAAAGAGTGAAGGAAATCTGGCTCATGATAAATTATGAAAATGGTAATTACGTGGATAAGAATAAATGGCTTTAAATTCCCTAATGAATGATGAGTCAAGTCACTGACAAGAGCAATCAAAATATATTCCATATGTGATTAACAACACTTAAATTTGACATTGACAAATATTATTTAATTTATACAACCGCAGAATCATAAGCACACGTAGTCTCTAAACCTCCAGGTTACAATAAATTGTAGAAAGAATGGAATATCGGTCAGCATGCTCATTTTGTTTTTTGTCTTTGATGTTTTGACTAGAATGCATTTATTTTTTTAATGCCAATATACCTTTCAGGTTAGAGATGGAAATTCCAAGTCAAAATAAACCCTCTTTCTCTCACACACACAGCCACACTGAACACAATTAGAATAAATGACAGTTCATATAATACTTCCTCACACATTGAAGCAACATACAAAAAGACATTCTATCAACATGAGCTATTGATCGTTTTCCTGTTAAATGTATTAAGTACCTGTTAGATGCCAGACACTGTGCTAAGTACCAGGAATTAATAGAAACATGTTTATGGTTCTGCCTCACAGAGCTTACAGTCTAACAGATTCAGTAAAATCAATTCACATCATTACTCAGCTATGAGCAAAGCTATTCAATGTAATAGAAACTTCTAAAGCACTTAAAAGAAATTGAGTAAGATTTAATAGCATTACTATTACAAACTATTTTAATCATTCAGCATGCAAGAAAACAAACTGCTTCCCTCTGACATGTCTAAATCTAATCTCAGATTGAAATTAACATACCAAGAAGAAAACCTGAGAATTTCCAGGACATTGATAAAACTGGCAACAGAATTTTTTTTTAACTGGGCTTGTAACATGAGATCTAGGTCATCTCTCAGTTGAATCGAGTTACACATTTGAGATACAACACCTCTGGCATTAGTAAAACTGGTTTAGAAAAAAAATATTAATTATAAAAAAGTCAAATACCCTACATAATAAGTTATTATGCCTTCAATGTTAAAGAAATCACTTTTTTTTGAAAGCTATTTAGGATTGATTAGCAGAGCAAAAAAGAAAAGGAGAGAGATTCACTTTATTGTAATTAGCCTCTAATTAAAATAAATTTAAATTTAAAAAAGTTATAAGCACAATAAACACACAAGGAAAACGATCTTTTTCCAACTCCATCCTCCCACATATTCCAAATAACTACTTAAATTGAACAAAAATCCAGACATTGTGGCCAAAATTGTGACATTTAAACCTTAAAGAAAGAAGTTACTGTTGAAATTACAAAAATTATTTGAGGAGCTAAAACTGACTTGACTAAATCTGTGTTTAAGATAGTGCCTTACTTATAAAATAAACTTATTTCTTCAAACTGTAGGAAATAAATGAAATTTTCATTAATATGTGAAGAAAAGGCAATTTCTGACATGTTCTGGGGGAAAATATGTTCTCTAAATAGAAGAATAGAAAACTAAGCATAACACTTATGAATTCTATGCGCAAATTAAAGAACCTTTGAGACAAGTGTTTGAGGTCAGTGGCCAAGTTCAGGCTGCTTACTACAAGGAGAAGCCTGTCGGAGAAGTAATAGTAGGAGCCTTTCTGCTTGCATGGAGTGAAATTCAGGTGAGGAAACTCTCTAAAACCTTGCAACTCCAGTGCCAGCAGCATTAGCTCCACCCAGGAGCTTATCAGAAATGCAATATCTCCAGGCCCCACTGCAGAACCTGCATTTTAGCAAAATTTCCCCAGATGATTAGTGTACATTTCCAACTTTAAGAAGCACTGATCTAAAGGAAATGGTTTTACAGAACTATAGAGCTATTCCAGATATCTGGCATACACTTAAACTTCTGTATTCCCAGCACATTGCTTAAACCCTCCAAAGTACCACCAATATCAAGATGATTTCAGCATCAACGGTACAATGAGTCAGTAAGAAGAAAACTAAAACCAGGGGTGAGATTGAACCTCTCATTATGATCAGTCAGCTCTTCCAGCTAACCCTTTTGCTGTCAACCACCTTGGCTCCAGATGCAATTGGGGTTGGAGGATTGTGGCTACAGACGACAGAAGGGCAGGCATACACATATCTCCCTCGCTAGCTGTCTTCACATATCCCTCTCAAGAATGACACAATCATGGCCCTTGGCCTACATACAGCCTGCAGATATGTCTGTTGGCCCACCCAGTATTTCAAATTTGAATAGCATCATTTATAAATCTAAAACTTTCACATTAAAAATTCTACACTTCTAAGTCCTCTTCTACAATTCGGAAAATCTAGCAACACCAGGCCCACATTCTGGCATGGCAACAAATGGAGCCAAGGCTCAGTTCTCCCATTCTGAATGTTGGCCAGAATGTCTACCATTCCCCCCAATCTCCCCAACACTGTAGCTGAGACTGTCTGTTGCCATGGCCAGCTTCATTAATTCACATTCCCAGCCAGACTCCTATGCACATTTGAATTTGCAACCCCTTTACGAGTCTCTAGGGAGCATCACGTCACTGATCAAGTCATTCAGCCTATCTGAATTTATTTCTTTCATGTACATAAAACAGGAAAAGGAGCCATTGTTTGTGTTACACTGGTTTAAAAATCCATCTTTTGAGCTAGAATCAACCCACTTAACTACATATTACCTCACCTTAAATATATACTGTGATATTATTCTTCACAACTCATTCCAACTCAGATATTTTAACTATTTCTTTTTGGAACTATTCTCCAGTTATAAACAAGAATAGTAAAAGCAGCTATAACACAAATACATTGTTGAACCATTCCTCCAGATTCATTTCAAAACGTCAAGTATTATACTAAAATGGTAAATTCTGTAGCTTTGTTTACTGAAATACCCCCAAGCACCTAATGAGTATTCAAGACATTGAATAGATCTGTGGACTTTCCCAAGGAGTATAAATTGTCAAAAGTTCACATGCAGATTTTTGAATGAAGGTGTTTAATTATCAACAGGTATATGAAGATTATTCATTTGTTAACCTAGTTCTGTTTGGGTTAATCAACCAAATCATTTTCATTCGGTGACTCTGAAAACCAGCAGTAGAGAAGAGACACGTAATTCCAACAAACCAAAGACTCAAGGCCTGTTACAACTTGTTCCACAACAAAAAAGCATCATGCAAATCAGGAAAAATGGATAAACAGAATAAGAGTCTGATTCGATTTTGTGTCCCTTCATCTATAGTCTTTAGTTGTCATCATAATCATCATTAACATCATCACCATCCCAATCATATAAAACTGAACTTTGACAAACTGCTTACTGAAAAGCATTTATGGAACATTTACTGGTGTTCCAGAAACTTTCTATGCTAGCCATCTCTTGACTTTCTAAATAAAGGCATGTACTGCAACATTATTACATTTCCCACACCATGAAGCTTAATAGGTCAGGACACAGCAAAAAAATACACTTTTAATTATCTTGAAAACTTAAATGAAAAAAATATATTGCTGAGAAACTGAGGCACAGAGAAGTAAAGTGATTTTCTTGTGGTTATGTGGTTATTTATTGGTAGAGCTACAAAAGAATTTCCAGAGCTCTCACCACAGTACCACATGGGTTTTATAAAAATCATTTTCAAAATTTATTTGCTAACCAAAATGCAAGCCAATGAATTTTAACCCTTCAACAAATAATGTGATGAGCAAATATATCTTCAAATAGCAAAGTCTAAATTTTGACCCAGTTCTGGTGTATTTATACACACACCAACAATCAATCTAAAAGAAGTTTGCAACAAATGCTAAATATGCTTCTTAGCAGGAAACTACTGTGATATAACATTTCAGGACCTAAAGCTAGAGGAAAAAAAAAAAATAGGCTAGAATTTTCCTTGAACTTAAAGCTGCCCAAAATGGGGCCTCTGTTTCCAGAGTCTGAGATGTCAATACCCTTGGCCTTTGGATTGCCTGCCCAAAAGGTAGATGATCTACCTCCTTTCTCCTTATATGCCATGAAAGAAAACTAAAGTTAGAACTGTTTCACTCAATTCAAGCCAACTTTCTGAAGAAAATACAAACCAAAGCAGGACCAGGTCACTGCTGCTGATATGTCTGATGGCCATTCTAAGGAAGAATTTACTGAACTCTTCAGCACCAACAAATTTGAGTATGCCATCCATCATACCCCTACGAAAAGGTAAAACTAAACTAAGAAGGAAGTAGTAACAGTAATTAGGTTTTCTACCTTAAATAATTTGGAACTGTCATAAACTAATATAAATTAAAAAGTATATATGTTGCTTTCCTTAAATGATCTGAACTGACCACTTCTGAATTCTTGACTGATCTGAGCAGTCCCAAACTGGCTATATCAATGCACAAAGCTCTATTATTTGAGTAGATGTTAAGTTCTAGGGATTTAAAGGGCTTGTTATCTTGAAGAACATATTCTAACAGTCTCAGTGTTCTATTACTAGACTGAGATTTTGTTATTACTATTCCTATGACCACATAACCCTTTTGTAGTTGCCCGTCTTTGCTTACTCCAATCTATAAAGTCAAAAAACATGAAGCCAGGATAATGCCGACTAGAACAAATAACACACCTTGCTTTTCTCATCTAGATGGCCTTTATCGTAACAGAGCAGGAAAGAACAAGCATATGTTTTCTCTAATATTTAAGTACAATTCTTTTGCGGATCTCCAAGAATGTTGAGAGTGAAAACTCAGTCAGAGCCAAATAAAACCAAAGCACGGTTTTTACACAAAAATAATTTTCAATGATCAGTTTTTTGCACCAGAAATAATCTGTCTTCTCATAGCCCAGGTGATTCTCCTCAAAAATTTTAACTTTAAAGCACATATAGGCTTTTCAAAAAATCTTCCGTCACAGTGCCTACCATGGATATCTTCATGAATTCACTTATAAAGAGCTGTATAATCTGCTAGCTCTATAATCTGTTCTGTATTATTAAACTCAACAGAAAGCTCCATATGCAGCAACAGGAGGCCATAGCCAATTAACACTGCAAATAGTAAGGCTTAGAATCTTTGCGTGACCTTTAAAGGTCAACACAGTTGCCCATTCACATGCATGCAATTATACAGTGACTAGTTCATAGCAGGGAAAAAACTCAAAAATATTTAGTAAAACAAACCTTGCATTCATCAAAAGCTACTTTGCACTCTCCAGGCTCTATATGAAGACTTATAGCTCAAGAAGATAAAAGAGCAAAGGAGACTTGTTGGGCTGATTGTCCCCGTTTTGTCAAAGTACTAAATTCAGCCTACCACTATAATTGCTAAGCAGGCAGCATTATCACATTATCCAATCTCTCTCTATATAAAAAGTTTCCAAAATCTACTATGTAAAAGGAGAACTATAAATATAAATGTAATTAAATAAGTATGTTTTGGCTATTGCTAGGGGAAAGGGAGATGTAACTTCTCTAACTGGCCATTCAGGGTAAATCATAAAATAATTACAGGTGCTATGGAGTAATTTAGGAGACTAAAGGAAGTGATTAAAAGGACTTTATCAAATAAAAGCATATAAGCTCTGATTCCCTAGTTATATTATATATCCCATATGGATAATTGTGAATAAAATGGAATACTTTCCTCATAGCTTATATATTCATGTCTTACATAAAGCCCAAGTAACCTGAAAGTCTTCTATTTTTTAAATGTTAATAAAAATCAACTGCATAAAATTTTCACTAATTCCAATCACTAAGTGGCCTATACTTATAGTCTAGGGTAAAACCCAACACATACATGTAGTACACACATTGGAAGTAGGTGGGTTCAGGAAATTTAACAAACTTGGAGTGTAATATCAATATGTTTCTGGAAATTTTATAGATACCATTTGAAACCAGAATAGCATTCTCTCATGTAATGCACAGTTTGTGTTTTGACTGCAGAGGTACATATTCAATAAAGAGAATATAGATATAGTCACTGTTTAAAATGTGTTGAGATTGCCAGTCATGGTGTCAATAAACACATTCCAAAAAGCCCTTACATAGAGGACAAAACTGATGTTTTTTGCATTTGTAGCCTAATGAATAAAAATATCTCCAAAAGAGAGAACTGAAGAGAAAAAATACTGCCTGCAACAGTGGCTCAAAGATTAAAGCTCAATTATAAGCAACCTTGTTAAATGACAGCTACAGTTGCACTGTAGGTCAAATCATGTAAAAGAGTGAAATATTAGGTACCTTTAAAATGTAGACCTTTTTTTAAAGGCCTTCTCTCCCCTTCAATACATTAAATGCAGATGTGTGTATGCATGTACATACATTAACATATAGAAGTCGAGATTAGAGTCATAGCGCCAGAAAAAAAGTATTTAAATTCCGTTTTTCTTCACATTCCAATTACGTCTAACCATTCCTCTTAAAATTTCTGTCAAGAATGAGGAGAAGACAAAAATTGTTAGCTGGATTTCATTGACGGCACTGACTCATTGTGCCAAATGAACAGAATCAGACTCTCTAAAAATTACCAGTGGTCAATGACAACTTAAAAACCAAAACCAACTCCTAGGCTGCTGTTTGCTGGGCCTGACTTTCCCTCTCCCTTATTTCAGACTGCATTCTAAACCTAAAGTAAGACTGTTCTCTAAAAAGACTCATTGTGAGAATACATTCCTCTTTCAGTGGTACAGTTCCATGTGCTCCAAGTAGTTCAAAATAAATCAAAGAATTTTCAAACAAAATGGCAAATTCACCGTATTACCTGGCATTAAAATCAATGGTTCATAAACAATATATATTTCATGGAACACTGTGCAGGTATGTGGACCAGATATGAGGTTGATGCAGCTGGTTTGGCCTTCATATCTAGAAACAGTCTGTGTTAATGCATTTCTTTCTCTTTGCTTTGATGGAGCCCTACAAATAACAGGTTGATGAACTGCATTTGTAAATGTCAGGTATAGATCAAAGGGGACTACATTAGATGCTTATTTTACTTCAACTTATGGTTTTTCACCTAGAAAACAAAACTGCATTGCACAGTCAAGTTCCTTATTTTTACTTGAATCTTCAACGAACAAAACAGTCGCAGAATAATGTGACTTAATGAGGCATCCCTAATAAAATACTGGAGAAGTAAAAGCAGGGGCACTGAACTGTTTGTACTCTGGTTGTTTCATCGTCTCAAATATATTAGAAATAAACTGATGACACTTTAGAACATTCTTAGTTTGGGACATGCACTAGAGAAGCAAACGCCCATCAGTTTGCTACCACAGCCAAACTTAGGCAGAATCTGACAGTACCTTTTATCAGAGCTCATGATTCAAAAAAAAAAAGCCTGGAAAATGCTAGAGAAGCACATATTAGCCTATCTATATAGGATAATCCATAACTTGCAATTAGTGATAAATCAACCCTAAAATGCACTTTCAACATTTCAATACTCAAGAACACTTGGTAAAAGAATCAAAATTAAAATACTATATTGAAGATATAGAATCCAGGACCA
The DNA here is from genome assembly GCF_000754665.1 of Bison bison bison. NCBI lineage: Eukaryota > Metazoa > Chordata > Mammalia > Artiodactyla > Bovidae > Bison > Bison bison. The sequence continues at coordinate 10,961,769 of NW_011494735.1, read as the reverse complement.
CTAAAACTTCGATACTATACAAAATAACTTCCATAAAACCTATCACCGCCTAAGTTTCATCACTTCATAAATTTTTAAAAAGGAAAAGTGGCCATGTCTAAAAACAGATCTTTTTACAGCTGTGTTATGACATTTTATAACTTGGTATTTAGTAAATACTATAATGCAGTCTTCAAGAAATATGTACCTTTCTTCACATAGATCCATGGGATGTCAATGAATCTTCACTCTCCAATCTGTCACTTAAAATAGCTAATACTTTGCAGCTTCAAAATCACATTAACTCAGTAACCTTAGGTTCCTTTTTAACACAACTTGTAGCACTATAGGTGTTTGCTTTTATGCCAAGTTTTTTGGTTCTTCCTTAAGAGACGTACGTCATAGCACTATGTATAAATATGTAAGTTCAAGCACCCTAAACTATAAAACTATGCTAAAGGCAAGAATCAAGATTCCAGTCTCAAAAAAAAAAAACTAACTTGAAAAAAGCAACATACTAAAACTGTGTTATGCCTCTTAAAAGTATCTAAGTATCTAAGAAGTCAGTTGGCAGTGTAACACTGTTCTCATAGTATTATATCTATAAATAATGTAACCCAATTTTTTTCATTGGAAGTTAAGAAAATGAAAATAAAATAAACTCCAGTGTGGTTAGTAATGGCCTTTCAATGGCTACTGATAACTTTAAAAATTAGGATTCTACAAAGGTCAATATGCAAACAACTGACCCAGGAGGTGATCCAAAACAGGACAAAGTAGGGATAGAGAAGATTAAATGTGTCCGGTCATTTTTAATAATCTTAGATGTGAGATTTGAAACTGTAAAAGATTCACCAGTCTGAGAGTACATGTGCAAACACTGGAAGGCTGGAATAAATACAGATAATCTTAATGCTTGGTTTTTAAAGGGTTTAGAAGTGCTTTCGGTCTCCTCTGCTAGTTATTGCCATTTAGCACTTTACACAGAAATCTTAAATTAATTACTCATTTGTCTTAACTTACACTGCCTAATAGATCAGTTTTAAAGTGTTAATTGATAACAGTCTGAATGCTGATGTCTCAAACAATCTAGCTGGGGAAGACAGGAATCAGATAATTATCATGCAGTCAATAATCATTAAAATTCATCCTGTCATGAGTAAAAGACCCTTATGCACTGGCTGCTTTGGGGTTACTTTACAGAGCAAAGGTTGCATACAGGTTTGGCTTTGTTTTTTCAAGAACAGAGCTTGCAAAATTCAAGACGGTATTTAACACTCTCAAAAAGATTATTTTCTGTCTTATGGCCACAAGCCCAACTCACCCAGCACCAGGTGAAGAGTGGCTAGCTAGTTACTGTAGTGACTACACCTGTGATTCCACATGCTTCAGGCAATTGTTTAACATTTGCTCAGGAAGTGGAATACTGACTCACTGACTCGGAAAGCTTCGCATCATTCAGGGGCTCTCCAGCACCGACAGTTCGTCCTCTTTTATGTGGAGACTAGATAGCTCAGCCTGCAGTTCTAGGGGAAAGAGGGCGATGGCCTCAAACTTTCCTTTGCAAAGGCAGTTTTTGGAAATAACAGGTTTCCCACTGACAGTGGCCTAAAAGAAAACACTTCTTGGTGGAATCTGGCCTTCTGGAATAGAAGAGGGAAGGGCCAGGCAAGCAGTGGGTCAGAAAAACCGTGTAGTATTAGCAAGATTGTGGGGACATCCATCCGGAAACAAATGAAAAACCGTCAGTTTCTCGAAGCTGTGTTTTGTTTTGTTTTCTGAACGCTATTCCTAAAACGATCCTTGTCCTAAACCTCTCCCGTAGTATCCTTTACTAGATCTTTATCTCAGTAGTAAAGCGTCTGCTACCAAATCTAAGTAAAGCCTTTACGGAGGGAGACACGGCGCCAGAACTTATCCAGATGATTCTTTATGAAAACAGTCAGAGGTGGAGAAAGCAATCGCCTCATTGAAACACCCACCTTCTGCAGACAGGCCCGAGAAATAATCAGAAGTAGACAGAAAGTGGGGATTTCAGAAAGAGGACCTGAAACGCTATTGATGTCAGGGTCCCTTATACGCGACCCCCAGCTTCTTATTAGGAGTCCAAAATGATTACCAACCGAGATTGGTTAGGTAGAGGGATAGAATTAACACCCACTTCAGTCCTCGGCCGGGTGGCTCTCTGTGTTAGGAGAAATGGGGCAGAGAAGAGAGAGAAGAGAGGAAGGGCAAGGCTCTTGGAACCTCCTTCGCTTGCTCTGACCCCCTCGGCGTTCCTCTACTCCCGCCCCTACCCCGGCCTCCCAATTAGCATCTGCTATCACCCCCTCGCTGTCCCCCGGCGAGCTCCCAACAGCCCCCGACCCCCAGGTCCTCCGGCTGCCGCGCGAGTCCCCAGCGCCGGCGGGAGGCGCGGCCGGCACCTACCTGCAGCCCGGCTTCCTGGTGGCGGCAACACCTAGCGATGCTCCTGCAGCTTCCGCGGACCCGCGCCAGCCTTATCGCTCTCGCATCGCTTCCAAGATGCCAATCCGCCGTTACCGTTCTGGGGCATAGGGAAACGAAGTCTGGAGGTGTGTGCTAGTGGAGGGCGTGTGAGTGTGGCCCCGAGCGTGCGTGTGTGTATGTGTGCGCGCGCGCGTGTGTTTCCTCCTCCGATAGCAAAGAGGGTTCAGGAATCTCTTGACATCCAAACTGGAATCCCCTTAAAGTGGATGGAAGGTGACGTGTCTTTCCTCCTCTCGTTTTTCACGAGTCAAAGTAATCAAAAGATTTGTGGGCTAGGGGAGAAGCCAAAGTCCCCAGCCCTCGCCAGCGCCCGCGGTCGCCCGCTGTCCTCGCCGGTGCGCGCGGTGCGCTCAGCTCCTCACACTGCGAGAATCAAGGCGGTCTCGCAGCAATCGCCGCTCTTATCCATCTCTGATTTGTTTGCTTTTAAAACGCCGAGTAACGACTTTTCTTCCTCCCGCTGCACGTCGTCTCACACAGATACACACGCACACATCCTCAGTTCACTCTCTCCCGCCCTCCCGTTTGCTCTCTGGGGAAAGGCAATTGGACGGAACGGTTCACCTTCAGGAAAGCAGCCTCCGCCGCGTATTTCTCCAGTTCCCTGGCTCGCAGGTCCCGGGTCTCCGACGTGCGAGAGTGACTGGGGAGGTTCGGGATAGGATGGAGAAGAGGCTCCGAGCTCGCTGTCCTCCGCCCTCAAGACGCTGGAGTTGCCCAGTGCAGGCAGGCGCTTGTGTTCCGGCTTTTAGCAGATAGGTCTCAGCTGATGCCGGTTCCGAGACTTGGCGCCAAGTCCACTTAACAGCAACTCATAGCCAGCTGCAGCCCCTCAATCCCGCCTCGAAGTGCTGCGGGCAGAACCCCACGCAGCCCAGCCGCTGCTCCTCTAGGCATCATGGGCTGGATGGAGGGGAAATCGCCGCTGTCCCCCTGTCCCCAGTACGCTGGCACCGTCACCACCGAGAAGGTGCGAGCTCCAACATCTAACACCAGCCAGCAGGTGCTGTCTGTGTCAGTTCGCTAAAGAACGGGAGAGATGAGGCGGGGGAGAAGGCGGAGGAAACAATTCAGATCCCCAGAATAAAAAGAAGCGGTTTAGTAACCGAAACCTCCTCTCCGCCTCGCACCCTAGGTGCTGCACTGTCAAAAACACACTAGTGGGTACCTTTTAGAAAGTCACCGTAGAGGACAGAATCCCCCGTTCCACCCAGACCCCTTATTCCACCCAGCCTGGAAGTCCAGGGAGTTCGGAATGACTGGCTTCCCTGTGTGGTGCAAGGAGAACGCAGGTGCAAGGAGAAAACAGGTGCCAACACTCCAGGTTGAGTTAAGCTAGAAAATACAAGGGCAGGACCAGGCGGCGTCGCCTCCCTCGATCTCTCTTCCCAATAGCCACCTCTGTTCAGCAGCCGCACCTGCTTCTGAGAGCAAACTGCGGTCTTGAAGAAAAAGAGGCAATAAAAGATGAGAGGGCAGATGTAAAAGCTGGACTATGTCTCCCTCTAGAGGGAGATCCGGGTTAGTACGCTTTACAGGCTGGGACTTCAACTTTTCCACAAAGGAAGAGTATCTGGCTTCAGAGAGTTTTTTTCGTTTTACAAATTCCAACCTTTAATTTATTTATAGACAGGATTTGTACCGAAGGCCTAGATAAGCAGTGTCTTTGATAAAGGAACCTTACAGTCGTTACAGAAATTTAATAGCAAAATGCTGAAAGGTCATGTCCTTACAGGTTTGGTCAATTTGAGCGCTGACTTAAACAGTAGGCATAAGGGCTCAAATGAAGAGTCTTCTAAGGTTCAGTTTGATTAAGTTTGGCCATGAGCAAAACTTTAATCTAGTGACTAGAGGATTATGCAAAAATGAATAAGTATGAATAATGAATTTGTAAAAAGAAAATCTAAAACAAAGAAATGATCCTGATGGATCCAGGAAATCTTACAAACCCCTTATATCTAGCGATAACTCACAGATCTTGCTTTGGAGCCAATATCCATACCTTATTTAACTAGTCATTGTCAAGGTGACTAAATTCCTTCTAGCTCTGAAGTTTTGTGCTTTTACAGTTCTAATACACTAAAACCATTGACAGACTGTCACATACTCCTTTCATCAGTTACATATATAAGTTAAACTGGTTACCACATTTACAAAGAAATGTGGAACATAGTTTCACTTTTTAGCCATCTTAAATTGTGCTAGGCTGGGGTGATTGTTTTGGAGAAGACTCTTGAGAGTCCCTTGGACTGCAAGGAGATCCAACCAGTCCATTCTGAAGGAGATCAGCCCCGGGATTTCTTTGGAAGGAATGATGCTAAAGCTGAAACTCCAGTACTTGGGCCACCTCACGCGAAGAGTTGACTCATTGGAAAAGACTCTGATGCTGGGAGGGATTGGGGCAGGAGGAGAAGGGGAC
>NW_011494735.1:10943530-10956760 GCF_000754665.1 Bison bison bison | reverse complement strand
GGGGCAGGAGGAGAAGGGGACGACAGAGGATGAGATGGCTGGATGGCATCACTGACTCGATGGACGTGAGTCTGAGTGAACTCTGGGAGTTGGTGATGGACAGGGAGGCCTGGTGTGCTGCGATTCATGGGGTTGCAAAGAGTCAGATACAACTGAGCGACTGAACTGAACTGAATTACCAAACCAAAACTTGGGTCCACTCAGCCTTGGGCAGTAAAGCCAGTCTACCGACACTCGGTTGTAGTAAGGGAAAATGCAATGATTATTGTAGACATCAGACAAGGAGTTCTGGGTTTTCTGAGCAACAGCACTGGCACTCCTTGTCTGGTGCCTACAGTAAACATTGCTCTTTCCTTCACCACAACCCAGAGAGAGTAGATTGGCTTTACTAAACCAGAGGGAGTGGACACAAGTTTGATTCAATAAGATAGTGTCACAGATGTTACAATATTTTGTTACTTTGGTCAAGTTAAAGCTAGGGCCCAGCTGTAACATTAATATTTAGATTTTGTGAACTATTTGAAAGTTTTAATTCAAAATATTTCTGTATGATACATGAAACTAGTGAATATAACAAAAAAGAAGCAGACCCACAGATACAGAGAACAAACAAGTGGTTATCAGTAAGGGAAGGAGAGGGGCCATACAGGGCTGAGGGAAAGAGAGGTACAAATTATTGGGTCTAAAGTAGGCTCAAGGATGTGTTGTACAACACCAAGACTGCACCCAATGTACTTGTTTGCTCATGGCCAACTCTTTGTGACTCCATGGGCTGTGGCCCACCAGGCTCCTCTGCCCATGGATTCTCTAGGCAAGAATTCTGGAGTGGGTTGCCATTCCCTTCTCCAGGGGATCTTTCCAAGACAAGGTTCAAACCCATGTCTCTTACGTCTCCTGCATTGGCATGCAGGTTCTTTACCACTAGCACCACCTGGGAAACCATAAGAATATAGGCAATAGTTTGTAATAACTGTAAGTGAAAAGTAAGCTTTAAAAAAATGTATAAAAATTTAAAGTAAATAGTCAAAATAAGCAGGAAAACAAAAATTCCATTTAAAAATTATTTTTAAATGTATTCAAGTTTTTGTTAAATTCCTTTCCATTCACTCTGAATTTTTGGAGTAGTTCTATTTTAGTGTGATAATTAATTTAGTTTAGGGTTAAAGAAAGAAAAGAATTTATTTTAAAAAATAGCTTAGACTAATTGAAGTCATTTAAAACAAGGAGCGAATGTTTTTAAAGCCAAATTCAGCTTTCTAATTGCAGTTTCCTGGACACTTTGGGTGATATACAGTATCTGGTGAGTTTACTTTCCACTCTACAGCATTGCATGGGATTTTCTATGATGCTGTGCTGTAAAATACTGTCATATTTGCTATTTCCTGGTACAGTGTAGTTTTTACCCTTTCATTTGAATAATAGCATGACACATGTGCCTGTGTGCTCAGTCATGTACGACTCTTTGTAATCCCATGGACTGTAGCCCGCCAGGCTCCTCTGTCCAGGCAAGAATCCTGGAGTGGACTGCCATTTCCTCCTCCAGGCGATCTTCCCTACCCAGGGTTGGAACCTATGTCTTCTGTGTCTCCTGCATTGGCAGGCGGATCCTTTACCACTGTGCCACCTGGGAAGTCCTCATGGCACACGCACATGCACACACATGCACGCATGTGTACACACACATGCACACACATGCACGCATGTGTACACACACACACAAGCCAAAACTAAATAATGTGGTTTTATTCTTTCAGCTAATTGTACTAGAGTAGATTTGAATCAGTCAAATACATGTCAATCATTTGAGGTACCCTCACCTGGTCTCTTTCAAAAGATTCATATCATATGGTCAAAGATTTTTATTTTGTTCCTCTTGCCTAGCAACTTTCCCCAGGAAGCAAGGTTTACATTTTAAGACACCTGGCACTACTGTTTCACTGCCAATCCTACAGTAATTCTCAATCAGCTAGGTTAAGTAGTAGCATGGAATCCAAGCAGGAATGACTGGGAACCTGGGCTCTGTGCTGGGAGGAATAGCCGTTTACAAAATCATTTCAGAACACTGGCTTTCCTTTCTTACAAGAAATATAAAGCATACTTTCAACCCTTCTAGCTTCTAATTCAGTAGCTCTCAGTGACTATAGGAAAATCTATCATTTTTTCATATTGCTAAATTTATATTTTATTGTTAAAATGTATGCCATTTCATCTTTATTTTCAATATTAAACCCATATGTTTTTACAAAAATACAGAAAAGAAGTTCATGAAGAGAACAAATGTATAAGTTAATTACAAAATATAATAGAATTTCTTATCCACACTCATAATTCTGTAATAGCCTTTGTACTTTTCGTAAATATCTAGATAATACCTGATGATTTTTAGATCAAGGTTTTCCTATTTCCAGCACCTCCCAGACTTTGAAATCAAGTATTTTGTTTTCCCTTTGAAACAAAGCAGCAAATATGTCCCAGTTGAATCGAAATCTTGAGATGATATTTGTAATCATCTGTTTATTTAAACTGCCTGCCTCATCCGATATAAACAGTAAAAAAAAATTACTTGGAATGCAGAACTTCACTGATAGCAACTCCATGTGCAGCTCTTCACATTCTGAGGGCTTACTGAAACATCACTTTGGGGCACTTCAAGCTTTCTGCTCGGAGAAGGCAATGGCACCCCACTCCAGTACTCTTGCCTGGAAAATCCCATGGATGGAGGAGCCTGGTAGGCTGCAGTCCATGGGGTCGCTAAGAGTCAGACACGGCTGAGCGACTTCACTTTCACTTTTCACTTTCATGCATTGGAGAAGGAAATGGCAACCCACTCCAGTATTCTTGCCTGGAGAATCCCAGGGACGTTGGAGCCTGTTGGGCTGCCGGTCTATGGGGTCGCACAGAGTCGGACACGACTGAAGCGACTTAGCAGCAGCAGCAAGCTTTCTGCTAGAGGCTTTCTATAAAAAAAAAACAAAACTCAAATTCTTAAGTCCTCACAACATGCCATAAATTACACAATGTGTGTGTGTGTTAGTTGCTCAGTTGTGTCTGACTCTTTGCGACTCTGTGGATTGTAGCCTGCCAGGCTCCTCTGTCCATGGAATCCTCCAAGCCAGAATACTGGAGTGGGCAGCCATTCCCTTTTCCAGGGGATCTTCCTAACCCAAGGATTGAACCCAGGTCTCCCATATTGCAGGCAGATTCTTTACCATCTGAGCCACCAAAGTACATGATATAACCCCATTTTACACATTAAAAAAAAAAAATTGAGACAGTTTCACTGTGATTAAGTGGCAGAGCTGGAAATCAAACTAGATGGATCTACTTGAATCCAAAACCAGTTTTTGGTTTGGTTTTGGCTTTAATTTTTTTTTTAATCTGTTTATTTTTGTCTGTGCTGGATCTTCCTTGCAGCTTGGGGCTTTCCTCTAGTTGCAGTAATTAGGGGCTACTCTCCAGTTGCAGTGCTCAGGCTTCTCATTGCAGCAGCTTCTCTTGTTGTGCAGCATGGGTTCTAGGGCACACAGGCCTCAGTAGTTGTGGCACAGGGGCTTAATTGCTCTGCAGCATGTGGGATCTTCCTGGGTCAGAGACTGAACCTGTGTCCCCTGAATTGGCAGGCATATTCTTTACCACTGAGACATCAGGGAAACGCCTTGGTTTTTATTTTTTTTCTACCCTCCCCAGCACCACCACTAAAATAGGCTATCTTCTATATTACAGGGAAATTAAAATCATTTGGACCTGGATATGGGAAAAAACTTGGGCTTCCCAGTGGCACTAGTGGTAAAGAACCCATCTCCAATGCAAGGGACATGAGACTCGGGTTCGACCCCTGGGTCAGGAAGATCCCCTGAAGGAGGGCATGACAACCCACTCCAGTACTCTTACCTGGAGAGTCCCATGGACAGAGGAGCCTGGCAGGCTACAGTCCATAGGGTCGCAGAGAGTCGGACAGTACTGAAGTGACTTAACATGCATCATGCATGGAAAAAACCAAAGAACATGGGTACATTAATAAGAATAGAAGGAAGTTATTTGTGGGAGAGAGAGAAGAAAAACAAGCACCAGCTTCCCTCAGTGCTCTGAGGGTCTAGGATATTAAAACAAATGAGCAAAAAGTTCTGATTTCTAGTGTATGAGTGAAGAGAAGTGCCGCTCATTCCCTGCTGTCTCCTTTCGTTTGGTTTACTTGGTGCTAATCACCTCATTCCATCTTTTTCACTAATGTCTCTCTCACTCACTTTCATTTTCATGAATCAGGTACACAGAAGGAAGCATAGCATCCATTTGGTGGCTCAGCTGGTAAAGAATCCGCCTGCAATGCGGAAGACCTGGGTTCAATCCCTGGGTTGGGAAGATTCCCTGGGAAGGGAATGGCTACCCACTCCAGTATTCTGGCCTAGAGAATTCCATGGACTGTATAGTCCATGGGGTCGAAAGGAGTTGGACACGACTGAGCAACTTTCACTCACTCACTCAAGGTGGCGTGTGTACATTATTAACTTTTAGAATCCCCATCACCTAGCATAGTACCTAACATACAATAAATATAAATACATTATAGTCAATAATCAGGAAACCATATTGGTCAAGTGAACAGACTGAAACCACGGTGATAAACGAAGAGAACTACTCCTCAGAGCGGTAAGACAAAGTACTAAGGCAGGAGTACATAGGCACTGCCCTCTGTGGGGTATGGAGGCAAATGCAAGAAACCGCTCCATAAGTTAGTGGCTTAAAGAACAAGTATTTATTTAGTTCACATTTCTGTGGGATTGGCAATTTGGGTTGAGTGCATCTAGGCTCAGCTGGGCAGTTCCTCTGGACTCAGCTGAGCTTACTCTTGTGCCTATAGTCAGCAGTATAGTACCTCACCCCACTGACTGACCGAAACCTGGAGAACTGGAGAGTAAATAAGCTGCTTGTCTCTTCTCATTTAACACGGTGGCAATCATAGGCTTCTAAGAGTGGCAATAGGGGAAGCCTCAATACCCAGCACTTTCCAAATCTCTGCTCACATGTTTGCTACAGTCCTCTTGGCTAGGCAGTTCATCGGGCCAGCCCAGATTCAAGGGGTGAAAAAGGACTCCATCTCTCAATGGGTAGAACTACAAAAACACGTTAAAGAGTGGGGGAAAGGTTTTGTGTTCAATTTTTCAATCTAGTATAATAGCTAGCATCTTGCACAGGAGCTTAATCCAGCAGGAGTATTGTGATCTGACTTGTGCACAGCAGAGTATTCCCATTATAGATTAAAGGACACCTGTCTTGGGTACAAACAAAAAGTTTGCCCAGATTATGGAGTCCCTGGACTGTTCCCATGATCAGTTTAAAAGATACAGTCCATCCAACAGCTTTCACCAATACACTGGAACATGTTTCTACAATTCTGTCTCACTAGAAAGCACAAATTTCCCAAGATTTGATATACTTTCCACATTAGCCATTGAATTAATCTCAATGCTTTAATTTACAACTCAGATTTATCAACAGTATTATAAAAATCTAACTGGTTAAGCTAGAAATCACTAGCAAGTTTTATATGTCAGAGATTATGTCATCTTTGGTACATGGAGGTAATAGTATCAATTCTGGTTATTTAGAGACTTTATTTGTTTAGTTCCTGATTTTTTTTACCATATTCCAAAGAATGAGATGAGTAATACCTGTTATAATGGCTTTCCAAATGCAGTTGGTTGAAATGCACCTTATCTGTAAACAATCTACCTGGTTAATTCCAACTCATTCATTATGGCTCAGGACAAGGGTTATCTCCTCCAAAAACTCATTCACAATCCCCTTAATCCACTGTATTAACTTGTTTCTCCTATGTACTCCCAAACACCTGATAGTTCCTTCTATCTTAACCTTTACCACAACATATTGTAATTGAGTCATTTTTAATAGATCACCCTATGTTAGACTATATGCTCTTGAAGGTACATAGTCATGTTTATTCTTGTTTCATCTACCAAAGCTACAGTCATGAATGGATGAGCAACTGATCTCAATTCACAAAATTGTGGAACAATATATGGTCACATTTATTTTCATATTCAATAATAATGACGTTAGGCCTTCATCTTGCTAATCACAGGGATTACCTTCATCTAGGCACTAGAGTCCAAGTAGCTACTGGCAATCTTGAAAAATGCTGACATGGTTTATAAAATTAGTCTTCTTTATTACTGCAACCACACACACGCACACCAGAGACAGGAACTCAAATGCATTCCTCAAGGTCTCTTGTCCTGCTGACCTACAGAGTCCCACCTGCTTGTTTCTATTTCCTACGTTCAGCTGCCTCTATGCACACTTTAGCAGGAAGCCCCACTTTAGAATAGTAACAGAAGTTCACTTTCCTCCAACAGCTGAACTGCCGTGGTTCCTAGAGTACAGGGAAAGTTTCACTTCTCCACAATGTTATAGTCAGTCCAAGGTCAAAAAAAAAAAAAAAAATAGCCCCAGACTCTAAAAGACCCATCTCTTGGTGAGCAACTTGTTTCAGTTACAAGCACATAGACAGTTTCCCCAAAATGTGCCCACATTGCCAGAGTAGCTAGGTAAGAAAGAGACCTGGTGTCAGCTTCATGCTGCACCCAGTAGGAGCCCTTCCCTATGACACCTTACATACTGTATTGGTATAGAGCCCGAGTCTAGACATCCTCATTCCTTGTGAACCTGAGGTCGGCCACAGGGAAGGATGAGATAAGGTGGACAATCTTGTCTCACTCCTTGGCCAGTTGCTTGCTGAGTTGCAGAGACCTGACTTACAAAGAACCCTTAGGAGAATCTAAAATTTGTTTCCCAGTAGTTTTGGGGGAAAATGTGAAATCAGAGAAAAGTACCTCTTTCTTGTCTGAAAAATTCTAAAGATACGAGGCTAGCTGAAGGGACCAAAAACTGCAGACCAGGGGAAAAAAAAAAAAAAAAAGGTTATCAGATAGTTAAGAGGCAAATTTCATGGGCCAAATATTAATATATATTAGTTCCACAGACCAAGCAGGTGTCCCACAAGCCACCTGAGACATCAAAGCAATGGAAGAAAAAACTATTTTTTTAAACTACTTTTTGACTGCACTTAATTTGTATCCATTCTGTTTATTAATGGCCTGAACATTGGGTTCTATGAACACTGGCCTTTGGGACCTGTTAGTCATATAGTGTTTTAGTTGGCCGAAAAGTTCTTTTGGGTTTTTCATGCCATCTTATAGAAAAACCCAAACAAACTTTTTGACCCATGCAGTATAACGCAGAAAGAAACTATTTACATATACCACTTGCTGGTGGAAAGATGCTATAGTATCATAGTAGGCAGGAGGTCTCATGATTTCTAGAACTAAATAGGAAGCAAGTAAGTAGCTATAAAATCATTATGAATGGCTAGCATGGGCTTAGGATTAGGCAGAGACTGACAAGATCCAGATCTATGAGAAATTAATGGTCCATGTAATGAACATACCAGTCTCAGCAGTATAGGTTAGAGGGCTGGATCTTTAGGATTAAGAGTGTTGTCTTACTAAATTACTACCTTCCTCCACTAGAAATTAAAATCTCTTTTGGTTTGAGGTAGGAAATCTAGGGTCTTTAACAACCTTACCTGACTTAAGTCATTGGCTGTCTTCATTCATATGATTTTCATAAATGACAAAGATTTGTTGTCCTTCAGTCTACGCCTGAAGTGTGATACACAGCCTTCTGCCAGTGCTACCAGCTCCAGATTATCTGTCTCTTGACTTTATCATGCCCATGGTAATCATGGACAATCAGTGTTTCTTCCAATCCTCGTTCTTCCTGCCTGGTTTACTGGACTAACCAGACTGCTTTTGGTCTCCACTCCTTTTTGCCCTCCTGCCTCCCTCCCTTTCCCACTGCAAGGCTGTAGAAGCAGACAGACTCTCACTTTATCACGGAACAAAAGATATCACACAGCAAAGGTACAAGCCAAGATGAAAGTCAGATTTCAGTACCATGCTTAAGAGCCTGGTCCTTCTAGTCTTTAGCTCAGAATCCCATTTCCCTGTATTATTTGCCAATGAGTTATTAATAACCCATAGTTTTCATCCACAGAATGTGGCTAAGTATAGGGGGAAAGGAGTGTCAAATCCACTGAATTAATTGATCATGTACCAAAGATTGTTTTTACTGAAACTAAGTAGAGGACAAGGTTTACAAGTTTTTATTCAGAAACGGAAAACAAACGAAAGAAAACTAATGTATTTCTTCTCATAATAGTTTTATAAAAGAGATATCTCATGTTATGACTTCTAAACTAAGGCTCAGAGATTAAGTAAATTGCCCAACAATTCAGGTAAAAAGTGATAGCAGCCAGAATTGCAATTAGATCTGACTCCAGAGCATAAATAAAAACTCGTATCACTTAGTCCATTGTTCTTTTTCTCTACATATATTGTTCTGGTTTAATCATTTCCAGAAAGCTCAAACTCAAACCCTGAAATTCCTCCATTGGAACTCTGGATTTCTGTACAAAATTTCCTCCCATTTCTAGTATAACAAAAATGGTTTCTGTCATCCAACATGATCAAAACGTTGCCTAAAGAGATTTAAGACAGTTTCAAGAATCTTCTATGTGTATTTCAGCCACCCAGTGTCAAAACAGAGCAACTGCAGGCAAGTGCTGATGTCTCTACAGTTTATACTTCCTGCTTTACAGCAACAAAAATAAATCATGACAAAAGTTCTAAAGTCTTTCAAAGGTAAAACTTGTACGTTTAGAAGATAATCCCACAACAGAAAGAAGCAAGTGAAAATGAGAAGCCAAAAAAAATTTTTTTTTCCTGTTAGGATCCAGTTTATTTTTTTTTTAATTATTATTTTATTTTTATTTTTTTTTTTTACTTTACAATATTGTATTGGTTTTGCCATACATCAACATGCATCCACCACGAGTGTACACATGTTCCCCATCCTGAACCCCCCTCCCACCTCCCTCCCCATACCATCCCTCTGGGTCATCCCAGTGAAGTAGTATCAACAAAGATGTGCCTGTTACAAAATCCTAGAAGAAATAAAGGAGTAAAAGGAAATGAGATAATAAAATTTAATTGTGTGAAAAGAATCAGTCAAAATTAAGAGGAGATAAATTTAGTTTTTAACACATTTTTAACATACTTTAATGTATAGGTTCATTAGACAGCATCAGTTCAGTATCTCAGTTGTGTCCGACTCTTTGCAACCCCATGAATTGCATCACGCCAGGCCTCCCTGTCCATCACCAACTCCCGGAATCTACCCAAATTCATGTCTATCGAGTCGGTGATAATGAGCCATAAAAAAAGTGAGTGGAATTGCCAATATTGGAGGTATTCAACAAAATCTCTAGCTAGACAACTGATGGGAAACCTATAGAAATCAAGTTCCCTCAAGTAGTAATAACAAATGCAAGGGAACACCATGCAGCAAGCAATCTAATAAGACGAACATTAGAACAGCATCATCATCTAAGTGAATTTACTACACGCTTAATTATATGTAAATGGCGCCTGCCCTTTCAAAAAGTCCAAGACAGCAAAATGATGGCATCACTACAAATGAAGTTATTAGCTTCCTAATCCAATTATGTGAATGATAAAGAGGAGTGAATTTTAGGGATGGGGTATAGTTTAAATTTTAAAGGTAGACAAATAGCCATAGAGCCGTACGTAAGATAGGGAAAGGATTTTTAATGGTAATATGTCTTCTTTCTTAATTATTCATTTTGTGCTTAGGCTCTCTGGGTCAGATTCTACTGTGAAATCCTAGCTCTACTAGGGTGCTGGCCCCAACACAGAACACATGTGTACAAGGTTATGTAATAGACTGGACCGGTAGCTCTCAACATTTTGATTAGTTTTCATGTGTGTGACAGAAAATATTTTCATAAATGTACCAGGACTATTCCAAATTCCTTTTTCATACAGTTTTATTTGCTTATTTTTGGCTGTGCTGGGTCTTTGTTGCTGCACTCGGGATTTCGGTAGTTGCTGAGATCAGGGGCAACTCTTCATTGCAGTGCAAGGTTTTCTCGTTGCAGGGGCTTCTCTTGTTGCCGAGCACAGGCTCTAGGGCACACAGCCTTCGGAAGCTGCAGAGCAGTAAGCTCATTAATTTTGGTTCCCAGGTTATAGAGTGCAGGCTCAGTAGTTGTGGTACAAGGGCTTAGTGTCTCCCCGGTATGTGGGATCTTCCAGACCAAGGATCAAACCCACATCTCCTGCACTGGCAGGCAGATTCTTTACCACTGAGCCACCGGCCCATTGTTCAAAATTCTTGTCTTCTTTCCTATAAGTCCATTCTCTCCCACTGATAAAGTATAGCTAATACAACTGAGTAAACAGGGCAGTCATGAAGGACAACATAAGGATAACTTCTCCAGTTTACATTTCATACAAACTTCCCAAAATGTAGTGCTTTATTAAGTCACTTTATTATGAGTAAATAACTTTGCAACAAAATCACCAAACTGTATGAAGGCAGTCCAGTTCACTTCAGTCTCTCAGTCATGTCCACCTCTTTGCAACCCCATGGACTGCAGCACGCCAGGCCTCCCTGTCCATCGCCAACTCCCAGAGTTTACTCAGACTCTTTTCCATTGAGTCGGCCATGCCATCCAGCCATCTCATCCTCTGTCGTCCCCTTCTCCTCCTGCCCCCAATCCCTCCCAGCATCAGAATCTAAAGCTATGTATAATTAAAACTTTTAATATCAGAGTTCCTGAAGATGCCTGAAAATAAGCCCAAACAAATGGTTGAAACTTGAAGTCTCTGCCTTATGTCCTAGTTCTTAAAAAAAAAAAAAATATCAACTATGAAATTATGTAAAATGGAAGCCACGAATAACACATTTTGTTCTCTTTGGTGGAAATAACCATATGAAAGGCTGTGAAATGATTGTATTAGTAGAACATATACTGGCAACCCAGGAAGTTTCGAGGCCCCAGTTTTAGCCTCTGAATCAGTTTGTACCCAGAAGCTACTCTAAATGCCTGTTTTCTTTTCTAGGTTTAGACCAGACAACTACTGGCATACCACACAGTGCTCAGTCCCTCCTGACTAGACATGGAGCACAGCTGGAGAGTAGCTGAGTGTGTGGGAACCCAGGCCAGGCTGCCCCAAAATGTGCCTCGATGGTGTATTGAATACTTTGAATTAAAGTTACTGTAGAAAGAGGCAATGCAAGAGGTCCAGCTTGACTCTCCTCTCTGTCTCCCTAAAGCAGGAAATAGATCTCTCACAACAGGTGCCCTATGTGTATCTAGAAGTACAAGGACACTCTTATCACCAGAAATTGGGAACATGGGGCCAAGAAGTCTATGTAAACAAACCTTTTTACTTGTTTAATTTACAAGCCCAAACTCTGTTTTAGATTCTTCATTCATTAAGTACCCAAAGGCTATGTTTCTTTGTCCTATCCATTCTTCACAAATGAATTGTTTCCTTGTCTAAAAAGCACAAAAGCTTCCTGCTTTGGCCACTTTTTAGGTCCTATTTCTATGAAACTGCATACACATGAATTAAAACGTGTTTCTTTTTCTCCAGTTAATCTCTCTTGTGTCCGTCTTGCTACCCTGGGGCTGAGACAGTATGGAATCTGCCTGCAATGTGGGATACCTGGGTTCAATCCCTGGGTCAGGAAGATCTCATGGAGAATAAAATGGCAATCCACTCCAGTGTCCATTTTATTATTAGTCTAGCCACAAGAACTCAAGAGACGAAAAGGGGAAATTTTCTCCTCCTGGAAAGTTAGTGAGCCACCGGAGGGCTAGCTGGTCCCCACTTCCTATCCTGAGGCTGCTGCAGCTGAGAAGACCTGGGATATCTGACAAAGGTGATTGTTGTTCTTGTTTTTCAGTCACTCAGTTGTGTCCAACTCTTTACAAGCCCATGGACTGCAGCATATCAGGCTTTCCTGTCCTTCCTTCACCATCTCCCGGAGTTTGCTCAAACTGATGTGCATTGAGTCGGTGATGCCATCCAACCATCTCATCCTCTGTTGTCCCCTTCTCCTCCTGCCATGAATCTTTCCCAGCATCAGGGTCTTTTCTAATGAGTCAGCTTTTCACGTCAGGTGGCCAAGAATTGGAGCTTCAACTTCAGCATCAGTCCTTCCAATGAATATTCAGGATTGATTTCATTTAGGATTGACTGGTTTGATCTCCTTGCAGTCCAAGGGACTCTCAAGAGTCTTCTCCAACACCACAGTTCAAAAGCATCAATTCTTCAGTGCTCAGCTTTCTTTATAATCCAACTCTTTCATCCATACATGACTAAAGTTAGCAGAAGGTAAGACTTCTTACCAAGTGCCTGCAAGGTCTGGTGGAAAGAAAAGTGGTGAGATTCCCTTTTCTCTCTCTCTAAATTTAGAGTTAGCAAAAGAAAATATTTGTAGAGCTAGTTCTTTGGACTTAGTGATCCCTAGGAATCCTTTTCCTCCCACATATGGTCTCTGATTTGCTTTTTTTTCTTTAATTGAAGATAGTTGATTTACAATGTTGTGTTAGTTTCAGGTGAACAGCAAAGTGATTCAGTTTTCCATATACAAACATATATATTTTTCAGATTCTTTTCCATTATATTATGGAAAGTTATTATAAGATACTGGAGAAGCCAATGGCAACCCACTCCAGTACTCTTGCCTGGAAAATCCCATGGATGGAGGAGCCTTGTAGGATGCAGTCCTTAGGTTCACTAAGAGTCAGACACGACTGAGTGGCTTCACTTTCACTTTTCACTTTCATGCATTGGAGAATGAAATGGCAAACCACTCCAGTATTCTTGCCTGGAGAATCCCAGGGACAGGGGAGCCTGGTGGGCTGCTGTCTATGGGGTCGCACAGAGTCAGACACAACCGAAGCACCTAACAGCAGCAGCAATATAAAATACTGACAACTTACAGTGAACGATATCAGATTTGTGATCTCCAAAGAAAAGGATTTAGCTTTGGAACCAAGGACCAGGATTGATCACTCAAGAGCTTTTATGTCAGTTCAGTTCAGTCGCTCAGTCGTGTCTGACTCTTTGCGACCCCTTGAATCACAGCACACCAGGCCTCCCTGTCCATCACCAACTCCTGGAGTTCACTCAGACTCACGTCCATCGAGTCAATGATGCCATCCAGCCATCTCATCCTCTGTCGTCCCCTTCTCCTCCTGTCCCCAATCCCTCCCAGCATCAGAGTCTTTTCCAATGAGTCAACTCTTCACATGAGGTGGCCAAAGTACTAGAGTTT
>NW_011494735.1:10942087-10942677 GCF_000754665.1 Bison bison bison | reverse complement strand
CACCTCCACTAGCTTTGTTCATAGTGATGCTTTCTAAGGCCCACTTGACTTCACATTCCAGGATGTCTAGCTCTAGATGAGTGATCACACCATCATAATTATCTGGGTTGTGAAGACCTTTTTTTACAGTTCTTCCATGTATTCTTGCCATCTCTTCTTAATATCTTCTGCTTCTGTCAGGTCCATACCGTTTCTGTCCTTTATCGAGCCCATCTTTGCATGAAATATTCCCTTGGTATCTCTAATTTTCTTGAAGAGATCTCTAGTCTTTCCCATTCTGTTGTTTTCCTCTATTTCTTTGCATTGATCGCTGAGGAAGGCTTTCTTATCTATCCTTGCTATTCTTTGGAACTCTGCATTCAGATGAGTATATCTTTCCTTTTCTCCTTTGCTTTTCACTTCTCTTCTTTTCACAGCTATTTGTAAGGCCTCCCCAGACAGCCATTTTGCTTTTTTGCATTTCTTTTCCATGGAGATGGTCTTGATCCCTGTCTCCTGTACAATGTCACGAACCTCAGTCCATAGTTCATCAGGCACTCTATCTATCAGATCTAGGGCCTTAAATCTATTTCTCACTTCCACTGTATAAT
>NW_011494735.1:10931941-10941854 GCF_000754665.1 Bison bison bison | reverse complement strand
TTTCCATGGAGATGGTCTTGATCCCTGTCTCCTGTACAATGTCACGAACCTCAGTCCATAGTTCATCAGGCACTCTATCTATCAGATCTAGGCCCTTAAATCTATTTCTCACTTCCACTGTATAATCATAAGGGATTTGATTTAGGTCATACCTGAATGGTCTAGTGGTTTTCCCTACTGTCTTCAATTTAAGTCTGAATTTGGTAATAAGGTGTTCATGATCTGAGCCACAGTCAGCTCCTGGTCTTGTTTTTGTTGACTGTATAGAGCTTCTCCATCTTTGGCTGCAAAGAATATAATCAATCTGATTTTGGTGTTGACCAGAGTTTTATTAAAGTAAAAAAAGGGACAGAGAAAGCTTCTGACATAGACATCAGAAGGGGAACGGAGAGTGCCCCCCTCACTAGTCTTATCAAGGCCTTATATATTTTAACCAGACCCACTCCCACAACATGCATCTTAAATCAACAAGAGTGGAATTAACAATAGAAAGGCCTTACCAGATCCACTCCCACAAGTCTTAAGATAAAAAGACTAGTCAGAAGGCCTTTGTTAAAAGGAGAAACATGTCCTAGAGCAAGATACATTGTTATATGACCCATTTGTACTTTTCTCTTCCTTGAGAGCCTTGGACCCCTTTCTCCTCTCAAGGGCCCTGGATACCTTCCTCCCTGAGGGCCCCGGACTCTTTACCAGTTCAATTCAATTCAGTCACTCAGTCATGTCTGACTCTTTGTGACCCCATGGACTGTAGCACACCAGGCCTCCCTGTCCGTCGTCAACTCCCAGAGTTTACACAAACTCATGTTCATTGAGCCAGTGACACCATCCAACCATCTCATCCTCTGCCATCCCCTTCTCCTCCTGCTCTCAATCTTTCCCAGCATCAGGGTCTTTTCAAATGAGTCAGTTCTTCAAATCAGGTGGCCAAAGTATTGGAGTTTCAGCTTCAGCATCAGTCCTTCCAATGAATATTCAGGACTGATTTTCTTTGGGATAGACTGGTTGGATCTCCTTGCGGTCCAAGGGACTCTCAAGAGTCTTCTCCAACACCACAGTTCAAAATCATCAGTTTTTCGGCACTCAGCTTTCTTTATAGTCCAACTCTCACATCCATACATGACTACTGGACTATTTATCAACCTGGCTCAAAGGTTAAAGCATCTGCCTGCAATGCGGGAGACCTGGGTTTGATCCCTGGGTCGGGAAGATCCCCTGGAGAAGGAAATGATAACCCACTCCAGTACTCTTGCCCAGAGAATCCCATGGAGAGAGGCGCCTGGTAGGCTACAGTCCATGGGGTCGCAAAGAGTCGGACACGACTGAGCCACTTCACTTTCACTTTCACTTTTCTTTCTAATAATTAGCTCTCTCAATACTGAATATACTTCCCTGTGCTAAACAGTAAGACCATTTTGTTTATTTTATGTACAGTAGTGTGTACCTGTTGGAGAAGTTAATGAAACCCCACTCCAGTACTCTTGCCTGGAAAATCCCATGGATGGAGGAGACTGGTAGGCTGCAGTCCATGGGGTCGCAAAGAGTTGGACATGACTGAATGACTTCACTTTCACTTTTCATTTGCATGCATTGGAGAAGGAAATGGCAACCCACTCCAGTGTTCTTGCCTGGAGAATCCCAGGGACAGGGAGCCTGGTGGGCTGCCATCTATGGGGTCACAGAGTCAGACATGACTGAAGCCACTTAGCAGCAGCAGCAGCATGTACCTGTTAATTCCAAATTCCTAGTTTATCCCCTTTCTTAGATGAACTCTGGGAATGAACTTTCTGGATTTTGTGAAGGCTCTCATGTGGGATGCCTCCTTGCATCTTTAGTTAGGCCATTAAAAAAAAAAGGCTTATTGGTTTGAGTCATTATTTGAAATTAATATAAGATCCTACTCATCAATGGCCTGACAATGGACCCGTTAAATTGGTTATATTTAAAGGAAAATTTTTTTAGAGCTGTCATTATAAACAACTGTCATATTAGTACTCAAACTGAGAGGGGGAAAAAAGTATAATGTCTAGCCTTAAAGATCCTTTATTCTGAAAAAAAACAAAAATTAGACTTAAAGATCCAACATAAATTTCTCTTCTTAGGAGAAAACAAAACAAAACATCTCCAGACTCTCCTACAAACAATCAAGAAACATGATCTGGAAGCCAATATTCAAGGACTATTAGAAACAACTGTCTTTCTCTTACAAATCTCAACACCACCAGAAATGCAACTCTAGAAACAAATCAAGGCCCACATTTTTTACCAGTCCCAAAACTTCACCTATTCCTCTCAAAATGCTTGTTGATACTATAAAAGATCAGAATAATGAAGCAACATTTTCCATACTTAAAAAAATTTTTTTAATAATAATTACCCTAAGACTTATAATAGAGAAATATATTCCAAAACTCCTAGGAGAAAACTTGAATTTTCTTTCTCTGTCCCTTAAAGTTATAAATCTTATTATGTCTTTGAAATGTAAACACAGCCCACATTGCCTGAGACTGAGCCCATACTAGCTCCATTGGTAGAACCTGAAACAACAAACAAAAAAGGAAAGAGGCCTTTTTAAATACAAATTGTTAAAAGGTTGCTCCTGCATCGCTAATAAATCACAGCCTCCTTATAATTGCTTGTCAAGGGCAAATAAAAATCTTAAATTATTCTCCACAAATAATAAGAGAATTTAGCTATATGAGCAAGTAAACTTCATTTATTCCAACTGTTACTTATCAAGTACTGAGTTTTTTAGTTTACTTGATTAATGGCTAAAGTTTTAAAATGATAACTATGAGATCTGTGGTGGTGCTTTTCTACATATCTACACGTGTGCATTGTAGATACACTATTTTTCTACCATTGTATGTTTTTACAAAATTATTTTGTAAAAGAGCTCTATGTATTTGACCTAAACAAGCAAGTGCTTTTATAAACGTTCTCAAAAATATAATAAAAACTAATCCAAATATTTTTCAAGTTCACATAATCTAGAATAATCTTTGGTGAATAAAAGCTAACTTTAGACTTGTTGGTCTAAATGGCTGAAATAACTCAGTTGGGAGAGCATTAGACTGAAGCTTTTTGGTTTAATTAATACAGGTATGTCTTCAGAGTTGCCAGCACTAAATATAGTGCAGATAAACAACTTTTATTCTACCTGGGTATACTAGTCAAATGGCCTCATGTAGTCTCTCTAGCAGTATGTCAACAATAACAGCAAAACTTAAGATAATGACTAAGTGCTTTACTGTCTCATGAAATCATCATGAGTAATCTAAGTATATTGTTTAAAAACAAATGATTTAAATAGATGTAAATGAGATAAGAGTTTTTAAACTAAATTTTTAACAATAATTACTTTATGATATGTCTACATAGTTTCCTAAATCTCTTTAGTAATTATACAGTTAGAGTTTTGCAACATTAAATTAAATGATGGGGATGCATTTAATGTCTAGATCATTTCCAAATAAGGTAAAATACTAAAACATTTATTGCTGAACAAGTCTGTTTACCTACTTTTGACCTCTTATAACAGAGACCAAATAAGTTCCAATGCCAAAGAATGTTCAAACTTCTGCACAACTGCACTCGTTTCACATGCTAGCAAGATAATGATCCAATCCTTCAAGTGAGGCAGTAGCAGTACATGAACCAAGAACTTCCAGAGGTACAAGGTGGATTTAGAAAAGGCAGAGAAACCAGAGTTCAAATTTCCAACATCTGTTGAATTATAGAAAAAACAAGGGAATTCTAGAAAAACATCTATTTCTACTTCATTGACGATGCTAAAGCCTTTGGCTGTTTGGATCACAACAAATTGTGGAAAATTCTTTAAGAGATGGGAATACCAGACTACCTTACCTGCCTCCCAAGAAACCTATATGTAGGTCAAGAAGAAACAGAACTGGACATGGAAGAGCAGACTGGTTCAAAATTAGAAAAGGAGTATGTCAAGGATGTTATCCCACTTATTTAACTTATTGCAGAGTACATCATGCAAAAAGCTGGGCTGAATGAATCACAAGCTGGAATTAAGATTGCTAGAAGAAATATCAATAATTTCAGATAGGCAGATACCACCCTAATGGCAGAAAGTGAAGAGGAACTAGGAGCCTCTTGATGAAAGTGAAAGAGGCGAGTGAAAAAGCTGGATTAAAACTCAACATTCAAAAAACTAAGATAATGATATCTAGTTCCATCACTTCATGGCAAATAGATGGGGAAACAATGCAAATAGATAGACTTTATTTTCTTGGGCTCCAAAATCAATGAGAATGGTGACTGCAGTCATGAAAATAAAAGATGCTTGCTCCTTGGAAGAAAAGCTATGACAAAGCTAAACAGTGCATTAAAAAGCAGAGACCTCACTTTGCCAACAAGGGTCTGTCTATTCAAAGCTATGGTTTTTTCCAGTTGTCATGTGCAGATGTGAGAGTTGAACCATATAGAAGGCTGAGGGCCAAAGAATTGATGCTTTTGAACTGTGGTGCTGGAGAAGACTTTTGAGAGTCCCTTGGACAGCAAGGAGATCCAACCAGCCCATCCTAAAAGAAATCAATCCTGAATATTCATTGGAAGGACTGATGCTGAAGATGAAGCTTCAATACTTTGGCCACCTGATGAGAAGAGCCGACTCATTGGAAAAGACCCTGATGCTGGGAAAGACTGAGGGCAGGAGGAGAAGAGGTCGACTGAGGATGAGATGGTTGGATGGCATCATTGATTTAATGGACAAGAATTTGAGCAAACTCTGGGAGACAGTGAAAGACAGGGAAGCCTGCCATGCTGCAGTCCATGAGGTCACAAAGAATCAGGCACAACTGAGCAACTGCCCACCAACAACAACAAAATAAGTTTTGGTTTATTAGTTAATGTATTTAATGGTTTATTGAAAGATTCTACTATGAAATAGCTTATGTTTCTAGAAATTATAAAATGTATGCAAAAATTTTCCAAGCCACATAATATTATTACAATTCACAACTGTTTACTTCTTCATTTTTACTAAAAAATTAAGTTTCAAAGAATTAAGTTCCAGTTAATCAGTATCAGTATCAGTATCAGTACAGTCGCTCAGTTGTGTCTGACTCTTTGCGATACCATGAACCACAGCACACCAGGCCTCCCAGTCCATCACCAAGTCCTGGAGTCCACCCAAACTCATGTCCACTGAGTCAGTGATGCCATCTACTATCTCATCCTCTGTTGTCTCCTTCTCCTCCTGCCTTCAGTCTTTCCCAACATCAGGGTGTTTTCCAATGAGTCAACTCTTCGCATGAGGTGGCCAAAGTATTGGAGTTTCAGCTTCATCATCAGTCCTTCCAAAGAATACTTAGGATTGATTTCCTTTAAGATTGACTGGTTAGATCTCCTTGCAGTCCAAGGGACTCTGAAGAGTCTTTCTCCAACACTACAGTTCAAAAGCATCAGTTCTTTGGTGCTCAGCCTTCTTTGTGGTCCAACTCTCACATCCGTACCTGACTACTGGAAAAACTATAGCTTTGACTAGACGAACCTTTGTCGGCCAAGTAATGTGTTTGCTTTTCAATACACTGTCTATGTTTGTCATAGCTTTTCTTCCAAGGAGCAAGTGCCTTTTAATTTTATGGCTGCAATCACCATCTGCAGTGATTTTTGAGCCCCAAAAAATAAAGTCAGCCTCTGTTTCCCCATCTATTTACCATGAAGTGATGGGACTGGTGGAGAAGGCAATGGCACCCCACTCCAGTACTCTTGCCTGGAAAATCCCATGGACGGAGGAGCCTGGTGGGCTACAGTCCATGAGGTCGCGAAGAGTCAGACATGACTGAGCGACTTCACTTTCACTTTTCACTTTCATACTTTGGAGAAGGAAATGGCAACCCACTCCAGTGTTCTTGCCTGGAGAATCCCAAACGATGGAGCCTGATGGGCTGCTGTCTATGGGATGGCACAGAGTCGGACACGACTGAAGCGACTTAGCAGCAGCAGCAGCAGCAGATGGGACTGGATGCCATGATCTTAGTTTTCTGAACTTTGAGTAGAACAACCTGGAAAATGGCAGAGTACAAGGACTTACACTCATCTTCTCCTGCAAGAACTCCAAAACTGCAACTCTCTGCTAAACAATCATTGACTGGAGAACACTGGATCCCACCAAAAAAAAAAAAAAGATACCCCATGTCCAAGAGCAAAGGAGAAGCCCTAGCAAGATGGTAGGAGGGGTGAAATCGCATTTAGAATCAAACCCCTTACCCACCAGCAATGCTCAGAGGGTTCAAATGAACCTTGTGTGCACCAGGACCCAGAGACCCTGCGACACTGAGCCAGAACTGTTTGAGTGTCTCCTGAGGAGATATGGGTCAGCAGTGGCCTGCAGCTGGGACAGGGGTTCTGGGTCCAGCAGACCTGGGTATGGCATAAGCCCTCTTGGAGGAAGTCGCTATTAACCCCACCATAGAGCCACCAGAATTTACACAGGACTGGGGAAACAGACTCTTGGAGGGCACAAACAGAACCTTGAATGAAAACCACACTCACAGAAAACTAACCAAACTGATCACATGGACCACAGCCTTGTCTAACTCAATGAAACTATGAGCCATGCCCTGTAGGGCCACCCAAGACGGATGGGTGATGGTGGAGAGTTCTGACAAAAACATGGTCCCCTGAAGAAGGGAATGACAAACCACTTCAATATTCTTTCCTTGAAAACCCCATGAACAGCATGAAAAGGCAAAAAGATAGTTTCCTCTAACATCTGGCTATGACTCTCCAAACTAACATTTCCAAATTTATGCTATCCTTTTCATTTGATATCACTGAGAATTAAAACTGCCCTATTACCTGAAGGCCTGCAAACTGATACTAGATGACTTAATACAAACTTCAGAGAAATTGCCACAGTCTTCATGCTCTGCTGTATGAGCCATTCAGAAAAGCTTACTGATGATATTATCAGAGACATTTCAAACTTCAACCCTGATATCTAGACATCTTGAATGACTGGCCTCTGGGCTTAGAAACTGGTTTATAATCTGCTCCAGTCATTAACTTCTGCCTTTCTTTTGTTTCCATGGACATGCTTCTTATTAAATATACAATTGCTTGAAGTATAGACCTAATTTTGGGAACCCACCTGGATCACCACCTACGCAAATGGATCTAAGTGAACTAGCCTATTGTCAAGGCTAAGAGATTGGTTCAATGAGATGGAAAAATATACCAGCTCAAATTTTAATATGTAAAACTTCCAGGGAAGTTTCAGAGCAGAAAACTCTTGGAACTCAGGGCCCACTATCCCTAAATGTGCCTCAGTGGCATATTGATTATTTTGAATTAAAGCTACTTAGGGAAGATCCAATGCAAGAGTCTTCCCAGGTGACGCTAGTGGTAAAGAACCCATGCCAATGCCGGAGACATAAAAGATGCTGGTTCAATCCCTGGATTAGGAAGATCCCCTGGAGGAGGGCACAGCAACCCATTCCAATATTCTTGCCTGGAGAATCCCATCAACAGAGGAGCGTGGTGGCCTACAGTCCACAGGGTTGCAAAGAGTCAGACACAACTGATGCAACTTGGCATGATGAAAGAGAGACCATTTGACTCTTCTCTCTCTCTCCCTAAAGCTGGAAATAAATCTGTCATGTGAAAGGTACACTCCCTGCATCTGGAGGTTGAAGGACGTTCTTATCACTAGAGATAGGGAATTGGGAGCCAAAAAGCCTGTGTAAAAAAAATTTGTTACTTCTTTAATTTACAAGCCCAAACTCTGTTTAGATTCTTCACTAATTAAATACCCAAACATTGTTTCTTTGTCCTGCCCATTCTTCACAATGTATTGTTTATTTTTCTAGAAAGTATGAAAGCTACCCTGCTTTGGCACTTCTTAGGTTCCATTTCTATGAGACCTCCATATACATGAATTAAAATTTGTTTCTTTTTCTCCTGTTAATCTCTCTTGTATCCATATTATTATTTGTCCAGCCACAAGAACTCAAGAGAGGTAGGGAGGGGAAACTTTTCTCTTCCCAATAAGAGGAAGAATGAAATAGTTCTAAGCCATACTTAGAATTCAGAGGAGAAATCCTTGGTTGTAATCTGTTTATAAACAATCTGTCTAGTTTTCTTTATGAATACTTAAACAATGTAAATTCAATTTGTTTAATAATTATTCAAAGTACAGTTTGCTATTAGGTACTCCTTTGTGTAGTACTGGGCTTTTTAAATATACATGGTCTTGTCTTTTAGAATTTATAATCCAATTCAGAGAATAAAAATGTTTATCAGTCTCTGAAATCCTTCAAAAACATTTATTCTTGATCTCAACTGTAGGGAGCTTCAACTTACAATGGGATGTCTTTCAAGACATTATATGTTAGTTGAAACTCAGAATGTCCTCATCTGTGAAAACAATATTGAAACAGAGAGTCGGTTCCCAGATCTGTGTACCAAAATAAAAAATTCAGAAAAAAAGACATTAAAAAAGAAGATGCTGAATCAAGTTTCCAGTTGATACTACTATCAGAATGTAAACACCCTTTGGACTCTTACCTTTGGGGGAACCAATAAGAACCTGATGAAAGAACATACTTCTAAAATTTAAATAACAGTTTCAAGGAGTCCAGTGATCCCCTGAACCACCAAGGAATCCCCCACTAAGAAGGGCTGATTCAGGTGGAGTTCCCTGGTGGTCCAGTGGCTAAGACTCCATGCTCCAATGGAGGGGACCTGGGTTCAATCCCTGGTTGGGGAAATAGATCCCACATGCCCCAACTAAACCATCCCACATGCCACAAGGAAGGTCAACGATCTTACAGGCCACAGCTAAGACCCAGGGCAGCCAAATAAATTAATAAGAAATGTAAGACACACATTTGAAGAAGAAAAGAAAAAAACAGAAGGGCTGATTTAGACACCTGAGTGACATTAACAAGATGATGAAATAGAAATTTCCACCTCTTGATCCCCCAACAGAGACATCAAAAAGCAACAATACTTGGGCCAAGATACCTTTATGAGGCTTTCAGTGTCCAATTAAGAATTTGCAACACACCTCAAGAAACAAGAAAAAACTCAAAAAAATAAAATGGTTTCACTTGATTCATGTCGGCCCCTCCCTCAAGCCACCGGTTCAGGGCTGAGACCACTGAGCCTGCAATCTGATCTTCAGGGGAAAGAATGAATGACATGTCCACCTAGCATCTGTATGTAGCCTTTCAGGAACTGCCCAAGAGACTTATTTCTGTCTCACTTCATTCAGAGCGCTGAGGCAACCAGCATAGTTAGAACACCTGGGGGCAGATAAGGGCAAGGATAAGATGGCTTCACTAGTGAATTCTACAAATATTAAACATGATTTAATGCCAACTCCTTTCAAGATCTTCCCCAAAAATTAGCCTGACAAAATGGCTTGATACCAAAGCCAAAGACACTACAAGAAAAGAAATTACAGGCCAATAACCCTGATAAATACAGATGCAAAAATCCCCAACAAGAACAATCAAAAAACCAGCAAGTCAAATTTAAAAACAGCACATTAATAGGATCATAGACCATAATCAAGGTGGATTTATCCCTGATTGATTTATCCCTGATGCAAGGATGGTAGCACATAAGCATATCAATGAATAGGATGCATCACATTAACAGAATGAAGGATAAAAATTATATGATCATCTCAATAGAAGTGGGCTTCCCTGGTGGCTCAGCTGTTAAAGAATCTGCCTGCAATGTGGGAAACCTGGGTTTGATATCTGGGTTGGGAAGATCCCTTGGAAAAGGGAAAGGCTACCTGCCGGGGTCCAGCCCCGGCTGATCCAGGGTACTCGAAGGAGAGACGGCGTAGGCGAAGATCAGGAAACAATTGCTTAATTAAACGTTAATTAAGGATATAAAGAGTAATAGAATGAGGATAGCTCAGTGAGGA
>NW_011494735.1:10931707-10931841 GCF_000754665.1 Bison bison bison | reverse complement strand
TGCATAGAGGATAATGGGGGAAGGGGTAGAGTCATGCAGCAAGCCAGGCTTTCTTCCTGCAAACTTATCCTATGCAAAAGCTTAGGTGATTTGCATCATCTTCTGGCCCGGAGGCCTGTTAACATTTTAAGACC
>NW_011494735.1:10900884-10931607 GCF_000754665.1 Bison bison bison | reverse complement strand
TTTCTCTAAAGGTGATAAGTCAAGCGCCACCCTCCAAAAGCATTAGATAAAGTTGCATTCCTACAGAGCAAAGGTGTGGTGGGCTATAACAAGAAAAAGAATTAACTCAAGGGTCCCAGGTTACAAACATTAAAGCTACTACTTACACCAATTATATTAATCAATACACAGCCAGGGACACAGCAGGTAAGGGATATGGAAACTTAGCAGCAAACATTGGCCCAACAAGTGAAAATCCCTTCACCAATATAATTTCTAATCAATCTTTTAACTACTCAAAAGAATCTGTGTTTAGACAGTTTAGAACATCTCCTGCCTCTCACAGTTGGGAGGCTCTGAACAATCACATGTGACTGGAAAAACCTATTCAGGCAGGCTAGAGCATTTCCAAAGGAGTTTGTAGGTTGAAACACTGTCACACCCAGGAATTATTAACTGGAGCTGTAAGCTAACTCTTTTTTCAGAGAGAGGTAGTGGGGGACAGCCCCTCATAAAGTCAGAGGTGTAGGTGAAAGCACAAAGCAGAAAATAGGCAGACTCTGGTTTTGGGGGTAGATGGGGGACTCCTGAGGCTCGATCCCGCTTTTGCATATGCCGAGCCTCCTTCCTCATGACCTTTGTCATGGGCGGAGTTCCTCACGCTGGCTCCCGGCAGTGATAGAATTCCAGTTGAGCTATTCCAGATCCTGAAAGATGATGCTGTGGAAAGTGCTGCACTCAATATGCAATATGCACTCAATATGCAATATGCCGGCTCCTGGCAGCTACCCACTTCAGTATTCTGGCCTGGAAAATTCCATGGACTGTATTGTCCATGGGGTCACAAAGAGTCGGACACACTGACAGACTTTCACTTCACTTCACTCAGTAGAAGCAGAACAAGCATTTGGCAGAAGTCAACATTCTTTCACGATAAAAACTCTCAACAAATTAGGTATAGAAGGTATAGTTACATTATACCTTAACATAATAAAGACCATATATGACAAGCCCACAGGTAATATCATACTCAATGAAAGTGAAAGTGTTAGTCACTCAGTCATGTCCAACTCTTTGCGACCCCATGGGCTGTATAGCCTGCCAGGCTCCTCTATCCATGGAATTCTCCAGGAAAGAATATTAGAGTGGGTTGCCATTCCCTTCTGCTTCCCGACTCAGGGATCAAACTCAGGTCTCCTACATTGCAGGCAGATTATTTACTGTCTGAGCCACCGGGGTGAAAAATTAAAAGCCTTTATCTAAGGTTAGGAATGACACAAGAATGTTCACTCATACTCCTTCAACAGTGCTAAGACTCACTCTCCTGCTTCAAGGTAAAAAAAGATGTCTAGAAAAGGAAGGAAGGTTTGGAACACTCATCTGAGAGAGATTACTAAAAACTTAAATCATTTTTGTATAAGATACCTATGTATATTCACATGGGAGACTGAAACTTTCTAAGTAGTGATGTCACTTTCTCATAAAGTATTTATTAATTGCATTGCTGATATTGTCACCAGAAAAATCACTGTGTACTAGACCTAAGTCATTCATTTTCCCAGAAGTTGCCCTAACAGTGGGAATATTCTGAAATGAAAAAAGATCAGCATTTTTTCATTTCACTTCATAGGATACAAGAATGATAAATTTACTAGCATATCCCACAGCCTAGGGAAGTACTGACATTTTTGCCTTTCAACTTTGCTTTTCAGATATGAAGAATAAATATAATCTTACTTTCGGTAAATTTATTGTAGCCACAGCCTATCCAGAATAGTATTTGATTTAAGAAAAAGAACACTGTTTCACAAATCGACAAAATAAAAGATATGGGTACAGACATAGGTTTTGCAACTTACTATTTATGTAGTCTAAACTCCCTGAAACTTGGTTTTTATCTGTAGGGAGAGGGCACTTATATATTGTCAGCTATTCACATGATGAGCATTAAATAAAATTGTATCATTGTGCAGACTACAAGTTTTACCCATTGAAAGAACAAGTCCCAAAGACCTGTATCACCATGGCAAGTGAGTAAGTTTAAGATGTTCTTAATCTTTCCCCAAAGGACCTAAGACTATATAGTCAGCAAAGAGAATACTCACACTTTCCAAGGGATTTTGGACACAGGGTTTGATTTGACACTGAGACATCACATGTTACCTCTGTTAGAGTACCAGAATATGGGGGTGAAGTCACAAATGCAATCCTGTCAAATTCCTGCTAAAAGTGGATTCACAGAGACCTCCAGTGCCTATTTGTTCCCTCTCTTGTTCCCAAACATATAACCACTACGAACAATACTCAGTGATTAGCAGATACCTCATACTCAGTGGGATAAGACCTATGCAGTAAAGAAGCCAATTAAAAACTTCTAACTACCCCCATCAAGATTTTAATTTTTCTGAAAGTATTTCATCCCTGGTTGGGAGTTGATGGCAGAGACTAGGGCCACCATTAAAGACCTTAAGGATGCATGGTCGCTAGTTCTCATCATATCCCCATTTAATAAACCAACCTGGAAAGTATTAAAAAAAAGAAAAAACAGAAGTATCCTGGATAATGACAGCATAAGGCAACCTCAATCAGAAAGCGACTCCAATAGCAGCTGCTATGTCAGATGTGATCTCTTTGCTAGAATAGATTACTGTGGCCTGGGATGTGTGCTCAGTCATGTCCTACTCTTTGCAGCCCCATGGACTGTAGCCCACCAGGCTCCTCTGTCCAAGGAATTTTCCAGGCAAGAATACTGGAATAGATTGCCATTTCCTACTCTGGGGGATCTTCTCAACCCAGGGGTCGAAAAGTAGGCAGGCAGATTTTTTACCACTAGTGCCACCTGGGATGGCCTTGGGTGCATGTTATACTATCACTGATCTGATAAACATGTCATTTTCCATCCCTACTGGAAAGATCAGAAATTGTTTGAATTTACCTGAAGCAAATATGTATATATATTTATGAAAAAAACAAAACTAGGTTAATGCTTTTGCCTTCTGACATAATATAGTCATTGAAATCTGAACTGGTCATTTGGCAAGACATAGCATTGGTTCACTTTGCTGATGGTACCATAATTGGACTGGATGAGCAAGAAGTTCCATACATATTATAGGCCTTGGTATAACATATGTGTTCCAAAAAGTAGGAGTTAAACTATACAAAAATTCAGGGAAATGCTATACAAGTAACATGCAAGAGTCCAGGGCTCTGGGACAAGTCATGACATTCTTTCTAAACTAAGGAACAAATTATTGCAACTTGTCTCTATGCACAAAGAAGGAAGCATAATGTCCAATATTTGTCTTTTGGTTCTGAAAGTAACATATTACACACTAACAAGACTGCTGGTATATTTAACATGTGGCATGACAGTCTGAGTGGGGCTCAAGCAGGAAAGAGACTTGCAGCAGGTCCAGGCTGAGTGCTTGGACTGTATGACTTAGCAGATCCTTCAGTATTCAAGGTATGAGTGATGGGAAAAGATACCATGTGAAATTTAAGACAAGCTCCCAAAGTAAAATCACAATGTACATCCTTAGGATTCTTATCAAACTATGTCATCTGTAGCAGTGAGTTGTACAGCATTTAAAAACATAATAATAGGTCTCTGGAGTGCTATTGGACCTTCATAAAGACACAGAGCCTGATCAGTGGAGACTCAGGTGACCAGTGGGCCAGTACTGCTCATTATGAGGTGGGTTCTGCCAGACCTTCCCTAAGTCAGCTCAAGAGAGTCATGTGGCCAAAACTGAATTCCTTTCCTGGGTTCCACCCACCTCCAGAGTCAAATCCAGATACAAAGGTATAAACACTCAGCACTTCCTTCAAAATGGAGCACCTCAGAAAGGCCATACTAGTTCCAAAGTTCCCCTTGAGATGGTTGAGGCCCTTGTCACAACTGCATCACAGCTCAACTCCTCCCTCTTACCATCTTACTTCCTTTCATTCCCCATGGATATTGATCTCAAGGACATATTTCAATAAATTTCTTGCAAACAAATGTGCACCTGAGAATGTTTTCCTCCAGAAAACTTACCTAAGATATACATACCAAAATTATATTCCGTTAGATGAAGGGAGGAAAGGGGAAATAAAGAAACTTTACTTCTAGGTTTTTATAAATGTGAATTGATTTCTAATTTATAAGGAAAAAAGAGTGGAAGAGAGGGAGAAAAAGGAAAGGCAAAAAAGACTCCCCTCCTCATCTTTGATAAACACACCTTCCTATTCCTTGAAAAGCTATGTAGTGTGTTGTGTAGCCTTTCACTTCACAAGTTAACTGAAATGAAGAATAACATTACTCCAGAGAAAAACTACCATTTGCTATTCAACAAAGAAGCTAAACATTTTAACCCAAACTCTACTTGTTTTTACCTCCTGTGAAAATCCAGAATTTCACTGACTTACTTTAAATAAATATTTATTTAGCATTTATAATATGTCAAGCACTGATCTATTTCTATAATATAGTAGCATTATCTTTATGTACACTCTTAAATCTATAAGCCAAATAGATATTTCAGATATTATTGGATATAATGCTATTCCTAGCCACTTACTTTCCTTCTCTTTTACATTTCATTTATACCTCATTGCAAGTCACAAAGTCAATAAAGCAATGATAATCAGAATAGATATCAAAAGGACATTTAAATTGGAATCGTTTTCTATTTACTAAAGATATCCTGAAGGACATTTTTTCAAGCAGTTACACATTTACATAGGACATTCAGTAATATCATACTTGCAAAATAGCTAGACATTTTGGCATTTTGGATTTGAGATGATGAGATTAAAATGGCAATATACGAAAACTGTGATTTGGACTAAATGAGAAAAGATGAGAACAGAATAATATATTATGAATGAATACATCAAGGTGAGTATAGCAAAAGAAAAAAAATTTATGGAAAAATATTTCTGAAAAGACACAATATTTAAGTTCCTCTTATTAATATTATACTTACATAAATCAATGAATAAAATTACACTCTGTTTCTAAAAACAAAAATCTAGGTTTATTTATAGGAGTTCAAATACAGATATAAGAGAAATTAATTTGGTTATTTGAAGTGTGAAATGAAGAATTAGCTTTAGTTAAAATTATAAGTGAAACCTCAGGTCACAGGTTTACTTGTATTTAATAAAAAATTTGAAAATGTTGCTAACACCAGTGGGGAATGCCAAGCATTGGTACATACAAGAGAAGACTAGAGAGCATGTACAAATGGTAACAGCAAAATAAATTAAATCTATGCTTAATCTAGGGAGAAGGCAATGGCACCCCACTCCAGTACTGTTGCCCGGAAAAATCCCATTGATGGAGGAGCCTGGTAGGCTGCAGTCCATGGGGTCGCTAAGAGTCAGACATGACTGAGTGACTTCACTTTCACTTTCCACTTTCATGCATTGGAGAAGGAAATGGCAACGCACTCCAGTGTTCTTGCCTGGAGAATCCCATGGACGGAGAAGCCTGGTAGGCTGCAGTCCATGGGGTCACACAGAGTCGGACACAACTAAAGCGACTTGGCAGCATACATAATCTAAACCAATATAAACCTAGATTTCTGTATATCAAGGACAGAGTTTTTCTTAAATATTCAGAAATTAATTCTAATAGTAAAATTTTTAGGACTGTTGACTTGAAAAAATATATTTTATGAGTCATTTATTTGCTAACAAAAATTTTTTTTTCACTTAAAGTTGTAAACAGTATTTGCCATAAGGAGTTGAATTTTTTTCACAATTTGTATGGAAGGAAATGGCAACCCACTCCAGTGCTCTTGCCTGGAGAATCCCAGGGATGGTGGGGCCTGGTGGGCTGCCATCTATGGGGTCACACAGAGTTGGACACGACTGAAGCGACTTAGCAGCAGCACAAAAAACCTCAAATAGCCTAAGCTATCTTGAGAAAGAAGAATGGAACTGGGGGAATCAACCTGCCTGACTTCAGGCTCTACTACAAAGCCACAGTCATCAAGACAGTATGGTACTGGCACAAAGACAGAAATATAGATCAATGGAACAAAATAGAAAGCCCAGAGATAAATCCACGCACATATGGACACCTTATCTTTGACAAAGGAGGCAAGAATATACAATGGATTAAAGACAATCTCTTTAACAAGTGGTGCTGGGAAAACTGGTCAACCACTTGTAAAAGAATGAAACTAGAGCACTTTCTAACACCATACACAAAAATAAACTCAAAATGGATTAAAGGTCTAAACGTAAGACCAGAAACTATAAAACTCCTAGAGGAGAACGTAGGCAAAACACTCTCCGACATACATCACAGCAGGATCCTCTATGACCCACCTCCCAGAATATTGGAAATAAAAGCAAAAATAAACAAATGGGACCTAATTAACCTTAAAAGCTTCTGCACAACAAAGGAAACTATTAGCAAGGTGAAAAGACAGCCTTCAGAATGGGAGAAAATAATAGCAAATGAAGCAACTGACAAACAACTAATCTCAAAAATATACAAGCAACTCCTACAGCTCAACTCCACAAAAATAAATGACCCAATCAAAAAATGGGCCAAAGATCTAAATAGACATTTCTCCAAAGAAGACATACAGATGGCTAACAAACACATGAAAAGATGCTCAACATCACTCATTATCAGAGAAATGCAAATCAAAACCACTGTGAGGTACCATTTCATGCCAGTCAGAATGGCTGTGATCCAAAAGTTTACAAGCAATAAATGCTGGAGAGGGTGTGGAGAAAAGGGAACCCTCTTACACTGTTGGTGGGAATGCAAACTAGTA
The DNA here is from genome assembly GCF_000754665.1 of Bison bison bison. Lineage (NCBI taxonomy): Eukaryota > Metazoa > Chordata > Mammalia > Artiodactyla > Bovidae > Bison > Bison bison. The sequence goes on along the minus strand of NW_011494735.1, from coordinate 10,924,849 downwards.
CAGCCACTATGGAGAACAGTGTGGAGATTCCTTAAAAAACTGGAAATAGAACTGCCATACGACCCAGCAATCCCACTGCTGGGCATACACACTGAGGAAACCAGAATTGAAAGAGACACGTGCACCGCAATGTTCATCACAGCACTGTTTATAATAGCCAGGACATGGAAGCAACCTAGATGTCCATCAGCAGATGAATGGATAAGAAAGCTGTGGTACATATACACAATGGAGTATTACTCAGCCATTAAAAAGAATACATTTGAATCAGTTCTAATGAGGTGGATGAAACTGGAGCCTATTATACAGAGTGAAGTAAGCCAGAAACAAAAACACCAATATGGTATACTAACGCATATATATGGAATTTAGAAAGATGGTAACAATAACCCTGTAAACAAGACAGCAAAAGAGACACTGATGTATAGAACAGTCTTTTGGACTCTGTGGGAGAGGGAGAGGGTGGGATGATTTGGGAGAATGGCATTGAAATATGTATAATATCATATATGAAATGAGTCACCAGTCCAGGTTCGATGCATAATACTAGATGCTTCGGGCTGGTGCACTGGGATGACCCAGAGGGATGGTGTGGGGAGGGAAGAGGGAGGAGGGTTCAGGATGGGGAACACATGTATACCTGTGGTGGATTCATTTTGATATATGGCAAAACCAACACAATATTGTAAAGTTTAAAAATAAAACTAAATTTAAAAAAAAGATTAATACTATTAAAAAAATAAAAATAAAATTACAAAAATATATATATTTTTTAAAAAAGGAGTTGAATTTTCTCATTAAATTTAGGACAATTATATCACTAAATATAACCTCACTGCTCTTATTACTACTGACCCACCTACTCTGTACATAAAACTGTGCCTTCTTCCATTAAATCACAACTGTATCAGTGCATCTTACTCCTTAAATAACTTTCTACATTAAATTATTCTAATATATTAACTTTAAGATACAACACAAAATCTCATTCTGTCACAGGGCTTACTCAACAAGCTAACCTACAGATTTGGAATTTTTCTTAACCTAGTGATCAAAGAGAATGTGAGATGAAAACTGAAAATACTTATGTTTCAGAAAGTGAAAAAGTCTAGAACAAAATTATGAAGTCTATTAAACAGCTGAATTATTGAAATGTCATCTTAAAAAACTGTTTAAAATGACTTTACTAAAGGCAGAATGTAATGAGAGGCAGAAACAAACTACCAGAATGAAAAAAAAAAAAAAGAATTAAAATGAAGTATAAGTCGTATGAAAGTAAGCAGTGGAAATAAACTACAAGGAAAAATACAGTTTAAAAAAAAACACTAATGATTATTTTGAAAAAGAAATTACAAAATTAAGCCCATTTAGTGAAAAGGAAGAAAATACCATTTAATAAAGTGAGAAACTAAATATAAGAACCCAGAGATTTTTTAAATATCTGACTAAAACATCAATAAGATACCCCTACACACTTATTAGAAAGATGGGTCCAAAACACTGATACCACCAAATGCCGATGAGGACATGGAGCAACAGGAACTCTTATTCATTGTGGATAGTAATGCAAAATGGTACAACCACTCTAGAAGATGGTTTGGTCATTTCTTATAAAGCTAAGTAAACTCTTAACATTTAATCCAGCAATCATAGTCTTTGATATTTACTCAGATGAGTTGAAAACCTATGTCCACATAAAAACCTGCAGATGTGTATAGTAGCTTTTTTCATAACTGCCAAAATTTGGAAGAGATGAAGATATCCTTCTATAGGTGAATGGATAAATAAACTATAGTCCATCCAGATAATGGAATATTATTCAGAGCTAAAAAGAAATGAACCCTGGGACTTCTCTGGTATTCTAGTGGTTAAGAATCCACCTTCCAACACAGGAGAATCAATCTGTGGTTAGAGAACTAAGATCCTACCTGCTGTGCAGCGGCTAAACCCACAAACCACAACTACTGAGCCCATGCTCCACAACAAGAGAAGCCCACATGCTGCAACTACAGAAAGCCCACACACTGCAACGAAGAACCAGAGCAACCAAAATTAAAAGAAAAAAGAAAAAGGAAGAAAGAAAGAAATGAGTCCTAACATAGATAGCTAATGGGAACCTGTTGTACGTCACAGGGAACTCACCTCAGTGCTCTGTGGTGACCTAGATGGGTGGGATGGGGGAGTGATGGAAGGAAAGTCCAAGAGGGAGGGGATATATGTATACACATGGCTGATACGTTTCTTTGTACAGCAGAAACTAACACAGCATTGTAAGGCAACTATACCCCAATTTAAAAAAGAGAAAGAAAGAGATGAGTTACCAAACTGTGAAAAGGCATGGAAGAAACTTAAATGCATATTATTAAGTGAAAGAAGCCAATCTGAAAAGGCCAAATACTATTAATATATGATTCCAACTATATGACATTATGGAAAAGCAAAATTATACAGACAGTATAAACATCTGTGGTTGCCAGGAGTTCTTGGGAGAAGGGATGAATAGGCAAAGCACAATGGATTTTTAGGCCAGTGCTACTATTCTCTGCAACACTATAATGGTGACTACATTTGTACTCACTCAATGGTGAGTACATTGTCATTATACATTTGTCAGAATCCATAGAATGTGCAACACCACGAGTGGATCTTACTGTGAACTATGAACTTTGGATGATAATGATGTGCTAGTGAAGGCTGTAACCCACTGACCACTCTGGTAAGGAATGTTGATAAGACCTACATGTAGGGACAGGGAGCATATGGGAAATCTCTGTACCGTCCATTCAGTCTTACTGTAAACCTAAAACTTCTCTAAAAGCTAAAGCCTCCTTTTAAAAATAAAACAAAAAAAAGGAGATGCCTGGAAGAAATGAAGCAAAATATTCAACGAAATAATCATCTCTGTGTAGTTAGAATATAGGTCATTTTAATTCTTTTTTATACTTTTCTATACTTCCCAATTTTTTATGATATACATACATTGCTATTATCATATATATTATAACCAGAAATTACTCATGCTGTCTATAAAAGGATTTGGAAATTACTGAAAATATTTTAATAGTATAGTAATAAAGATAATAATCAAAGGTAAATGCATGAACAGTTGTAAAATACTAAAAATATATTTAAAGAGATAGAGAATATGAATAGACCAACACTGACTAAAGAATTTAACTTTAAAAAATGTTTCAGACCTCACAGAATTCACTGAAAATATATATACTTTTTTTAAAAGAGTACTATTTAATATGCAGTGTCCAAAAATACTGAAAATATTGAAATGCACTCTAACGTATTTTATTAGGAATCTAAGTTGGTAACAGATATTAAGATTTATTATTAAGCTGTGATAATTAAGGCAATGAAATATTATCACAGGGATAAACAAATGGATCAATGATTCAGGATAGATAACCCAGAAAGACCTGCTCGAGTATGACCACAGGAGTAGCATGATGAATTGGTGGATAAAGAATGGACCTTTGAATACATGATCCTGGGATAACTGAGGGAAATGACATGGGGCTCTAATCTCACACCATTCATAAGAATCAATTTTAGGAAGATTAGAGAAGCCAATGTAAAGACAAAATTAAAAAGTTTCAGTAATAGCATTAGAGAATAGTTTATGATCTTTGAGGAAAAAAAAATTTTTTTAAAGACACCAACACCCTGACTATATAAGTAAAGATTGAAAAATGCTAGCACATTAAAATGAAGAGTTAATGTTCATCAAACGACAGTATACAGAGGTGAAAAGAGAAAAGTACAGAGAATATATTTTCCACACATATAACCAACAAAGAGCTAATATCCAAAATATATGAAAACCTTTACAAATCCATAAGTTGGAGACTTCCAGAGTAAAGATTCTAAACCACATTAAACAAAGAGTTTAAGTCTAACAAAAAGATGGAGTGGGGCTAAATAAGGGTTAAAACAAGAAAGACATATTAGGAAGTAGTCTGTGTCTGTGACAGAAGGGTGAAGAGACATTGTATTTTGAAAACCTCTAGTCCCCTGGACATACATGTCTTTCTCCATTGACTGGGGAGAATTAAAGGCTTTTAAACACACCACACACACACACACACACACGCACACATACTTCTAGATCATAAGGAAATTTCCGCTAGTCTCAACACAGCTCTGGCTTCTTGTCCACAAAAACTTTCTTACAAATGAGTAATCAATAAAGAGCCAGCACAAGATCTGCACAAAGATTGTACCAGAGTAAACAAATAAGGAAAGACAATTGAAAACACTCTCCAGAAAACATTGCTGAAGAATAAGCAAAAATTGTGACCCACTCATTTCACCATGAAATTAATATATATTCATATTTTCTCCGTGAACTGAAACAAAATAATTCCTGTATACATACTGTGATCAGTTTTTTAAAATTAAGAAATGATCTCACCGATGATAATAATAAAAAGACAAAACAGCCAAGATTTTATTAAGTAAAAAGTGTGTGATATCTATACAAAGAAATGTTAAAATAATATTAAAGGACACAAAACTAGAGTTAAACAAATGAGGAAGCATACCATATTCTTGGTTAGTAAGACTCAATACTGTTAGGATATAAATTCTCCTTAAATTAATCTGTAGATTCAATGCAATCCCAACAAGAATACTAATAGGACAGATTCAGAGAAAAGAAGGCTGTCAGAGGTGGGGGATGGAGAATGAACAAAATGGGTGAAGAAAGTCAAAGGTACAAACTTTCAATTATAAAATAAGTTGTCACTGGATGTACTACACAACACAGTTGCTGCTGCTGCTTAGTCGCTTCAGTCATGTCCAACTCTGTGTGACCCTATGGATTCCCATGCTCCAGGCTCCTCTGCCCATGGGATACTCTAGGCAAGAGTACTGGAGTGGCTTGCCATGCCCTCCTTCAGGGGACTTTCCCAACCCAGGGATCAAACCCAGGTCTTCTGCATCACAGATTCTTTACTGCTGAGCCACCAGGGAAGCCCATACAACATGATAAGTATAGTTAATAACATCACATTGAATATTTGGAAGTTGCTAAGAGAGTTAATCTTAAAAGTTCTCACTACAAGAGAAAAAATTCTGTGATATGTATGCTTGACAGATGTTGACTAGAGTTACTGTGCTGATCATTTTGCAATATATACAAATATTATATCATTATGTTGTACACCTGAAACTAAAATAATGTTTCATGTCAATTATATCTCAATTTAAAAAATACTAACAAAAAATAAATAAAAAATACTAACAGGACTTTTCCACTAGGCAAACAGATTCTAAATTTTGTATATAAATGCATAAACAAGTAATATGTGATCAAATGATTTTTGACAGGGTACCAAGACCATAATAGGAAAAGACAGTTTTTTCAGCAATGTCAGAAGAACTGGATATCCACACACAAAAAGGTAAGGTTGGACTCTCATCTTACAACATATACAAAAACTAATTCAAAATGGATTAAGAGCCAAGTGAAAGAACTAAAACTATAAAATCTTTAGAAGAAAACATAGAGGGGGGGAAAGCTTTATAACAATGAATTTGGCAAGGACATCTTGGATATGACACCAAAAACACAGGAAGCAAAAGAGAAAAAAAAAAGATAAAGTGGACTTCATCAAAATTGTGACACTTGTGCAACAGAGGACGCTATCAATAGAGTGGAAAGGGAATGCAACATGATGTAGCCACTGTCAAAACAGTACGGTTCTTTCTCAAAAGAAATGAAACATAGTTATTATTTGATTCAGTAATTCTACTTCCTGGGTGTATATCAAGGCTGCATATTGTCACCCTCCTTATTTAACTTCTATGCAGAGTACATCATGAGAAACGCTGGGCTGGGTGGAGCACAAGCTGGAATCAAGATTGCCGGGAGAAATATCAATCACCTCAGATATGCAGATGACACCACCCTTATGGCAGAAAGTGAAGAAGAACTAAAGAGCCTCTTGATGAAAGTGAAAGAGTGAAAAAGCTGGCTTAAAGCTCAACATTCAGAAAATGATCTGATGATTAGATCATGGCATCTGGTCCCATCACTTCATGGGAAATAGATGGGGAAACAGTGGAAATAGTGTCAGACTTTATTTTTTTGGGCTCCAAAATCACTGCAGATGGTGATTGCAGCCATGAAATTAAAAGACGCTTACTCCTTGGAAGGAAAGTTACAACCAACCTAGATAGCATATTCAAAAGCAGAGACATTACTTTGCCAACAAAGGTCCGTCTAGTCAAGGCTATGATTTTTCCACTAGTCATGTATGAATGTGAGAGTTGGACTATAAAGAAAGCTGAGCACCGAAGAATGGATGCTTTTGAACTGTGGTGTTGGAGAAGACTCTTGAGAGTCCCTTGGACTGCAAGGAGATCCAATCAGTCCATCCTAAAGGAGATCAGTCCTGAGTGTTCATTGGAAGGACTGATGAAGCTGGAACTCCAATAGTTTGGCCACCTGATGCGAAGAGCTGACTCATTTGAAAAGACCCTGATGCTGGGAAAGATTGAAGGCAGGAGGAGAAGGGGACAACAGAGGATGAGATGGTCGGATGGCATCACTGACTCAATGGACACAAGTCTGAGTAAACTCCAGGAGTTGGTGATGGACAGGGAGGCCTGGCATGCTGCGGTTCATGGGGTCGCAAAGAGTTAGACACAACTGAGCGACTGAATTGAACTGAACTGAGAGTGACCAGAAACAGATCTAATACAATAAAATTATTTTGAGTTGTTGAGAAAGATGATTATTTAATTAATAAATAACTTTGAAATAGTCTTGTGGCAAATAATATAATTGGATTCATATATCTCATCTTATGCTGAGAAAAATTCCAGATTTATCAGACTCAAATATTAATAGAGGCTTCCATGGTGGCTCAGACGGCAAAGAATCTGCCTGCAATGTGGGAGACCTAGGCTCAGGTTCTTGTGTTGGGAAGATCCCCTGAAGAAGGGAATGGTTACCCACTCCAGTATTCTGGCCTGGAGAATTCCATGGATAGAGTAGCCTGGTAGGCTGCAGTCCATGGGGTCACAAAGAGAAAGACTCTGATGCTTCAACCAGTAGTTCTCAAGCTGCATTTCAGAGAACCCCTATGGGTGTCTAAGATGCTTTAAGGGTCCCATGAAGTCAAAACAACTTTCATAATAAAATGAAGATGTTATTTGCCCTTGTCGCTGATTGATATTTGTGATAATGGTGCAAAAGCATTGGTGGATAAACTATTGCTGCCTTAGCATGAATAATAGTAGTATCAATCTGTACTAAATTGTTCATGGGGTCATAAAGAGTTAGACAAGATTGAGCAACTTTCACTTCCACTTTTTTTCATAAAGAAATTAGAAAAATTTATGTGGAAAAAATTTTACAATCTTGAAATAAGTAAATTCTAAGTGTGTGCTTTCCACCTTAAAAACCATAAAAGAAAAGACTAATTTGACTACAATTAATTTTTATAAAAAAAATACATGGAAAAATCAAGAGAAGTTTTTTTTTTAAGAGCAAAACTAGAAGTAACTTGCAACTTATTCGTTGACAAATGATTAATTTCAATTTACCATTACTACAAATATTGAATGCATTTCCTGTGTTGTACAATACGTCCTTGAGCCTAGTACCTCCCGCTTCCTCACTTTTATGTTGCCCCTCCCACTCCGCTGGTAACCACTAGTTTGTTCTCCATATCTGTGTTTCTGCTTCTTTTTGTTATATTCACTAGTTTTTTGTATTTTTTAGACTCCATATATGTGGTATCATAAAGTATTTGCCTTTCTCTGACTTACTTCACTTAGCATAATGCCCTCCAAGTCCACCCAAGTTCACTGAGTTTTTAACTGAGATTTTATTGAGATAAATATAGAGTCACATGTAATTGTAAGAAATACTGCAGAGAGATCCCATGTACCCTTTCCCCAGTTTCCTCCAATGATAATATTTTTTAATACTACAGTTAATATCACAAACTGAATACTGACGTTGATAACAGCCTTGGTTCTTATACAAATTTGCCCAGCTTTACTCATGCTCATTTGTATGCATATACTTATGGACAGAGGAGCCTGGTAGGCTGCAGTCCATGGGGTCGCTAGAGTCGGACATGACTGAGCGAATTCACTTTCACTTTTCACTTTTATGCATTGGAGAAGGAAATGGCAACCCATTCCAGTGTTCTTGCCTGGAGAATCCCAGGGATGGGAAGCCTGGTGGGCTGCCGTCTATGGGTCGCACACAGTCGGACACGACTGAAGCAACTTAGCATACAGTATTATCCCATGTGTAAATTGGTGTATCCACCACCACAGTCAAGATACTGAGCAGTTCTATCACCACAAAGATCCTTCAAGTTGCCTTTTTATAACTACACCTATCCATCCCCTCCATGCACACACAATATAATAAACTTTGGCAAATATATACAGTCATGTAATCATCTCTACCAGTAGTCAAATATAGTAAAAAAAAAACAAAAAAGAGCAAAACTAGAGGTAACTTGCAACTTATTCGTTGACAAATGATTAATTTCCCTTATATAGTAAAAGTTTCTCCAAATCAGTATTTTTCAGAAAAAATAAGGAAAATGAGGGAACATCTAGAGACATTTCATGGGTTCCTGGTCATTAGAAAAATTGTGCCAACATATATAAAGAAACATATATAAAGATACACTGAAATGTCCATTTTCACCTATAAATTTGGCAAAGATTAGAAAGCTTAATAGAGTATAGAGAAGCTAGCATTTTTATAAATTGCTCGTTGATGTGTAAATTAGTTTAAGATCTATAGACAATTTGGCAATATTTATCAAAATTTCCAGGGTTTCCTGCGTTTTGACTCAGCAATTCCACTTCTAGCAATTTATCCTACAGATGGTCTCATGCAACAAACATACACCCTATTCCCAAACAACATATTTAGATTTTGCTCCAAGGCTATGCCTATTGCCTCTGGCAAGTTTACTTTGCTGGCTCTTTTTAAGGTATTCATAATGGTGTGTTCTCTATGCTTCCTCCTACAAACACTGTTGCTTAATTTCTAAAGTTTTCATCATCATTTCCACCTATCTGGTGGACTGGGGTTTTAGCTGTCTCCTGGTTTGTGTTCTTTTACTTTCTCATTCCCCTGGTTGCTTTCAGATGATTTTTCAAAAGAGAAAAGGTAAATGCCAACTATATATGCTACCATCTTCAAACCAGAAGTGCTCATGAGTCCTTGAACTCTCTAGTCCCTTGGCTTCTGCAATTCAACTCCCTCCTGCTTTTCCTTTTCTTGTCTGTCCTATCCTCCTCATTTACATTCATAAATTCTTCTGCCTAAGACATCGTTTAAATGCTATTGCATCTTAGGATGTCACTCTTGGTCCACACATTTCTCTTGACATACTTTTCTGAAGTAATCCCACCTATTCTCTAGGCTTTAGCTACCACCATGTTCTTGCCCCCTCCCCCAATCTTTAGCATTGACCTGCCTCATCAGACTTTTACTTCAGTTCATCTTGTATTACTTAAGCCCTTCAAACAATGAATATATAAGATGCACCAGGTAAAGGCTGACTGACAAGCAATTTGAATTTATAAATACTGTTGCTTTGATATATTGCACTATAATTTCCTCTTTCCTATGTTGTGTAATTTTCTAGCCAGCAGATACTACTTAATTGACTTTCTAATTATTGGGCCTGGAAATACATAATAATTAAGATGATTCTCTTTTCAGAGTTGCTTTCTGACATAGAAAATTAGAAATTATAAACTTGGGTAAATCTTTGAAGATCTGTATGTTACTTATCTTTGTGTTAGAAACATTATAACTAATCAGACTTTTAGTACTTTAAACCATACATTCAAACATGGAAGAAAAAAAAGTCATTAATTTTGACCTGACACTGAATATGCCCTTATTTTCACAGTCCACAGACTTCTAAGCTGTTTTCTCAGTTAAAAAAAAAAAAAAAAAGGCATCTCATTCAAAAATTCTGAAGAACTTCCTTGATGGAACAGTGTGTAGTAATCTGCTGCCAATGCAAAGGACACCGGTTTGATCCCTGGTCCCGGAAGATTCCACTTGCCACAGAGCAGCTAAGCCTGTGTGCCACAATTTCTGAGTCTGCAGTCTAGAGCCCACAAGCTACAACTACTGAAGCCTGTGCACCCAGAGTCTGTGCTCTGCAACAAGAGAAGCCACCACAGTGAGCAGCCTGAGCACTGCACCTAAGAATAGCCCCACTCTCCACAGCTAGAGAAAGCCTGCACACAGCAATGAAGTACTCAACGCGACCAAAAATAACAAAATAAAAAGTGTTTTAAAAAAAGGTTTTGAATATTTAGTGTAACCAATGTTTATTGAGTACCCATTTATATGAAAGCCCTTGTGCTAGATGCTTTGAAAGATGTAAAAATGAAAAAATAGAGGCTCAATCCTTCCATAGATTTATAGTCTAGGGATGACAAAAACAAATAACAAGTGTCATTCCTCTGTGTGAAGAATATAATATGTACCAGAAGAAGTATACAAATAAAGAGCCTCAGAGAATAACTAGAAGAAGAGATAATATCTGGATAGGACAATGGAGAGTGAGAGGGTCAGGAAGAGTTTGAGGTAGACCTTGAGATGATCAGAAAAAATGAGTAGAGTTTTGCTACAGAAAAGTTTGAGGGCAGAAGAGAAAAGGTATTGTGAGGACATTCCATCCCATGGTTTCTAATGTTACTAGCTCACTAGGAGAATATTTAATTTTCAACATCCTCTCCTTACACACACACAAGACAAGGTTGAGAACCATTATTTTATGCAGAGAGAATAGCATGTGTCCTACATAAGAAGATATGAAATGTAAATATAGTCTAGGAAACTGAAGGACCTGTTTCTGTTTAAACATAAGACACAGGTAAGAAAGTGATAAGGGCTTCCCAGATGGCACTAGTGGTAAAGAACCCGCCTGCCAATGCAGAAGACATAAGAGATGTGGGCTCGATCCCTGGGTTGGGAAAATCCCCTGGTGAAGGGAATGGCTACCCACTCCAGTATTCTTGCCTGGAGAATTCCATGGACAGAGTAGCCTGGCAGGCTACAGTCCATAGGGTTGCAAAGAGTCAGACACAACTGAAGCAACTTAGCATGCTCATAAGAAAGTGACAAAAGATACACTAGATTGGGTCAGGTCATGCAAACTTGCCTCACATTGATACTTCTGTTGTAAAGAGGTCAGATCTGACCTACTTCCTTTTTGTCTTCATTTACTGTGGTTCAGAGATACAAATGTCTCCAAGTTTCTTTAGAGATAAACTCTGTTTCATTTTTCTGTTTTGAAGGAATTTTCGAAAGGAGGACTGAGAAATACCTTTGTCATCTTGAAAAGGGGCTACCCTTTCCTTTCTTTTTGGCATTCAATTTAATTTTACAACATTAAGTCCTTATCTTGACTGATGCAGTGTTTTATCTAGTTTTCTCCAGGTTAATTTCAGTCTCATTTACTGATGTTTCAGTTGAATTCCTAATTTGGTTCCAGCAACTGCTGCCACAGTAGTTATTGGGAATGTGGAAATCTAACTTCTGGGTCCTCTGAAAAAGCAATATACCATGGCAGAAGGAACAGAAAACATTTCTGACTGCTCCCCCATTTGGAAATTATCTAAAATAACAAGAAACAGAAACACAACATTTTTGCCTATACTGGGAGAAGCAAATATAAGCAAGCTGCCTTGGCCCTCAGAACCCTTGAATGGCTCCAGAGTTGGAGGCAGTGATGCAGAGGAGCTGAAAACAGATACTGCTTGTAAAACTGTACAGCTTGTAACAAAACTCCCAATTCCTCACCCTCAAACAAGTTGGGCAACTTCCCCAGTCACCAGAGGGAAATAAGTGTTTGTCCTCTGGAAATAACAGAGAGGTACCAGTTTGGAGATTACCAGGCAAATGAAAGAGTGGTGAAAAGAGTTCATACTGAGCAGTGGGGTGCTTCTCTTCCTCTTTCCTCTTTTCAGCTCCAGAAAGCAGACAGAAAGAAAGTAAACAAAATTCCAAAAATGATGACAAAAGAAAGCTCCAAAATAACAATGAACATCAAAGCTGAGAATGCAACCAATTCAGATTGGCAGGGTATCAGATAAGTCCAGTGTTATTGTTTTCAGGGGGAGGGAGCAATAGAATAATTGTTTTAAAGTTTAGGCCTGATGAAAATTATGAAAATTAGATTGAGATATATTCTATGGAGGTTTTAGAGCTATGGGAAAACTTTATTCAAATTTTCAAAGAAAAATAATAATTTAAAAATCAAGCAATTATCAGCTTCAGAAAAAAAGAACACAACAGGGAACAAAAGAATACTGTTAACACACGGCTCAGGAGTGATCAATATTTATGGAGTCAAAAGATACAGACACAATTAGAGGTTTAATAATCAAAAACTGAGACAAAATTATACAGAAAAATAGAAGAAAGGAATAAGAAGCTATGAATAGCCAAATAAAGCATTTATGTTTCAAAGCAAAAAGACAATAGATGCTTATGATGAAAGCATGTGCATATTCTATATAATGGGGTAAATATCAGAATAAACTTTTAAAACAGTTGAAAGTGGTGACTTCCAAGGACAAGTATGAGAGAAGGCAGAAATAGGGACTACAATTTTTATGCTATACTCTATAATGCCCATTGAATTTTTAACTATTTGGATATAATACTTTGGCAAAAAGTAAATGAAGGGCATTGAGTTTAATATGAACATACTGTAAAATTCAACATTTCTATTTCTAGATACATACTCTAGAGATGCTCTCACACATATTTATAAAAGGGTATGTATTCAAAATATTGACCAGAAGTGAAATGTCAATCAGATGGAAAATAACTAAAATGTGCTATGTTTAAATGACAGAACATCATATAGCAAGTAAAAGCAACCCACTGATTACATGTGTGTGTGTGTGTGTGTGTAAATAGTGGATTATAAAAACAATATTGTCCAAAAAAGCAGTTGCAGAATATTTATACAGAATGAATTCATTTAAGTAGAGCTTAAAACATAAAACTGTACTCTAAATTTTATCTAACTATATTTTTACATATGCACAAGCATAAAATTTGAATGAAAAGACACACTGAATTTCTTAGAGAAAGAGGAAGGAAATGGGACTAGATAGAAGGGACAATGACTCTCAATTCTAAATGTTTTAGTCACTATATTATAAAAGGATAAAGCAAATATGATAAAATTTTAACTATTGAGGATGTTTTATGGTCATTTTACAGGTGTATGTTTTATTTCTGTAATTTCCTGTATTTTTCAAATATTTCAAAGTTTAAAATTTAATTGCCCAAATTCTAAAATTGAATTTCACACACACTTAGCTTTATACATCTAAAGATTAAAAAGCAAAGTCTTCTTAACCTGAGGAAACACAATACTTTGATTGGAGTAAAGTTCACACAGATTGAAATTTACATACCCTATATGAATGTAATCTGTAGTAACTAACCAACTTGTAAAACTCTAATCAAAAACTTTTTATTTAAAAATAAGCACATTTCAAAAAAAAAAAATAAGCACACTTCTTCCCAAAACCAACTCTTTGCAACCCCCTGGACTGTAACATGCCAGGCTCCTCTCTCTGTCCACGGAATTCTCTGAGCAAGAATACTGGAGTGGGTAACCATTCCTTTCTCCGGGGATCTTCCTGATCCAGGGATTGAACCCAGGCCTCCTACACTACTAGCAAATTCTTTACCATCTGAGCCACCAGGGAAAGCCCAAAAGTTATATTCATTTAAAAGTCATTTTAAATGAGTCACTGACCTGAAATGTAGACAGTAACTTTGTGTTTTACATAAAATTGTGTTGAAAACTACAGGCAAAATTATTAAGATTTTAAGCTATTAATATTTTAAATATTATGATACTCAAGATATTAAGAAAATGAAAACACCCCTATTTGTGAAATATTTATATAGTATGAGAATATTATATAGGATATACACAGGTTATTGATTCTCCATTACATACTTCCATACAGAGACTACATTCGAATGCCGAGCTTCTCCACTTAGTAATAAAGTTGATAAAGGAAGCATGGCAGGAAAACGCTTTAGTACTTATAATGCTAGACTTGCAGTGTAGCAGTGGCAATTTTGGCTTTAAGAGCTGCCTAATTACATATTTATAAATGCATATCATGTACCTTTGGGCTGGAATCAAGCCCCATAGCCGTTTCAGTTTATCAAGTAAATGAAGTAATTTTTATAAAACATTATGCAGTTGATTAAACCAAGCAACAATATACACTCATGATTATTTGTAAAGGCTATCATTTAAGGACTGATTTTTTTGTTGTTGTTTTATTGTGTGGTTAAATGCCAGAGACTTGAACCAGCAAAACCTAACTACATGGTATAAATCCAGAAAACTAAGTTGATGGCTCAGTAGCAATCTTCTTTTAATGATTATAGCTATTATTTAACATTCGTTATGCACTGGCATCATTCTTCTCATTTTATAAAATACACCTGCCTTTTCAAAGGACCAGATTTTGGCTTTTTTTTTTTTACTCTCTTTGTTTCTATTTTATTAATTTCTGTGACTTACTCTGTTGTACTTTTATCATTTAAAAATGAAAATCTAGCTCCCTAATTATCATTTTTTCTTATTTATGCATTTAGACCTTACATGTCATTCTTGGTTCTATTTTAGCACCAGACTATTCTCATTGTTATTACTTTATAAATGTTATGCAGTTTCCAATTCGAAATATTTTAGCCATGAACCATTTAGTTTTCAAATACATAGTATTTGGGGCCATCTTTCTTTTAGAGTTCTAATTTTGTTCAGAAAAGGAGCTCTTTAGGACATGGATTGTTTGACATTTTCTGAAATCTTTCTGGCTTTGTACTGCTTGCTTTCTATAAATTCCTTACCCTTGTTCAAAATAATCTGTATTCTCTAATTGTTGGCCAAAAGAGTCTATATATGATTATTAGATAAAGTATATTTCTGAAGATGTCCTGATATGTTCTATCTTTACTGATTTCTGCTTGTTCTGTCATCTTTTAAAAGAGTTTCTCAATTTCTACTTATAATTCTTTAGACTTTCTGCTTTATATGTTTTGAGATCATGCCTCTAGTTACAGAAAGACTCCAGATGTTAAATTTCCCTTGTAAAGTATTACTTTAATCATTAAATGGTGACTTTTTCCTAATAATTTTTTTTTTTGCCTCAAAGTCTATACTGATAGAAATTTGATTGATAATAGATGGTAAGACAACCCAAAATAGGTTTTGATATATCAGCAAAACCAACTGTCTTTGGTATTTTCCTGGCATGTTATTTTCCATCCTTTTATGTTCAATATTTCTATATGTCTTCGTGTTTCAGATACTTCTTATAAACTGCTTAAGGGTGTTTTATTTTTTAAGTACTAAAAAGCCTCTGGTTTTTAACAAGTCCAATTACTCATATTTACTGTGATTGTATTTGGCCTTCTTTCTACTCATAGATGGAGAAGGCAATGGCACCCCACTCCACTACTCTTGCCTGGAAAATCCCATGGGCAGAGGAGCCTGGTAGTCTGCAGTCCGTGGGGTCGCTAAGAGTCAGGCACGACTGAGCGACTTCACTTTCACTTTTCACTTTCATGCATTGAAGAAGGAAATGGCAACCCACTCGAGTATTCTTGCCTGGAGAATCCCAGGGATGGTGGAGACTGGTGGGCTGCCGCCTATGGGGTCGCACAGAGTCAGACATGACTGAAGCAACTTAGCAGCAGCAGCTACTCATAGATATGCTATGCTTTCTATATGCTATACTTTCCATTGCTGCTTCTTTGAATCTCTCCCTATTTGGTATTGTTGCTGATCTCCTTGCTGTTCTCCTTGTCTTCCTTCTAGTGAAGTGGTTTAATTTACTTTTTTTCCTCTTTTTTAATGATAGTTACCCCTACAGTTTTAACACACTTGTTCTAAAGTTAATGGATACTGCTAATACTTAGACCATTTACTGTACTTATTGAGATTATTTCAACTTCTTTAACTGTAATATATACAAAACAAAATTACTATCTTAACCATTTTTAAGTGTACAGATCAGTAATGTTAATATTTTCACATTGTTATGCACTTAAACTCCAAAACTCTTTTCATCTTACAAAACTGGAACTCTATACCCATTAGACAACAACCCCCCCCCATTCATCTCTTTCCCAAGCCCTTTATAACCACCATTATATTTTGTCTTTATGAATTTGACTACTCTAGGAACCTTGTATAAATGGAATCCTATATTCTTTTTCTGACTGGCTTATTTCACTCAGCATAATATTCTCAAGGTCCATTCACAAAATTACTCTTTAAAAATACCTCTTCTTAAAATCAGTCTAATCAATAGTTATATGTATTTATTTCTTTGCTCAAAATGGCTTCTTACATCCAATTCTGTATTCAATTTTCGTCTTCCTAAAATACATGATGTGAGAAACTGTGAGTTCAGTGTGTTGTAAACTCAATCTTTTCCTAAAAATCTATAATTTCCCCTCATCTTCATCTTGAATAATTCAATTGAGTACACAATTTTAAGCTGATAGCAATTCTCCTTTCAGTACCTTTAAGATATTTTCTCAATGTCTTCTTGCATATACTATAACTGATGGGAAGTTTTCTATCTAAATGGCATTTCTCTAATAGAGAACTGTCTTTTTCCTTAGTATTTAAGATATTTTCTCAGATTTCTTTTTTATGTTCATGAAAAAGAGCCTATATATATGTAGGTATGAATATGTATGGATTTATTTTTCTTATCAAACTCATTTTGATTTCTGTACACATAGATATGTGTTTGCATATCTTTAGAGAGAAAGAGAGAATGTATGTGTGTGTGTGTCTATGGAGAGAGAGTTGATTTTGTTTAGTTTTACATACATCAGTCAGTTCAGTTCCTTGGTCATGTCTGACTCTTTGTGAACCCATGGACTGGACCATACCACGCCTTCCTGTCCATCACCAACTACCCGAGTTTACGCAAACTCATGTCCATTGAGTTGATGATGCCATCCAACCATCTCATCCTCTGTCATCCCCTTCTCCTCCCACATTCAATCTTTCCCAGCATCCAGGTCTTTTCAAATGAGCCAGATCTTGCATCAGGTGGCCAAAGTATTGGAGTTTCAGCTTCAGTATCAGTTCTTCCAGTCAATATTCAGGACTGTTTTCCTTTAGGATGGACTGGTTGGATCTCCTTGCAGTTCAAGGGACTCTCAAAAGTCTTCTCCAACACCACAGTTTGAAAGCATCAATTTTCCTGTGCTCAGCTTTCTTTATAGTCCAACTCTCACACCCATACATAACTACTGGGAAAACTATAGCCTTGACTAGACGGATCTTTGTTGGCAAAGTAATGTCACTGCTTTTTAATATGCTGTCTAGATTGGTCATAACTTTCCTTCCAAGGAGCAAGCATCTCTTCATTTCATGGCTGCAGTCTCCATCTGCAGTGATTTTGGAGCCCCCAAAACTAAAGTCTGTCACTGTTTCCACTGTTTCCACTGTTTCCCAATTTATTTGCCATGAAGTGATAAACCATGATCTTCGTTTTCTGAATGTTGCACTTTAAGCCAACTTTTTCACTCTCCTCTTTCACTTTCATCAAGAGGCTCTTTAGTTCTTCTTCACTTTCTGCCATAAGGTTGGTGTCATCTACATATCTGAGGCTATTGATATTTCTCCAGGCAGTCTTGATTCCAGCTTGTGTTTCATCCAGCCGAGTGTTTCTTATGATGTACTCTGTATATAACTATACAGCCTTGATGTACTCCTTTTCCTATTTGGAACCAGTGTGGTTCCATGTCCAGTTCTAACTGTTGCTTCCTGACCTGCATACAGATTTCTCAGGAGGCAGGTCAGGTGATCTGGAATTTCCACTTCTTTCAGAATTTTCCACAGTTTGTAGTGATCCACACAGTCAAAGGCTTTGGTGTAGTCAATAAAGCAGAAGTAGATATTTTTCTGGAACTCTTGCTTTTTTGATGATCCAGTTGATGTTGACAATTTGATCTTTGGTTCTTCTGCCTTTTCTAAAACCAACTTGAATATCTGGAAGTTCACAGTTCACATATTGCTGAAGCCTGGCTTGGAGAATTTTGAGCATTACTTCACTAGCGTGTGAGATGAGTGCAATTGTGCAGTAGTTTGAGCATTCTTTGGCATTGCCTTTCTTTGGGATTGGAATGAAAACTGACTTTTCCAGTCCTGTGGCCAGTGTTGAGTTTTCCAATTTGCAGGCATATTAAGTGAAGCACTTTCACAGCATCGTCTTTTAGGATTTGAAATAGCGCAACTGGAATTCCATCACCTCCACTAGTTTTGTTCATAGTGATGATTCCTAAGGCCCACTTGACTTCACATTCCAGCATGTCTAGCTCTAGGTGAGTGATCACACCATCGTGAATATCAAGGTCGTGAAGACCTTTTTTGTACAGTTCTTCTGTGTATTCTTCCACCTCTTCTTCTTATCTTCTGCTTCTCTTAGGTCCATACCATTTCTGTCCTTTATTGAGCCCATCTTTGCATGAAATGTTCCCTTGGTATCTCTAATTTTCTTGAAGAGGTCTCTAGTCTTTCCCATTCTGTTGTTTTCTCTATTTATTATACTGATCATTGTGGAAGGCTTTCTTATCTCTCCTTGCTATTCTTTGGAACTCTGCATTCAAATGAGTATATCTTTCCTTTTCTCCTTTGCTTTTCACTTCTCTTCTTTTCACAGCTATTTGTAAAGCCTCCTCAGACAGCCATTTTGATTTTGTGCATTTCTTTTTCTTGGGGATGGTCTTGATGCCTGTATCCGGTACAATATCATGAACCTCCATCCATAGTTCATCAGGCACTTGTTTGCTTGTCTATTAGGTCTAGTCCCTTAAATGTATTTGTCACTTCCACTGTACAATCATAAGGGATTTGATTTAGGTCATACATGAATGGTCTAGTGGTTTTCCCTACTTTCTTCAATTTAAGTCTGAATTTGGAAATGAGGAGCTGATCTGAGCCACAGTCTGCTCCTGGTCTTGTTTTTGCTGACTGTATAGAGCTTTTCCATCTTTGGCTGCAAAGAATATAATCAATTTGATTTCACTATTGACCATCTGGTGATGTCCATGTGTAGAGTCTTCTCTTGTGTTGTTGGAAGAGAGTGGTTGCTATGACCAGTGCATTCTCTTGGCAAAACTCTATTAACCTTTTCCCTGCTTCATTCTGTACTCCAAGGCCAAATTTGTCTGTTACTCCAGGTGTTTCTTGACTTCCTACTTTTGCATTCCATTCCCCTATAATGAAAAGGACATCTTTTTGGGGTATTAGTTCTAGAAGGTGTTATAGGTCTTCATAGAACCATTCAACTTCAGCTTCTTCACCATTACTGGTTCAGGGCATAGACTTGGATTTTGTGATATTGAATGGTTTGTCTTGGAAACGAACAGAAATCATTCTGTTGGTTTTGAGATTGTATCCAAGTACTGCATTTTAGACTCTTTTGTTGACCATGATGGCTACTCCATTTCTTATAAGGGATTCTTGTCTACAATAGTAGATATAATGGTCATCTGAGTTATTCACCCATTTCAGTCCATTTTAGTTTGCTGATTCCTTAAATTTCAACATTCAGTCTTACCATCTCCTGTTTGACCACTTCCAATTTGTCTTGATTCACGGACCTAACATTCCAGGTTCCTATCCTCCTTACAGCATCAGACCTTGCTTCCATCACCAGTCACATCCACAACTGGGTGTTGTTTTTGCTTTGGCTCCGTCTCTTCATTGTTTCTGGAGTTATTTCTCCACTGATCTCCAGTAGCATATTGGGCAGCTACTGATCTGGGGAGCTCATCTTTCAAGTGTCCTGTCTTTTTGCCTTTTCATACTGTTAATGGGGTTCTCAAGGCAAGAATACTGAAGTGGTTTGCCATTCCCTTCTCCAGTGGACCACATTTTGTCAGAACTCTCCACCATGACCCATCCATCTTGGGTGGCCCTACATGACATGGGTCATAGTTTCATTGAGTTAGACAAGGCTATGTATGGTCCATGTGATTTGTTAGTTTTCTGTGGTTGTGGTTTTCAGTCTGTCTGCCCCTCTGATGGAGAAGGATAAGAGGCTTATGGAAGCTTCTTGATGGGAAAGACTGACTGAGGGAGAAATTGGTTCCTGTTCTGATGGGTGGGGCCATGCTCAGCAAATATTAATCTGATTTTCTGTTGATGGGTGGAGCTGTGTTCCCTCCCTGTTATTTCAGTTCAGTTCAGTTCAGACCTGTCTGATTCTTTGCAACCCCATGGACTACAGCATGTCAGGCCTCCCTGTCCATCACCAACTCCCAGAGTTTAGTCAAACTCATGTCCGTTGAGTTGGTGATGTCATCCAACCATCTTATCCTCTGTCGTCCCCTTCTCCTCCTGCCCTCAATCTTTCCCAGCATCAGGGTCTTTTCAAATGAGTCAGCTCTTTGCATCAGGTGGCCAAAGTATTGGAGTTTCGGCTTCAACATCAGTCCTTCCAATCAACACCCAGGACTGATCTCCTTTAGGATGGACTGGTTTGATCTCCTTGCAGTCCAAGGGACTCTCAAAAGTCTTCTTCAACACCACAGTTCAATAGCATCAATTCTTCAGCACTCAGCTTTCTTTATAGTCCAACTTTCACATTCATACATGACTACTGGAAAAACTATAGCCTAGACCTGATGGACTTTTGTTGGCAAAATAATGTCTCTGCTTTTTAATATGCTCTCTGCTTTTTAATATGCTCTCTAGGTTGGTCATAACTTTCCTTCCAAGGAGCAAGCATCTTTTAATTTCATGGCTGCAGTCACCATCTGCAGTGATTTTGCAGCCCCCCAAAATAAAGTCTGCCATTGTTTCCACTGTTTCTCCATCTATTTGCCATGAAGTGATGGTACCAGATGTACCTGGGGCCAAACTATGGTGGAGGTAATGAAGATAATGGCGACCTCCTTCAAAAGATCCCATGCAAGTACTGCTACACTCAATGCCCCCAACCCTGCAGCAGGCGACCACTGAACCACACCTCTGCTGGAGACTCCTGGACACTCACTTTACTTACATAAAGTTTAGTTTAAGTTTTGAATCTGAAGACTCTGTTTCTGGGGGAAAAAAAATCATCATTTTCTCTTTTAATATTGGTTATTTTTCATTCTGGAACTCTTATTAGACAAATGTTGAGTTTTGTCTATTCTCCATTAAATAATTATTCTTTCATATTTTCTATGCCTTATCTATTCTACATTCCAGTAATACAGTAGACAGAGGATTTTTCAGCAAATGATCACCACCTTTCCCTAGCCCTACATGAGGAATACACTTCTCTGCTATTGATTGTGGGCTTGCATAGTTGGACTTGTCTCTTGGTCTTCTGCTTTTTGCATGAGAACAGGTTTACCTTGAAGATGGGATATTTGTGAAGCAGGCTTAGTCCCAGTCTGTAGCTTGGAGACCAGCTGAGCCCCACTGACATCAGCCAAACTCCATCCCACTCACAAGTGCAGGATAAGAAATACATGCAGATTATTGTGCATTAGTAGGATTGGAGGTGTTTTGAAAGGCAGAAAAATTGGACAGATAAAAAATTTGGTATTTAAAGTGCTTCTGTAACAAAAACCTAAATTATGTAGCACTAACCTTAGGAATGGGCAGCAGGCAATGATGTAATTGTCACTGGAGAGTTGAAAAATGGCAGCATTATTATGCAATGGCAATTGTCACCTGCAAGAACATGGAAGGCAGAACATATATTTAATAAACTTGTGAAATTAGGTGAGATGATTTAAAAGTAGAATGTTAAAAAGTGGGCTGCTAGCTGCCACTTGCAAAGGCATAAGAAAGAGATGAACTCAGGCTTCCCTGGTGGCTCAGTGGTGAAGAATTCACCTGCCAATACAGGGGACACAGGTTTGATCCCAGGCCCGGGATGATCCCACATGCCACAGGACAAATAAGCCCATGCATGAGCCATAATTACTGAGCTCATCTGCCTAGAGCCAGTGCTCTGCAACAAAGGAAACCACAGCAATGAGAAGCCTGTACACTGCAACTAGAGAGAGTAGCCCCTGCTCGCCACAAGAGAAAGCCCATGGACAGCAACAAAGCACAGCCATAAATAAACAAAATAAAGAAATCTTTAAAATTAAAAAAAAGAAAGAGATTAACTTTAAAGGAACTGCCTGAATTATAGAGTTGAGAAAAACTTAGAGTCCAGAAATTTTGAAACTTACAGGATTAAAACAGAAATTGTTTATCACTAAATTCCAACTTCAGAGAAGTAGCAAGTCTAATCTATTGCAGTGATACTTGATCTGGGATAAAGACAAAATCTCTAAAGAAGTTCCCATTACCTTCCTTACCCCTACCATAGTTTGGCCTCAGGCCAAACAACCAGGAGAGAACAAAGTCCCAACCATCAAAAAAAAATTGGATTAAAGATTTACCGAACATGGCCCTGGCCATCAGAATGAGAGCTAGTTTCCCCACCTTCAGTGTCTCTCATCAGGAAGCTTCCATAAGCCTCTTATCCTTCTCCATCAGAGGGCTGATAGAATGAAAACCACAATCACAGAAAACTAACCAAACTGATCACATGGATCACGGCCTTGTCTAACTCAATGAAACTATGAGCCATGCTGTGTAGGACCACATAAGACAGACGTATCATGATGGAAAATTCTGGCAAAACGTGGTCCACTGGAGAAGAGAATGGCAAACCACTTCAGGATTCTTGCCTTGAGAACCCCATGAACAGTATGAAATGGCAATGGAAGATGCACTCCCCAGGTCAGTAGGTACCCAATATGCTACTGGAGAAGAGTGGAGAAATAACTCCAGAAACAATGAAGAGGCAGAGCCAAAGCAAAAACAATGCCCAGTTGTAGATGTGACTGGTGATGGAAGTAAAATCCAATGCTGCAAAGAACCATATTGCATAGGAACCTGGAATGTTAGGCCCACGAATCAAGGTAAATTGGAAGCGGTCAAACAGGAGATGGCAAGAGTTAACATTGACATTTTAGGAATCAGTGAATTAAAGTGGACTGGAATGGGCGAATTTAATTCAGATGACCATTATATCTACTGTTGTGGGCAAGAATCCCTTAGAAGAAATAGAATAGCCCTCATAGTCAACAAAAGAGTTCGAAATGCGGTACTTGGTCTGCAATCTCAAAAATGATAGCATGATCTCTGTACATTCCAAGGCAACCCATTCAATATCACAGTAATCCAAGTATATGCCCCAACCACCAATGCTGAAGAAGCTGAAGTTGAACAGTTCTATGATGACCTACAAGACTGTCTAAAACTCATGCTGAGAAAAGATGTCCTTTTCATCATAGAGAACTGGAATGCAAAAGTAGGAAGTCAAGAGATACCTGGAGTAACAGACAAATTTGGCCTTGGAGTACAGAATGAAGCAGGGAAAAGGCTAACAGAGTTTTGCCAGGAGAACACACTGATCATAGCAACCACCCTCTTCCAACAACACAAGAGACGACTCTACACATGGACATGACCAGAAAGTCAATACCAAAATCAGATTGATTCTATTCTTTGCAGCCAAAGTGAAGAAGCTCTATATAGTCAGCAAAAGCAATACTAGGAGCTGACTGTGGCACAGATCATGAGCTCCTTGTTGCCAAATTCAGACTTAAATTGAAGGAAGTAGGGAAAATCACCGGAGAAGGCAATGGCACCCCACTCCAGTACTCTTGCCTGGAAAATCCCATGAACTGAGGAGCCTGGCAGGCTGCAGTCCATGGGGTCGCACAGAGTCGGACACGACTGAGTGACTTCACTTTCACTTTTCACTTTCATGCATTGGAGAAGCAAATGGCAACCCACTCCAGTGTTCTTGCCTGGAGAATCCCAGGGATGGAGGAGCCTGGTGGGCTGCCATCTACAGGGTCGCACAGAGTTGTACATGA
>NW_011494735.1:10900371-10900784 GCF_000754665.1 Bison bison bison | reverse complement strand
CAGGGATAAGATCTGATAGACAGAGTGCCTGAAGTATGAACAGAGTTTTGTGACATTGTACAGGAGGCAGTGATCAAGACCATCCCCAAAAAAAAGAAATGGAAAAAGGCAAAATGGTTGTCTGAGGAGGGATTACAAATAGCTGAGAAATGAAGGGCAGTTAAAGTCAAAGGAGAAAAGGAAAGATATACCCATTTGAATGCAAAGTTCCAAAGAACAGCAAGGAGAGATAAGAAAGCCTTTCACAGTGATCAATGCAAAGAAATAATGGAAAACAATGGAATGGGAAAGACTAGAGATCTCTTCAAAATATATTAGAGATACCAAGAGAACATTTCATGCAAAGATGGGCACAGTAAAGGACAGAAATGATATGGACCAAACAGAAGCAGCTTTAAGAAGGGATAGCAAGA
>NW_011494735.1:10887567-10899820 GCF_000754665.1 Bison bison bison | reverse complement strand
AGCATCAGTCTTTTCCAGTGAGTCAACTCTTTGCATGAGGTGGCCAAAGTATTGGAGTTTCAGCTTTAGCATTATTCCTTCCAAAGAACACCCAGGACTGATCTCCTTTAGAATGGATTCATTGGATCTCCTTGCAGTCCAAGGGACTCTCAAGTGTCTTCTCCAACACCACAGTTCAAAAGCATCAATTCTTTGGTGCTCAGCTTTCTTCACAGTCCAACTCTCACATCCATACATGACTACTGGGACTTTTGTTGGCAAAGTAATATCTCTGCTTTTAAATATGCTATCTAAGTTGGTCATAACTTTCCTTCCAAGGAGTAAGCGTCTTTTAATTTCATGGCTGCAATCACCATCTGCAGTGATTTTGGAGCCCAAAAAATTAGTCTGACACTGTTTCTGCTGTTTCCCCATCTATTTCCTGTGAAGTGATGGGACCAGCTAGTGAAGGTGATGGAATTCCAGTTTAGCTATTTCAAATCTTTAAAATGATGCTGTTAAAATGCTGCAGTCAATATGCCAGCAAAATTGGAACACTCAGCAGTGGCCCCAGGACTGGAAAGGTCAGTTTTCATTCCAATCCCAAAAAAAGGCAATGCCAAAGAATGCTCAAACTACCACACAATTCCACTCATCTCACATGCTAGTAAATTAATGTTCAGAATTCTTCAAGCCAGGCTTCAACAGTACATGAACCGTGAACTTCCAGATGTTCAAGCTGGATTTAGAAAAGCAGAGGAACCAGAGATCAAATTGCCAACATCCACTGGATCAAAAAAAAAGCAAGAGAACTCCAGAAGAATTTCTGCTTTATTGACTACACCAAAGCCTTTGACTATGTGGATTACAACAAAGTATGGAAAATTCTTATTTTCCATAGAGATGGGAACACCAGACCACCTGAACTGTCTGCTGAGAAATCTGTATGCAGGTCCAGCAGAAACAGTTAGAATTGGACATGGAACAACGACTGGTTCCAAATTGTGAAGTAGTACATCAAGGTTGCATATTGTCACCCTCCTTATTTAACTTATATGCAGAATACATCATGGGAAATGCCAGGCTGGGTGAAGCACAAGCTGGAATCAAGATTGCCAGGAGAAATATCAATCACCTCAGATATTCTGATGACACCACCCTTACGGCCGAAAGTGAAAAGGAACTCAAGAGCCTCTTGATGAAAGTGAAAGAAGAGAGTGAAAAAGTTGGCTTAAAACTCAATATTCAGAAAACTAAGATCATGGCATCTAGTCCCATCACTTCATGGCAAATAGATTGGGAAACAGTGGATACAGTGGCAGACTTTATTTTGGGGGCTCCAAAATCACTGCATATGGTGACTGCAGCTATGAAATTAAAAGACGCTTGCTCCTTGGAAGGAAAGTTATGACCAACCTAGACAGCATATTAAAAAGCAGAGACATTACTTTGCCAACAAAGATCCATCTAGTCAAGGCTATGTTTTTCCCAGTAGTCATGTATGGATGTGAGAGTTGGACTATAAAGAAAGCTGAGTGCTGAAGAATTGATGCTTTCGAACTGTGGTGTTGGAAAAGCCTCTTGAGAGTCCCTTGGACTGCAAGGAGATCCAACCAGTCCATCCTAAAGGACAACAGTCCTGAATATTCACTGGAAGAACTGATGCTGAAGCTGAAGCGCCAATACTTTGGCCACCTGATGCAAATTACTGACTCATCAGAAAAGACCCTATCACTTGGAAAGATTGAAGGCAGGAGGAGAAGGGGATGACAGAGAATTAGATGGTTGGATGGCATCATCAATTTGATGGATATTAGTTTGAGCAAGCCCTGGAAGTTGGTGATGGGCAGGGAAGCCTGGCATGCTGCAGTCCATGGGGTCGCAAAGAGTCAGACATGACTGAGCCACTGAACTATACTGAACTAGTCATTACATAGTGGATGCTCCCTGGAATGGAACATCTCCTAAAGATGGTAGCCTTTTGTTTGACGTATTATGTGCCATGCTAAAGTCGCTTCAGTTGTTTCCGACTCTGTGCGACCGTATGAACTGTAGCCTGCCAGGCTTTTCTGGCCATGGGATTCTCCAGGCAAGAATACTGAAACAGATTGCCATTCCTTTCTCCAGGGGATCTTCCCAACCCAGGGATCAAACCAGTGTATCTTCTGTCTAACCTGCACTGATAGGCGAGTTCTTTACCACTAGCGCCACCTGGGAATAACATCAAAACTTCTGTGAGCCCTTTGTTAGTGGAGGTGTTTGAGATACTGCTGGCAGGAAAGGAAAATTCATACCTGTAACATAAACTGTAATCAAGATAAATCATTGCCTTTTCCAGAATTACGGTCCAATGTATTTAACATGACACCATTTGTTCTTCCTTTAGGGATGATTCCATATTACAGGCTCAGTATTGATCTCTGTTCCCAATAAGTTGGATGTTTGGCAGCAGTAACAGCTAGATCAGTCTTGATAAGTAGGAGACTGCGCTGCAGTCCCCTTGTATAGCCATCATCCCTGCAACTGTGGCTATGATATTCATGTGTTCGTTGTTACA
Source organism: Bison bison bison (assembly GCF_000754665.1). Lineage (NCBI taxonomy): Eukaryota > Metazoa > Chordata > Mammalia > Artiodactyla > Bovidae > Bison > Bison bison. The sequence continues at coordinate 10,897,284 of NW_011494735.1, read as the reverse complement.
GCTCTGAGGATAGAGGCTATTTGATGTCAACTGTTTGAGTCATTCAGTCTGTTTGTTCCAATATTATTCTGGGGTATCCGTTCTATGATTGGTGCTCACATACAATAAAAAATTCTTGACACTTTTGCCCATCTCCCTCAGTTCAGTTCAGTTCAGTTCAGTCGCTCGGTCATGTCTGACTCTTTGTGACCCCATGAATCACAGCACACCAGGCCTCCCTGTCCATCACCAACTCCCGGAGTTCACTCAAACTCACGTCCATCGAGTTGGTGATGCCATCCAGCCATCTCATCCTCTGTCATCCCCTTTTCCTCCTGCCCCCAATCCCAAAGGATCTTTGTTGGCAAAATATTATTCTGGGGTATCTGTTTTATGGTTGGTGATCACATACAATACAAAATTCTTGACACTTTTGCCCATCTCCCTAGGGCCACCCGTATAACTTTACCTCAGACTTTCTGGCCCTCAAACTAACAATATTTCTCCTTTCAGGTCACTGAACAAACTTGTCTTTCCATGCAAAATGGATGACTAAGTGTACGAACCAAAATTCTGCTGATTGAGAGAATTTATCCTGGTCTCGTTTTTTTTAAACCCACTCATGAATGGATCTGTAGAGTAACTACCACCCTTTTCTTGACTTTCACCCACATACTGATTTGAATCATTCATAAATAAAGCTCAAACTTTTCCTTTTATCGGAAACTAGTCATTAGGTATCCATCATGCAGCCATAGAGATGAGTTTAGGTAGTAGGTGTCTACTACACGTGTTACCTACTAAATCTTTTCACTTGGATAGAAAGTGAAAGTGTTAGTTGCTCAGTTGTGTCCAATTCTCCAATTTTTTGTGACTCCATGAACTGTAGCCAACCAGGCTCCTCTGTCCATGGAATTCTCCAGGCAAGAATCCTGGAGTGGGTTGTCATTTCCTTCTCCAGGGGATCTTCCTGATCCAGGGATTGAAGCCAGGTCTCCTGCATTGCAGGAAGATTCTTTACCATCTGAGCCACCAGGGAAGGGATCTATAAAGATAAAGGATATGGTTCAACAAAGTCTTGACAGTACCCAAAGTATTTCCAAGTAAGTCTATAAGGTAAGATGATCATATCTCAAAAAGAACTGTGAGTGAGCCTTTCGGTATGTAGGATTGACTGGAATCAATACAAAGGAAATCCATGACTGTTCCTTCAAGCTGTTCTAGCAAAAGTCACCACAGGTTTGAACTGAAAGAAACTGAGGCTCTACAGATATAAAAAGAACTTTAGGCCCCAACTTTCTACAGGCAGGGACCAGACTGTGAAAGCATCTTAGCCACCAAGAAGAGCCCTTTTCAGAAGTGACTAGGGAGGAGTATAAAATAAATAAATAAACAAAGATCCTTCCACCTCACCAGAGGACAGAGCAAAGAGCCATGAAGAAGCATGGATGGGAACGATGTTCACCAAGGAACATTATGTTTCCCCAAGGTGGAGGTATTTGGAAATACTTGTCTAGCAGGATTTCAAAATTGGTATGAGCCAGTGACTCCTATCTGTATCTCATTCTTCTCCTTTTCAAATGGAAGTGTCTTTTATAGTTATCCTTTCCTTTTTCCACCATAATATGTTGAATATTTGAGAGCAGATACTTTATCCTATAAGTTTCTAGGTCTTTGAATCACAAAGAGATACACTAAAAATTCATGTGATCCTAAACTTTAAATCTGATGTCATGCTTGAATGAGACTTCGGGGGTGTCTTGAAATGAAAGAGAGTGTATATTACATATGGTTGATGAAAGAATATTTACAACTGTAAAAGAAGACTGTAGTAGATTAGATTTAAAACATTGTTCAACAGAGAGTCATTTGTCTCCTTCCTCCTCTGTAGAGGAGGATTTTTTTGCCTTTATTTAATTCTGCTTTATTGACTATGCCAAAGCCTTTGACTGTGTGGATCACAATAAACTGTAGAAAATTCTGAAAGAATACCAGACCACCTGACCTGCCTCTTGAGAAACCTGTATGCAGGTCAGGAAGCAACAGTTAGAACTGGACATGGAACAGCAGACTGGTTCCAAAATGGAAAATGAGTACATCAAGGCTGTATATTGTCACCCTGCTTATTTAACTTCTATGCAGAGTGCATCATGAGAAACGCTGGGCTGGAAGAAGCACAAGCTGGAATCAAGATTGCCAGGAGAAATATCAATCACCTCAGATATGCAGATGACACCACCCTTATGGCAAAAAGTGAAGAGGAACTAAAAAGCCTCTTGATGAAAATGAAAGAGGAGTGAAAAAGTTGGCTTAAAGCTCAACATTCAGAAAACGAAGATCATGGCATCTGGTCCTATCACTTCATGGGAAATAGATGGGGAAACAGTAGATACAGTGTCAGATTTTGTTTTTTGGGGCTCCCAAATCACTGCAGATGGTGACTGCAGCCATGAAATTAAAAGACGCTTACTCCTTGGAAGAAAAGTTATGACCAACCTAGATAGCATATTCAAAAGCAGAGACATTACTTTGCCAACAAAGGTCCATCTAGTCAAGGCTATGGTTTTTCCAGTGGTCATGTATGGATATGAGAGTTGGACTGTGAAGAAAGCTGAGTGCTGAAGAATTGGTGCTTTTGAACTGTGGTGTTGGAGAAGACTCTTGAGAGTCCCTTGGACTGCAAGGAGATCCAACCAGTCCTTCTAAAGGAGATCAGCCCTGGGTGTTCTTTGGAAGGAATGATACTAAAGCTGAAACTCCAGTACTTTGGCCACCTCATGTGAAGAGTTGACTCATTGGAAAAGACTCTGATGCTGGGATGGATTGGGGGCAGGAGGAACAGAGGATGAGATGGCTGGATGGCATCACCGACTCAATGGATGTGAGTTTGAATGAACTCCGGGAGATGGTGATGGACAGGGAGGCCTGGGATGCTGTGATTCATGGGGTCGCAAAGAGTCGGACATGACTGAGCGACTGAACTGAACTGAACTGAACTGAATTTGGAGTTTGTAATGTCCTTTGGCCAAATTAATGTTAATAGACATGACAAGACCAGAGGCTTGCAATGTGCTTACATGACTAAGATTTCTTTCTTGCATTCCAGCTTTTCACATCAGAAGAATATGCCTCAGGTATATTGATTCTTATGATAACAGAAATGTAGGGCATACTTAGACCGAACTTGTGGCTAGAGCCAAAGTCAATTGAGTTTAAGTAAGATTTCTCAAACCTTAGTAACAATAGACTTGCAAGAAATAAATGAAAGTCTATTCCCTGTATGCCACCAAGTGTTTGGATGATTGGCTACACAGTAAAAGCAAAGTAATATAGGGAGATTTTTTCTCAGATAAAGAATTCAATTTGAATGGGGAACACATGTATACCTGTGGCGGATTCATTTCAATATTTGACAAAACCAATACAATATTGTAAAGTTTAAAAATAAAATAAAATTTAAAAAAATAATAAAAAGTAAAAATAAAAGTAAAAAAAAAAAAAAAAGAATTCAATTTGAGGTGGAGCGGGGGAGGAGGTTAGGGATTAATGGGGCTTTCTCAGTGATTTAGCGGTAAAGAATCCACCTGCAAGGCAGGAGCTGCAGGAGACACGAGTTCGATCCCTGAGTCAGAAAAATCCACTTGAGGAGGGCATGGCAACCCACTCCAGTATTCTTGCTTGGAGAATTCCATGGACAGAGGAGCCTGGTGCGCTATAGCCCATGGAGTCACAAAGAGTTGGACACGACTGAAGTGATTGGGCATGCATGCAGGAGATTAAAAGATACAAACTCCTGTGTATAAAATAAATAAACAATAAAGATATATTATACAATATAGGGAAATATAGACATTATTTTGTAATAACTTTAAATGGAGCATAATATATAAAAATATTAAATCAATATGTTGTATACCTGAAACTAATATTATATCATAAAGCAACTATACTTCAATAAAAAATAAAGTTTGAAAGGACGCAATTTCTGAGTTGTTTCTTTATTTTCATCTTAATTGTAATGTGACCTGTTGTTTTTACCTGAATGTGGTGCCCAACACCAATTCATATTTTGAAGCCCTTATCCCCAGTGCCATGCTATTTGGAAGTGGGGTCTTTGGAGGGCAATTAGGATTACATTAGGTTATGAGAGTGGCGTCCTCATGATGGGATTTGTGCCCTTATTAAAAGAAAGGAAAAAACATGAGATGGCTCTCTCACCCTGACTAACTACTTGAATTCAGCCATCAATCACCGACTGTCTTTGGACTACTTACACAATCTGCACCTTCTGTAGGTTCTCAGGTCTTCAAACTCAGACTGGAATTTATACCAATGGCTATCCTAGCCCTCCAGTTTCCAGACAGAAGATCACAGGACTTCTCAGCTTCTATAAGTGTTTAAGCCAATACACACACACACACACACACACACATATATATGTATATCCTATATATGTACATGTGTGTCCTATATATTTGTGTGTATATAGGATACATATATATGGGATATATATACAAATATATAGGATATATATATATATATATATAGGATATATATGTCCTATCAGTTCTGTTTCTTTGAAGGATCTTGACTAATAAAGAAATTGGTACTAAGAAGTAGGATACTGCTGTAACAAATACCTAAAAATGTGGACCAGCTTTGTAACTGGGGAATGGGAAGAGGCTGGAAGAACTTTGAAGTGCCTGGTAGAAAAAGCTCATATTGTCATAAGGGAATGCTAAAGGTGATGTGGTGAGAGCTCAGAAAGGAAAGAGGAGAACTAGAGAGAAAGTGTCCATCTTCTTAGAAAATACATAATCATGAACAGAATGTTAGTAGAAATGTGGATGGTAAAGGTCATTCTGATGAAATCTCAGATAGAAATGAAGAACAGACTATTGGAAACTGGAGGAAAGGCTTTCCTTATTAAAAAGTGGCCAAGAATTTGGCTGACTTGTGTTTGTGTTCTAATGTATAGTGGAAGGTAGGACTTGCAAATGATGACATTGGATTTTTAGCTGAGATTTCTAAACAAAGTGTGAAGAAGTAGGAGTAGCTTGGTTCCTTCTGATTGAATATAAGACAGATTTAAATTGAAGATAAAACTATTGAGCAAAAAGGAACTAGAACTTAAATATTTGGAAAATTCTGATCCTACCCCCCCACACACACACAAAAAGAACAAAGTGTATTCATAAGAGAATGCTAAGGGTATGGCTGACTGACCATTCAATTAGGAGTTTAACATGGGTGTTAATCACAGATCTAATCAACCACTCCAGCAACCCTGCCAGTTTGAACTGAAAGGAATGGAGAGGGGACAAAACCAAAGAAAGCTGTCAGAGTTTTTACACCCTAAATCACCCAAACCATAATGCTGTTTAGCTGTGAACAGGTGTTATTTTTCAAGATAAGGGAAGAATGGCCCTGGGGGCGATTCAGAGATCATCAGGGCCACCACCACATTTTCAACAGGCTAGACAGCCACCAAGGGAAGCCAGAGTGAGACTGCCTGGAGCTGTGGAGGCATGACGCCCACTGCTAGAGCTGAGGTGTAGACTGCGTGTTCCCGCTGAGCCATTGGGGAGATACTGCCACTCCAGGAGATTTGAGCATCTAACCAAGACTATTCTCTCACCTTAAGATCCAATGGGAATTGCCTTGCTAGAGTCTAACTTGTTGGGACCCACACCCTTCCTTCTCTCACACTTCTCCCACTGAGAATGGAAATGTCTAACCTATACCTGTCTCACACTGAATTACGCAAGTGCAAAACCTGTCTGGTTACATAGGTTCATAGCTCCAGAGGAATTTTTGCCTTAAGATGAATCATACCTGAAGTCTCACCCACATGTGATTTAGATGGGACTTTGACTTTAGAGTTAATCCTGGAAAGAGTCAAGACTTTGGGGGCTGTTCAGATAGAGTGAATGTATTTTGCCTGTGAGAAGGATATAAATTTGGGAAAGCCAGTGCCAGAATGCTATGGACTGAATGTTATTGTGTACCATCATCCCCCAAATTCAAATATTTAAGCTCTAATCCCCAATGTGATGGTATTTGGAAGTGGGACCTTTAGGAAGTGATTAGAGATAGATTGGGTCATAAAAATGGGGCCCTCGGGATGGGATTAAAGTCCTTTAATCCAGGACAGGAGATCAACTCCAGTTTACAGAAAACATGGTAACGTTAGCTCTCACTATCATCTCTAATTGTTAGCCACCAGAAAGGAAGAACAGGAATGGGGGAGTGATAAACATGATCCTTCCTTATATGAGCATGAATATGACATTTCACACATAACTTTAGCTCACATTCTATTGACCACAACCTAGAACATGACCACATATATTAGCAAGGGAGATTAAGTAACCATGCTGTGTTCACTTGTTCATAAATTGAGAGACAACATTGTTAAGATGGCATTACTCACCAAATTGATCTACAAATTTAGGCAATCTTTATCAAAATCCCAGCCGACTACTCTACAAAAATTGAGAAGCTAATTCTAATATGCTTATGGAATTTCAAGAATCTCAGAATAGACAAACAATCCTACAAGAGAAGAACAAAGTTGAAGAACTCACACTTCTCAATTTCACAGCATATTGCAAAGCTAGAGTAATCAAGGCAATGTGATACTGCCATAAGGATAAACATACAAGTGAATGAAATAGAACTGAGAGTGTTTGTAGCTCTGGTTAGTTAATTTTCAAAAAGGTGCCAAGACCAACGGAGGAAAGAATAATATTTTTAACTAGTCGTGCTGGAGTTTCCACATTCAAAAGAGTTAAATTAGACCCATGCCTCACATCACATACAAAACTTAACTCAAAATGAATCAAAGACTAAATGTAAGATCCAAGCTATAAGACTCTGAGAATTGTCTATGTAATAAAGATCTAGTATCTAAAATATCTAAAGGACAATTACAACTCAATAATAAAAAAGATAAATAATCCAAGTACAAAATGGGCAAAGGATGTGGATAGATATTTATCCAAAGAAGATATGCAAAGGGTCAATAAGCAAAAAAAAAAAAAATGATGTTAACATCATTAGCCATCAGGGAAATGCAAATCAAACCACAATGAGATATCACTTCACACACACCAGAATGCCTATAGTCAGAAACACAGATAATAACAAAGGTTTCTAAGAGTTGGAGAAATAGGGACTCTCAGAGACTGCTAGTGGCAATGTAAAATGGTGCAGTCACTTTGGAAAACAGTCTGCCTGTTCTTCAAATGACTAGACACAGAGTGACCATTTGACCCAGCAATCCCACTCCTAGGTATATATGCCCCAAAAGTGAAAATATACATCCACACAAACAATTTAACACCATGTTCACAGCAACATTATTCACAGTAGTCCAAAAGTGAAAACATCCCAAATGCTCATCAACTATGAGTAGATTAAATTAAATGTGGTATATCTATACAATAGAATTATTATTATTCGATAGAAAGAAATGATGCACGGATACATGCTACAGCATGGATGAATCTTGAAAACATTACGCAAAATCAAAGAGCCCAGTCACAAGGGAGGATATATTGTATGATTCTATTTAAATGAAAGGTCCAAAAAGGCAAATCTATATAGAAAGTAGCTTCCCTGGTGGTTCAGACAGTAAAGAATCTGCGCACAATGTGGGAGACCTGGGTTTGATCCCTGCATTGGGAAGATCCCCTGGAGGAGGGCATGGCAACCCACTCCAGTATTGTTGCCTGGAGAATCCCCATGGACAGAGGAACCTGGCGGGCTACAGTCCATGGACGTGACTGAGAGACTTGGCATAGCATATAACATATACAAAGTAGATTCATGACTACTTGGGGCTGAGGGGCTGAGGGCTTTGGGGTGACAGTCCAGGGGTGTGGAGTTTGGGGGAGGGTAATGACAATATTCTAATATTGATTGTGGCAATAGATGCACAACTCTGTGAATATACTAAAAGACATTAGTGGCGCACTTCAAAGGAGTCAAATGTATGGCATGTGGAATTATATCTCAAAGTGGTTTTTAAAAAGAAAACGCATTCAGAGTGTTTGATTGTGTAGCCATGTGTTCAGCTGAAACTTCTGTTGCTATGGAAGAAAATTAGAGTATAGGTTTGTAGACCATGAGCAATCTCTGCCATAGGGAGTACTATGACTTTTGGCATACCCAGTTTCCAATTTAGTAGAAAATCTGTTATATTAAGAATGCCCAATATCAGTAATATAGTGACTTACTGAATTAGTGTGACATTATGCAAAAGTAATGAAGTAACAGTCAGGTTATCTGGCTGCTAGTCCTAACCCTACCCTTTCACTAGCTTTATGACCTTAGAAGGTCACAACCTCACTTATTAAACTGTTCATCCAAAAGGTAAGGATGAAATGAGATGATTGCTAGGTCCATTGAGGTCTAAGAACACCTGATTTTTGATGCTACAAATGGAGATTTTCACAGATTGTTTCCTCCTCATTTGTCAGTTCAAGAGTCAGAAACTTGTTCAGTGTTCCCAGGAGCCCCCTTCATGTATATCAACCACTGTAAATACTGTTCCATAGTATTTACTTCTCATTCTCAAATAGTTGCTCTTTACGTTTCCTTTCAAGAGTTTGTATTTTACTATTTGAGGTACTGAAAGTGAATGAGAGTTTTTCTCCTGAATATTTATTATAGACACTCAAGGCTAAATTAAATCAAGGTAACAAATCCGAAACTCTGATTTTAAACAGGAAAATATTTGACTATAATTGTAAGTAAAGGAGATTATAACAACTATAAACTGTTAGTAAAGACTTGAATTATTTGGCAATGATTCCCAAATAAACAAATCTTAGTTACAGCTAACCCAAGCCTTTCATTTCTGTTTCCAATTAAGGGAAATGTATCACTAAATAGCATTTGTCTTGATGTTTTGCTCTTAAATTTAAGTATATTACTTAAGTAAATTTAAGTATAAATTTAATCTTTTTTAGGTATTTTAAAAACCATCATCATATTGCCATCGTCTTTCTGTGTTGTATAAGTTTACTTATTCAAGACGCCTTTGAATCTCATACTGTATTATCTCTTACCTGTCAAAATATGAGTCCTAAGGAGTTAGTTGTATAAATCAATATATAGGCACTTTCAGTGCTTTTCAAGGAAGCCATGTTTTCAGTCCCATGCATCCCTAAGCTCCTCCCTAGGCATGTTGTACTCATTGAAGAGACATGGGTCCAGGGAAGAAAAAATGATTTAGAACTCATTTGGGGGTAGGGTGAGGTTGGATAGGGGTGGGTGTTCACTGCCACAATACAAAATGCAGAATGTTTGGAACTAAAAAGAATAATTACTGATGCTTTCACTTTTAACATATGTTGTGGTCTCCTCTATATAACTGAGATTTCTCAAAGGATTGTTTAACTTCATAAAATCATCTAGGGGGCTTTTAATACATCAAATTCCTAGTTCTGACCTCCTGATTTTCCAATTTGAGAGGTACCCAATAATGTGCCACTTTTACATATTTCATACCTTCTTCTTACATATATAGAAGTCTGTATATGACCAGTCAGTTCAGTCGCTCAGTCGTGTCCGACTCTTTGCGACCCCATGAATCGCAGCACGCCAGGCCTCCCTGTCCATCACCAACTCCCAGAGTTCACTCAGACTCACGTCCATCGAGTCAGTGATGCCATCCAGCCATCTCATCCTCTGTCGTCCCCTTCTCCTCCTGCCCCCAATCCCTCCCAGAAC
>NW_011494735.1:10885399-10887467 GCF_000754665.1 Bison bison bison | reverse complement strand
AGGTCTTTTCCAATGAGTCAACTCTTCACATGAGGTGGCCAAAGTACTGGAGTTTCAGCTTCAGCATCATTCCTTCCAAAGAAATTCCAGGGCTGATCTCCTTCAGAATGGACTGGTTGGATCTCCTTGCAGTCCAAGGGACTCTCAAGAGTCTTCTCCAACACCACAGTTCAAAAGCATCAATTCTTCAGCGCTCAGCTTTCTTCACAGTCCAACTCTCATATCCATACATGAGCACTGGAAAAACCATAGCCTTGACTAGACGGACCTTTTTGGCAAAGTAATGTCTCTGCTTTTCAATATGCTATCTAGGTTGGTCATAACTTTTCTTCCAAGGAGTAAGTGTCTTTTAATTTCATGGCTGCATAGCAGCCTACAAAAAGATCTTTTCAGTGTTTTCAAAATAGGCTCCATTTTTAATGAGATTTTCTAGTGTGATGATCTTTAAATGCAGTAATGAATACTATGATCCTTACAAATCTGAAGCAAACAGGTTTTACATACAGTCTGCAAATTATCACACATTTAAGTTATCATAGATAAATATGTGGTATACACATATATAATATACGGCACACTATTTATACAAGTACTTCATTCCCTCTGCTTAAACATTATCTAAGTATATACACATATATAAATATAATATACAATATATTTTTTAAATCTATATGACATAGCATATATTTGAATTATATTTATATTTAGCCATTGGTAACCAGGCTTAACAAATCTAACTTAGATCTATTCGTATAGGCTATATTTTTAACATAAAAATAAATTACTTTTACAATGCTTACTAAAAATACATGCTCAGTTGCTCAGTCATGTCTGACTCTTTGCAAACACATGGACTGTAGCCCACCAGGATCCCCTGTCCCTGGGATTTCCCAGGTAGGAATACTGGAGTGGGTTTCCATTTCTTCCTGCAGGGGATTTTCCCAACCCATGGCTCAAGCTCACATATCCTGTGTCTACTTCATTGGCAGGAAGATTCGTCACCACTGAGCCATCTGGGAAGCCCACTTACTAAAAATATTTATCATCAGTTGGATACACAATTCTTAGTTTATTGTGTTTTAACTGAAATATGATTTATCTACTAAAAAAGAAACCCAATGGACTATAAAGGATTAACATAGAGACCTCAAATAGAAGAAATTATTGAGTATAATATCAGTCCATTGATACAAGCCAGCATCTTTATTAAAGAAATTGTCATAATTCTTAAGAAGAAAAAACATCCTAGGAGAAGTGATGCCTGTTACGGTATATGAGAGTTATTCTAGGGTTTGTTTATTTAATTTACTGAGACTAAATATTCCTGGAGGGCTAGAGATGGAAATTGTTCTATCAAGAACTGACAATCCAGCCTTACAGCTAGAAAAAACTGTGCCCTTATCACAAGGTCATTGCCTGTATTTGGATAAAATTAATTCAGAAGCCAACTTCTCTCTTTACACTGCTGCTGCTAAGTCACTTCAGTCATATCTGACTCTGTGCGACCCCATAGACAGCAGCCCATCAGGCTCCCCCGTCCCTGGGATTCACCAGGCAGAGAATATTGGAGTGGGTTGGGGTTTCCTTCTCCAATGCATCAAAGTGAAAAGTGAAAGTGAAGTCGCTCAGTCATGTCCGACCCTCAGCAACCCCGTGGACCGCACTCAGTCAGTCAGTTCAGTCACTCAGTCGTGTCCGACTCTTTGCGACCCCATGAATCGCAGCACACCAGGCTTCCCTGTCCATCACCAACTCCCAGAGTTCACTCAAGACTCACGTCCGTCGAGTCAGTGATGCCATCCAGCCATCTCATCCTCTGTTGTCCCCTTCTCCTCCTGCCGCTTCCCAAATTCTGGAGAGCACAAGAATCACCTGTGAGATTGTTAATATGCAGGCTTCAAGAGATTCTGATTCACTCTATCTGGAGTTGGGCCTAAAAATCCACATTTTTAAATGCACCTTCTTTGTGATATAGCTAATTCAGAGGCCACACTTTCAGGAATACTACCTGAGGCTGAAATGATTTTTCCTTTTTTTTTTTTTTTTTTTTTTTTTTTTTTTTTTACCC
>NW_011494735.1:10884544-10885299 GCF_000754665.1 Bison bison bison | reverse complement strand
CCTTTTTTTTTTTTTTTTTTGATTTTTCCTTTTTAACCCTCCAGCCATTAATAGTTCACTGGATACGTAACATACTTTTGGTGTTGGAGAGGAAGAGCAAATTCCAAATGAGTTCCATTATCCCTTTCTGAAGTTCAGATGAAGAGCTGCATTCTCTTCTTGGATTCCTTGCTCCTTAAGAGCTCCTTTTTGAAGGAGAAGGCCTAAAATTTAATTTGAGGTGCCCGAGTCAATTCTTAATCAGATAATACTATTTCTATAGTTTTTTTTAATTTTATTTTATTTTTTAACTTTACAATATTGTATTGGTTTTATCAAAATGAATCTGCCACAGGTATATATAAAGGAACACCTAATTCCTAAGTTGATTTCATCATAAATGTTCTTCCATATCATGATAGCAATTACTTAATGAAATCATTGTCGGGGAAAATTTCCTTTCCAGTGAATTATCATTTCTCTTAGATGAGTCTTTCTGTATTTAAAAAAAGCTAATTTACTCTCTTTAACTTAAAGTTCTTTCAGACTTGAAAAAAAAGTATTCATGGGATTTTTCTGGTGGTCTAGTGGTTCCAGAATAACATCTATTTTTGCTTTATTGACTACGCCAAAGCCTTTGACTGTGTGGATCACAATAAACTGTGGAAAATTCTGAAAGAGATGGGAATACCAGACCGCCTGACCTGCCTCTTGAGAAACCTGTATGCAGGTCAGGAAGCAATAGTTAGAATTGGACATGGAACAACAGACTGGTT
>NW_011494735.1:10883967-10884444 GCF_000754665.1 Bison bison bison | reverse complement strand
CAATAACCTCAGATATGCAGATGACACCACCCTTATGGCAGAAAGTGAAGAGGAACTAAAAAACCTCTTGATGAAAGTGAAAGAGGAGAGTGAAAAGGTAGGCTTAAAGCTCAACATTCAGAAAACGATCTGATGATTAGATCATGGCATCTGGTCCCATCACTTCATGGGAAATAGATGGGGAAACAGTGGAAATAGTGTCAGACTTTATTTTTTTGGGCTCCAAAATCACTGCAAATGGTGATTGCAGCCATGAAATTAAAAGACGCTTACTCCTTGGAAGGAAAGTTATGATCAACCTAGATAGCATACTCAAAAGCAAAGACAACAAAGGTCCGTCTTGTCAAGGCTATGGTTTTTCCAGTGGTCATGTATGGATGTGAGAGTTGGACTGTGAAGAAGGCTGAGTGCCAAAGAATTGATGCTTTTGAACTGTGGTGTTGGAGAAGACTCTTGAGAGTCCCTTGGACTGCAAGG
>NW_011494735.1:10881229-10883867 GCF_000754665.1 Bison bison bison | reverse complement strand
GAGGAGAAGGGGATGACAGAGGATGAGATGGCTGGATGGCATCACCGACTCGATGGACATGAGTTTGAGTGAACTCTGGGAGTTGGTGACCGACAGGGAGGCCTGGCGTGCTGAGATTCATGGGGTGGCAAACAGTCGGACACGACTGAGCGACTAAACTGAACTGAGTGGTTAAGACTACATGCCTCTACAATGAGATTGATCCCTGGATGGCGAAATGAAGATCCTGCAAGCCATGCAGCAGGGTCAAAAATAAATAAATAAATAAATAAGTATTCATACCTAGAGGGGCGGGATGTGGGGGAGGGAGTCTCAAGAAGGAGAAGATATATGTATAGTTATAGCTAATTAGTGTTGTGCAGCAAAAACCAACACAACATTATAAAGCAACTATCCTCCAATTAAAAATAAATTTTAAAAAAATGTTCAAATCTTTATAAGTTATTATTTGTTTTCTGAATTAATTTATGCAATATGTAAAGAGAAAGCTTACAAATGCAAACCTTGTTAAACAGTAGAAGAATTTGGAGAAAACTTCCTTTATTTTGGAAGTCTGACAGTTTGGAACTGTCTTTTAATTTGCCACATTTCTTTTACTTCCCTTCAAGACAAAAAATCTTGAAATTCATTTTTCTCTGAAAGGGCTAAAAGAAACTTGCTGTATAGCACCATTTACAATACCTGAACCATTCAAAAGCAGTTAGAGGATTAGAGAGTCTAAAGGCCATTGCTTAAAACCACTCAGCTCTTGCTCTACTCAAAACAAGGTACTTTCCTTCTTACCTTAATCTACTTCTGTTTTCCATTAACCACTTTACGTAGTCAGTGGACATGGGCTTTATTCTTAGTTTTAACTTGCCTGCAAAGCCATTACATTCAGTAAGTACTTCTCCAGGAACCATTGTCCACAACTGTATCAAATACCCTGGAAGATCAGAAGGAAGACAAGTAGGCAGGAAGGGAAGGAGGGTAGAAGGAAGGAAGGAAACCAAGTTTTGACCAAAAGTGTTAATTTATAATCTACTTTAGCCAGCAGTTATATGTATTATCCAGCTCATGTGTATTTACAGCTCTGCTCCTCATAATTCATCTCTACTCTGTTTCCTCTGATTGTAATACATGATGTTGGCTTAAGTGTTGCTCTTGCTTCCCTGAACTGTTTCAGAGTCTCTGTTAGTGAGTCTTTATAGCATTTCTCCTGTGTAGTATGACAATAATTAAATCTATTACAACTGGTCTAGAAGCTGTTTGTATCTACTATCATCTATGCATGGCTTATATCTGACCCAGTGGAAATGTAATCAGCATAATTCTCAAGCTTCAGGTCCTTATTCTTGATGAATATTTATTAAATTTGATGTTAAGATTTTGGCGACATTGCAAAAAAAAGTTAAAATAATCTCATAATCATCAAAGACTTTAGTATGGCTTATTACTTTCTGTATTGTGTCACTTTTATATCGGTGGTGGTGGTTTAATCGTGTCTGACTCTTGCAACCCAGTGGACTGTAACCTGCCAGGCTCCTCTGTCCATGGGATTTCCCAGGCAAGAATACTGGAGTGGGTTGCCATTTCCTTCTCCAGGGAGTCTTCCTGACCCAGGGATCAAACCCACTTCTCCTGTTTTACAGGCAGTCTCCTGCACTGCAGGAAGATTCTTTGCCACTGAGCTATCAGGGAAGTCACTTTTACAGTTCATTGCCATACTTCTGTGAACCAGCAGTCCAGAGAATAAATCTTATTGAGACCAATTTCTTATGTGACCCATGATATAACATATCTGTGTAGTGCTTTTACAGTTGCCAATTTTAGGTCTGAAAATACTTTGCATTGTTTTTATTTCCTCCAGATAGACTGTTTTCCCACCAATCTGTATTAGTTTTCTATTGCTACTATAACAAGTCACCACACACTTAGTGGCTTGAAACAGTACACATGTTTTATATAACATTTCTGTAGGTTAGAAATGGAATACAGATTTCACTGAGCTAAAATAAAACCATCAGTGCAGCATTCCTTTCTGGAGGCTTCATTTCTTTGCCTTTTCCAGCCTCTAGGAGCCATCTGCACTCCTTGGCTTGTGGTCCCTTTATTCCATCTTCAAAACTGTTCCTCCATTGTCATATCTACCTCTGACCACAGCCAGAAAAGCTTCTCAAGTTCTAAGGATTCACGTGATTAGCTTGGGTCCAACTGGATAATGCAAGATAATCTCCCCACCTCAGCGTCCCCAGTTCAGTTCAGTTCAGTTGCTCAGTCAAGTTTGACTCTTTGCGACCCCATGAATCACAGCACGCCAGGCCTCTCTGTCCATCACCAACTCCCGGAGTTCACTCAGACTCACGTCCATCAAGTCAGTGATGCCATCCAGCCATATCATCCTCTGTCATCCCCTTCTCCTCCTGCCCCGAATCCCTCCCAGCATCAGGTCTTTTCCAATGAGTCAACTCTTCACATGAGGTGGCCAGAGTACTGGAGTTTCAGCTTTAGCATCGTTCCTTCCAAAGAAATTCCAGGGCTGATCTCCTTCAGAATGGACTGGTTGGATCTCCTTGCAGTCCAAGGGATCCTCAGGAGTCTTCTCCAACACCACAGTTCAAAAGCACCAATTCTTCAGCACTCAGCTTTCTTCACAGTC
>NW_011494735.1:10837095-10880881 GCF_000754665.1 Bison bison bison | reverse complement strand
TTGACGTAGTCCTTTTCCTATTTGGAACCAGTCTGTTCCATGTCCAGTTCTAACTGTTGCTTCCTGACCTGCATACAGATTTCTCAAGAGGCAGATCAGGTGGTCTGGTACTCCCATCTCTTTTGGAATTTTCCACAGTTTATTGTGATCCACACAGTCAAAGGCTTTGGCATAGTCAATAAAGCAGAAATAGATGTTTTTCTGGAACTCTCTTGCTTTTTCCATGATCCAGCGGATGTTGGCAATTTGATCTCTGGTTCCTCTGCCTTTTCTAAAACCAGCTTGAACATCAGGAAGTTCACGGTTCATGTATTGCTGAAGCCTGGCTTGGAGAATTTTGAGCATTACTTTACTAGCGTGTGAGATGAGTGCAGTTGTGCGGTAGTTTGAGCATTCTTTGCCATTGCCTTTCTTTGGGATTGGAATGAAAACTGATCTTTTCCAGTCCTGTGGCCACTGCTGAGTTTTCCAAGTTTGCTGGCATATTGAGTGCAGCACTTTCACAGCATCATCTTTCAGGATTTGGAACAGCTCAACTGGAATTCCATCACCTCCACTAGCTTTGTTCATAGCGATGCTTTCTAAGGCCCACTGGACTTCACATTCCAGGATGTCTGGTCTAGGTCAGTGATCACATCATCGTGATTATCTGGGTCATGAGAATCTTTTTTGTACAGTTCTTCTGTGTATTCTTGCCATCTCTACTTAATATCTTCTGCTTCTGTTAGGTCCATACCATTTCTGTCCTTTATCGAGCCCATCTTTGCATGAAATGTTCCCTTGGTATCTCTAATTTTCTTGAAGAGATCTCTAGTTTTTCCCATTCTGTTGTTTTCCTCTATTTCTTTGTATTGATCGTTGAGGAAGGCTTTCTTATCTCTTCTTGCTATTCTTTGGAACTCTGCATTCAGATGCTTATATCTTTCCTTTTTTCCTTTGCTCTTCGCTTCTCTTCTTTTCACAGCTATTTGTAAGGCCTCCCCAGACAGCCATTATGCTTTCTTGTATTTCTTTTCCATGGGGATGGTCTTGATCCCTGTCTCCTGAACAAAGTCATAACCCTCCATCCATAGTTCATCAGGCACTCTATCTATCAGATCTAGGCTCTTAAATCTATTTCTCACTTCCACTGTATAATCATAAGGGATTTGATTTAGGTCATACCTGAATGGTCTAGTGGTTTTCCCTACTTTCTTCAATTTAAGTCTGAATTTGGTAATAAGGAGTTCATGATCAGGGACCTCAATCTTAATCAAATTGACCAAGTCCCTTCTGCCATGTTGCCACACATGGTAACATAGTCACAGGTACCAGGATTACGACGTGGACATCCAGCCACTATTCTTTCTTCTGTGTTGTCTGTCTTAATCCACAGGTAAGATGACTAGTGAAGGTAAAGAGTTAGTCACTCAGTCTTGTCTGACTCTTTGTGATTCCATAGACTGGAGCCCACCAGGCTCCTCTGTCCTTGGAATTCTCCAGGCAAGATACTGGAGTGGATTGCCATGCCCTTCTCCAGGGGATCTTCCCAACAAGGGATCAAACCCAGGTCTCCCGTGTAGGGGGCATATCCTTTATCATTTTAGCTACCAGGGAAGCCAAGATGACTATAACAAATGTATTTGATCTATTATGTGTATAATTAGAGGAGATTCCCATGCATATGAAACTATTTTTGTATATTATTCCACTATTGGCTTCTAAGTACATTGTTTTATTCTTAAGAACACCTTCACAGAAAAGACTGAGAGTAAAGCTGAACTTTCAATATTATCCATCTTAGCCCCTGTAATGATTGGGTTTCTTTGAGATGGGATACTGCTAATTTTAATATAAATGTTTACATTACTGCATAGCAACTTTGTGATCTTAGTGAATTTTTTTAGACATTTAGTAGATGCTCCAGTCTAAGAGGGATAGGTAGCTCGTCAATAAGAATTGCTCCTATACTTTAGGCTCTATGATGAGTTTTACATTCATTACTTCATGCTCTTTTTGACTGAATGCTATAGTCTATTATTCTCATTTCACAGACGAGGAAACAAAAGTTTCCAGTATCACAAAGCTGGTAAGTAGCAGAGTGGGGCATTCAAATATAAGTCTTTCTAATTCTAAAATATATAATCTTCCCTCTATATGTTTTGCAGAAGGAAATGGCAACCCACTCCAGTGTTCTTCCCTGGTAAATCCCAGGGACGGGGGAGCCTGGTGGGCTTCCATCTACGGGGTCGCACAGAGTCAGGCACGACTGAAGTGACTTAGCAGCAGCAGCAGCTATATTGTATTAAATTTCCATAAACATTAAGTAAATCAAGTTATATGTGGAGGTATATCATTATTTCCTGTACATATCAAGAATCCCTCATGATATACAAATTACTTTCAGTGTGTTACACAGTGGTCTCAGGCCACTAATAATTTTAGAAACGCACAACTGATGACAGTTCAAAAACGCCTAGAGAGAAGCATCCTGCTGCTGCTGCTGCTGCTGCTAAGTCACTTCAGTCGTGTCCGACTCTGTGTGACCCCATGGACAGTAGCCCACCAGGGCCTGCCGTCCCTGGGATTCTCCAGGCAAGAACACTGGAGTGAGTTGCCATTTCCTTCTCCAATGCAGGAAAGTGAAAAGTGAAAGTGAAGTCACTCAGTCGTTCCCGACTGTTAGCAACCCCATGGACTGCAGCCTCCCAGGCTCCTCTGTCCATGGGATTTTCCAGGCAAGAGTACTGGAGTGGGGTGCCATTGCCTTCTCTGGAGAAGCATCCTGGCTAGCAGCAAAAATCGATAGTAAATATTTTCATTAAATCACCTGACTTGTTTTACCTTCATTGTTGATGTCTTCTAACTTGACTAAAGCTTCCATATGGTCCATAGTGTCCCTATTGCTTAGACATACCTGGAAGACAACATTATGAAAAAAATGCCTCATGGCAAAGTTTACATCACTCCCAGAATATAGATGTACTCTTTAAGACATACTATTATAAAATATATTGTTCTAAAACTCTTTGTCAGCAGTTTAAATCTTTTTGCTATCTAAGCCAAAATGAAGAGGAGTGTCCAAACAGAAAATCTGAATAATTCGATACTCTCTTGGGAGGAAACAAAGTTAATCTTTCTGGAATTTATATAGTTGCAGAATCACTGAATTGTTACACAAGTCTCTACCTCACTTTGGATGTTTAGATTTCTAAGATACGGGGGCATAAAAGAAAACGTTTAAACTCTTACACAAAACTGATATAAAATAAGAATGATCAAGTATATAGTGTTAAAATCAATATTTTGTTTAACTTGTCTTTTAAAACAAAAGATCAGCATGTTTGAAATGATGTAGCTTTCTAAAATCCATCTATTATTATGAAGCTTGGGAAAAGGACTCAGAGGCTGTTTAACGTATCCATTTTTTCTTGAAGTAGTCATTTATGAACCTTGAATTCTATTTATAAATATAACACATTAAACCTTTAATATGTCAATAAATGTAAGCAACAAATAAAGAAAAAATAAAATGGGCAGATTTCCCTCCTATTAACCTTGATTTAATCTATATCACTCTTTGTTGGATATCTTCCCAGGTGGCTCAGCGGTAAAGAATCCACCTGCCAAGCAGGAGATCCAAGTTTGATCCTTCAATCGGAGGATCCCCTGGAGAAACGAAATTGCAACCCACTCCAGTACTCTTGCTTGGGAAATACCATGAACAGAGGATCCTGGCAGGCTACCGTCATGGGGTCACAAAGACTTGCAAACAACTTTAATGACTAAACCACCACCAGCCACTCTGTTGGATAGGATAACCGAACTCTTTTCTTGGAAAAGTTTTGCACTATACAAGTACATTTCATTTTGAAATATCTAGGACCCACAGAATATACTGTTAATTTTTTTTGCTATAATTCTAGATCTATGAGAATATTTGATTTGTTTGTTAACTCAGTTTAGTTCTCTAATCATTTAGTATCTACCATAGATTGACATCAACCTCCAGAGTAGTGTCAGCTTTCTCAGCATTTTGGTTATGCTTCCAAAACAGAGAATTTAAAGTAGCAGCTCCAAATAATCCATTGGCAGACTTCACACCCAGGTTAAAATTAAACTTTCTAGATCCTTTAGGATAGAAGGTATAATTTTGTTTGTTCTCTTTTTTTTTTTTTTAATTTAAATAACTTTAGTTAGGGCAGATCTTTCATTAGAGTTCCCACAACTCCTCACTGTCTTAACAACAGTTTTGCTTCACTCATTTACATTAGCTATTATCGAACCCTTGCAAGCATTTGAGTTTCAGCCCCAGAAGAGTCTAATCACCTTATTTTTTATGAAAAAAAAAAAAAAAACAAAACAATGTTCACAGAGATTAAATAACTTGGCCAAGGTGACCAAGCTAGTTAGTGGCACCGAGCCAGAGTCAAAATCCAAGTACACTGGCCCTTTGTGTAAGACACTGTATTCATTTCACTACTTTTTCTTTCTCTTTATCAGAACATAACATTTATCGGAAATAAGAAGACTGTGGGTTTTTTAAGTTTTAAAAACTGCATCGTGGCACTTACAATTTTTGTTCATATCTCAAGTTTCAAAATATCATTAACAGATTAAGCATATTACTACATGCTGTTTTGGTGTTTGCACTACTCCCCCTCCTTTCCATTGCCTTTTAGCTGTTCCGAGAGCTAGTAAAGGGGAAAATGGAGTTATAAAGTTACAAAAGAGAAACGAATGAAGGGTTTAGAGAGTTGAACAGGCATGGGGGAGTGGGGAGTTATCAAAAGGAATAACTGTAGATGAAGGACAAGGAAGAAGGAAAAAGTGAAGCAGTGGTTCCTGAAGACCCTGAGATAGGAAGAGCTGAGAAATAAAGACAGCTAGGTCATCAATCATTGTTCCTTTATGGAATGTGCTGATTCTAGCAGATTTTTCCTTAGGCCCATGTAGCCAACACCAAACAAAATTGTTAAATATTCAAAGTTCCTCTGAATTCTTTGTACTTTCTTGCATTCAACTCTACCTAAAGATGCAGTTCTTTTTCTTCTTTCTCTGGTCCATCTGAGGTCTATCAAGCACTCATTTGACACCTTAGTTTTAAGATTTACTCTCTTCCAGATTGTTGACATTTGAAGTCCTACCTTTTAGTTGTTGAATATAATAACTTTTCTGAAAGACATCACTTAAACATCAGTAAGTAGAGAGGGAATTATTTGAAGATGAAGGAATCCTGCTTTTAGGTAAAGTGCACTTGATTCATATCAAGCTTAAAATCTAAAGTACTCAGATACCCCTTTTCCCTATTCAAAGTCCTAGGTTAAATTTTTAATAGGTAAGAAAGGTGCAGAGTCTGAGAAGGTAATAGCAATCACCAAGAAAATAGTACATTTTTTATAAAGTTAACTAAGGGAAGCATCAATAAAGACACTTATTCCAAACAAGTCAATGTAATACTTGGTTCAGTTATCTGTGTGAGTCAAAGGAAAGTAACATTTCTCATCAATTATCTACTTATTCACTAGAGAAAAAAGATATTCAGTAGTGAACCTTAACCAATTTAGTATTTATAAACAGTATCTTATTTCTCTTCATAACTGAGTGTAGAAGTATGATAAGCAGAATTTCCATAAATTTGTAAATCTGCTTGCTAATCTAAGCAATTTAAGTTTACTAACTATAGCAATCAATTGATTGTTATTATCAAGATCGTAAAGCCCAGTAGAAAAATAAAAATTCACCCAAACCTTCTAGATGCTGGAACTAAACTGCTTGGTTTCAAATGTGGGTTCTGCTGCTTGCCTCAATTCCTTATCTACCTAATGAGTGAGTGAGCGAAGTCACTCAGTTGAGTAGGACTCTTTGCAACCCCATGGACTGTAGCCTAATAGGCTTCTCTGGTGGCTCAGACAGTAAAGTGTCTGCCTACGATAAGGGAGATCCAAGTTCGATCCCTGGGTCGGGAAGATTCTCTGGAGAAGGAAATGGCAACCCACTCCAGTACTCTTGCCTGGAAAATCCCATGGACAGAGGAGCGTGGTAGGCTACAGTCCATGGGGTCCCAAAGAGTCAGGCTCCTCCATCCATGGGATTTTCCAGGCAAAAATACTGGAGTGGGTTGCCATTTCCTTCTCCAGGAGATCTTCCCGATCCAGGGATTGAACCGTGGTCTCCCGCATTGTAGGTAGTCGCTTTACCATCTGAGCCACCATGGAAGTCCTTATCTACCTATTGAGAGTAGTAATAATACTTGCCTCATAGAATTGTTAGGAGACTCAAAATAACACTTAAAAGTGTTTAGAACCTGATTTGGCACTGTATAAGTGCTTGTTAAATAAAATACTGTGACTCTTCTTTCTTTTTTGACTCTGAAGGCAACTAGTTATGTGTACAAAATGACTTCATCAATCTGACATAATTCAAATTGACATTGAACTTACACATCTATATCCAGTTAACTCATTGCCTTGAACATGATGCAAACGAATAAAATGTTATTTCATTTTGATGCATGGATACAGAGTTCAACATATCAGAAATGCCCTGTCTTTGAAAAAAAAAAAAAACCAAGCTGGATAGCAGGGTATGCATGAGGCCTCACTTCTCAGTTGTTGTGTTTATAAAATGATGGACAGGATCTTTGCCTTCAAAACCTGTAACTTCTTTTTCCCAACAACTTTATTGAGATACAATTAATACACTGTTACAAATAATCCCATCAATAGAGAACATTAGCGTTTATTGATTGGCTACTGTGTCCCAGGTAATACACATACATTGTTTTTCTTAATCTTCATAAAAATTCTTTAACACACGTATTATCTTTCTCAATTTGATGATTAAACTATAGCTAAATACTTTGCAGCTAGAGGTTGAGGCGTGAACATGAGGTTTGAATTCATGTTCGTTCATATGATTCCATTATTCTTCCCATATCCATAGGCCTTTCTGAAAAATTACTTAGTTCTCTTTCAGAGTTTAGGTGGGAAAGGAGGGAAACTTAACCCTTTGATAGTACTCATGGTTAAACTAATTTTTAATGTCAAAAATCAAATAGTATAAGAAATAGCAGGAACTGGAAGCTGTTTTCAGACTTTCAAATCAAGGATGATACAAGAATACAAAACAGTATTATTTCAAAGAAAATAAGCAATCCTAATGCTGATACACACAAATTATACTACCCTGACTTGGAAGGGTTCAACACTTATATTACACCCATTTTCTGCATTCCATAGGGGCTGAAAACTAGTACACAAGAGAGATCATGCTGGAATTCTTATCCATCTTTTAGACTTTTCACATCATGTTATCTTACAGTCAAATCGCTGGACATCTTCATGCTCGGAATTACTTACGCAGTTTTGCCACAATTTATTTCTTAAACACATATTTAGGTCATTCTTATGTTAGGCAGCACTAGATGTACAAAGCGCTAGCCACTAGGTGTACAAAGGTGTTGTTTTTTGTTTGTTTTAAATGAATTAGTGCAGCCTAGTTTCTATGTTAGTTTAAGCTTTCGTAAGGAGTGGTAATTAGTGTACTATACTGGACATCGAGCCAGTGTGCATGTGAAGCTGGATTATAAACTTGCCTCTCCACTTACTGTGTGACCTTGGCATTTGATTTTTGAGACTCGATTTTCCCATTTTTAACATAATCGGCTTCAAATAATAGCTAGTACTACCTACTTTCAGGTGCACACACCATGGGAAGGTGTGGCTAGGAATATGTAACTTCATAGTATCTAGGAGAATGGGTTTCTCGACTGTTTTCGCTCCTTTATTTTAGTACCTGGCACTATTCGATACATATTTTACACCTTGTTCACCGAGGAACTGGAACGTGTTTTTCACTGCAGCTTAGCTATCTGGGTGTGCCTGGGGAGGCGTCACAAAGAGCCTATAAAAGGTCTCCACCGACAGCAGGAGTAGGAGCGCAAGAAAGAACCCAGAAGGGCACTGCGGCTAAGCGTTGGGTTTCGGGTTGCTAGGTTTGGTCCAATCTTCACCGAGTTTAGGTTCTGGGACTCGCAACGGAAAGACTTGAGTCACAGACCTGTTAAAATTTTCTGCCATATTTCAGCCGTCCCCACGCCCCCTCGCCCGCCCCGGCCTCAAGCGTGAGTGAATGCGCAAATAAGGGTTTTCAGGCGTCTGTGGGAAAGACGGAGGGGAAGGCAGAAGGCAGGATGGACAGGGCGGTGGCACCGCTCAAGTGAGACAGGATCCAGGCCCCACAGTCGAGAGTTAAAACCAGGCGTTCCCGGGTCGTAGGAGGCCGAGGCGAGCTGCTGGACGGGCAGGGGCCGATGCGAGGCAGCCGACCACGGCGGCGCACTCACTCCGCCCGGGGCCAACGCCGGTCCGGAGGCGCACCCCCCCACCCTTTCGTCTCTTTTGGTTTCGACCTGCCGACTGGGAGGGGCCGCGGGACGCCATTCCCACAATGCTCTGGGGCGTGCCGCCGCCGTCGCTGCCGCCTCCGCTACCGCTAGTGGAAGAAGATGGCGGAAGGCGGAGCGGCAGATCTGGACATCCAGCGTTCTGACATCGCGACGCTGCTCAAAACCTCGCTCCGGAAAGGGGACACCTGGTGAGGGAAAGAGGTTGAAGTGGCTGCGGTTGCCCGAGGGTGGTGGGGAACTCGGTGGGAACTGCTGGCTGGTGTCTCGCTGGTGACAGGTGCGGGCAGGTCCGGCGGCGGCCGCCTCAGGAAGCAGGATTTTGGCCGCTTCCGCAAGGTTGGGGCAAAGATTGGACCCGAAATGAGGGCCACAGTTCATGGCTCGTCGAGGCATGCTGAAAGGCTTGCGGGGAGCGGCGGCGGCGGCTCGTGCGGTTCTCCTCGTCCTTCTTCCTCTGGTTGTGCCGCTCCCACTTCAGGCCTTCCCGAACGATAGGTTACTCTCGTTCGGTATGAGTCTCTTAATGTTTGACAGGTCCTGGTCTCGCGGCTGATCACGATCTTACCCGCTTCACTTCTTTAGTCATTTCCTTTCCCTACATTGTCGGCATCCAAGTTCCCCTATTCTGATTCTCGTATTCTTCCGGGAGGCCGGCTGCAGGATGTTTGCGGTTCGTACTACACAGGTGGCATGTGTCAGGGCGCCACTTAAGAGAAAGGAACCTAGTTCCTAGTTCCTTGTCAAAAGGAGGGAGAGGAGTACTGAACCTTAGGCTTCTGAGTGGTACCACGTGGTCTTGTGCTTTAGTGGAGGCTTGATAGACGCCGGCAGCGTTTCTCTTAGAAGTGCAGCCCTTCCCTCTTACTGGAAGGATAACGTAGGCCTGCAAGAAGTAGATAAGTCCACTTGAAGCTTCAGTCACTTGCTAACATTCAAACTTATAAAATACCAAAGGATATACTTAAAATATCGAAGGAAGTATTTGTAGATTTTAATATTTGTGGGCCATATCAAGTGGTATTCAAAATAACTTAAGTATGTGAATATGTAACCGAAAGTGCTCTGTTTCATTAGGAAGGATCATGTGCCTCTTTATTATAATAAAAGTTATTTTCACTTTTCTATCGTCGTGTATAATATGCAGCATGTTTTTTCATTTCCTCATTATGGCTTAGTGGAAGGAGGGTAAGATTTAGACTCAAGTTAGGTTAGCCTTTCCACCACTTAGCTTGCAGTGTGACTTTGAGGAGAGTTAATTTAAATTGCATCTCAATGATTTCATCTACGAAATGGACAGAATGATTTCATTTAGGGGTTTATCCTGATTCAGTGAAATAGTGTACAAGATTTTCTGCCTTGAGATAACATTAAATTTTAGTTACCTTCTTATTACCACCATTTCTGTTAAAATGCTGTGGTATTAGAATCATTGTCAAGTAAGCTAGAATCATTGTCAAGTAAGCTAGAATCACTGTCAAGTAAGCTAGTAGATGGCAGACTTGGGACTTGAATTTAAATACTTTGGTCTAAGTCTTGGTACTTTTTCTTATTTTGTTAGGCTACACTGTAAGTTTTATATGATTAAAAATCCCTGAGAGTGTAAAAATATACTTGTTGGATTGCAGCAAAAAAATATGGTTTAATAATCATTTTTGCTCATAACGGAGTGTTCCTATGATGTTTATTATTGTGGGGAAATTGGATATTTCCTAGGACATTTTTGTTTACCTTTTCCTGTGAATTGTTAAAGGTGAAATCAATCTTTGCTTTTTCCTGTTAAAGAACATCTTAACATTCGTAATTTACCTTTCCTAATACCACCTTATACTAAGGTAAATGTGGATTTTCATGAAATACAAATCTACAATTTAATATATTTGTTGATGTTCAGTCATTAAGTTGTGTCTGACTCTTTGTGACCCCATGGACTGTAGTGCTGCAGGCTTCCCTGTCCTTTACTGTCTCCTTGAATTTGCTCTAACTCATGTTCATTGAGTTGGTGATGCTATTTAATTTAATATATAGATATTACTTATATGTATATTACTCCTTGTTAATGTTGTTGTGGTTTTGATATACTGAGTAATAATTGGTGGTGTTAACCATAAAGGATGATCAAAGCAGTATGGATATTGTGACCATTAAAGTTTAGCATTTTTATTTTTGACAAAGTTACTGTAAATCATTTTAAAGATTTGTTGATATTTATAAGAGTAAATACAGGAAGTTCATAAATTTGAGTCATTTTAGTGCTTCCATCTTAAAACTGAGGCTCAGACATTTAATTAACAGCAGAATGTGCAAATTTTTATCCTCACAATTGATTTCCCCTCTCATTTACAGGAAAAAAATGCAGGAAAAGATGGTACTGGGATGCTCCAGAAACTAATTTGGTTTATATGTGAGCCAGTTTACTTGGAATTAGCAAGTGAAACCTATCAAAAAAGGAATTAGCAAAAGTTTGATTCAGAATTTTAAGGAGAATAATTTGTTAAGTATGAATTTGATAATGTGTTCGTGAGTACAGAATTGGTAAAGATATTTAATGGTTTAGTTGTAGCTTGGGTTCATGTTTTTGGTACTCATTAAAACTTGTTACGGAGAAGGCAATGGCACCCCACTCCAGTACTCTTGCCTGGAAAATCCCATGGATGGAGGAGCCTGGAAGGCTGCAGTCCATGGGGTCGCTGAGGGTTGGACACGACTAAAGCGACTTAGCAGCAGCAAAACTTGTTAAACAGTTATTTCTCTTTTTAAAGTCTTTAAAAAGCCTTGGATTAGTCATTTATGGGTGTTTGGGCAAATTCTGCTTGTTTTTTAGTAGCTGAAATGGGCCATATGCAAATGGAACATTGTCTTGGCATATGTATATTACCATCTTGAAAAGACTGATTGGACTGTTAAGAAAAAATGATAGATTTACCATGAGTTTATTCTTGAAATTTTAATACTAACGTTTCATGTTATAGTCAAATACATTCAAATAAGTAAAGATCATTAATTAGGTTGTGAGCACTTTGCAGATAAGGACTGCCTCCTACTACTCTGGTAATTAATGCTAACACCTGGCCAAGGATACAGATTTGCTTCTATGTGGATACTAGAATTTCTGTTTATTTGTAAATAGTGGATGAGTTTTATCTGGAAACTAACTTTCTAGAGATGAAAATAAGCTACACGTGTCTGAGATGAGTAACAAACCTTATGATATGTTTGGTATTAAATTTTGTAGTGAGAAAAATGTCAAAATTGATGTAAAAGAGATACACTTCTTAAAAAGGTTGGGTATAAAAGTAACAGCTGTCTGTGTTAGAAGGCGTGATCTTTTATGCTGTTTCCTCATCTGTGTTTAGCTTCATGGAGAGATTCAGAAAACTATGAACAACACTATTAGAATTTAGAAAGTGTAGAAAAAGAGTAAAGGAACTAGAACTGTTTGGCCTAGGATGAATGAAAGACAACTTAATTTTTAGGTACATGGTAGTCTCTTCTAATAAGATAAAAGGAAAATTTGTTTAAAGTACATTGCATTAAGTATTATCAGGGATGGAAGAACCTATTGAAGGGAACGATAGTTAAATAAGTAAGTATAGAAATATACAAATACATGTTGTGGGTTATGTACTCTCTTAGGTGATTTCTTTTAAAATAGATTTATTGTAAGTAAATAGATAGATGATTTTAAGTCACCAAAATCACTGCTGTATTCCCTCATTATATTAAATGTTAGGTATCTACCAATCATTTCCACTAATTTTTATGTTCAAGTATGTTCAAAGCTTACTTTACAGATTAAATCTTGCATGTCATTTTTGTATAAACTCTAATAAAATTAGTAGATTTAAGGTAACTTTGAAGAGTAACTTTCATTTATAGTCATTTAAAAATGTACTCATATAGCCATGTGTGATGTTTTTGTCTCAAACTGCAGAGGAATTGGACCAATCAAGTTTTTTTGATAGAGGAGGCATTAATTTCCATTTTAGAGCTTTCCTTTCCTACTGTTTTACTTAGAAATCTTTATTTTATGTAGTCCTTTATGTTTTTGCAACTTTGATTCACACTAACAAAATAATCTTAAATCAGGCCATCAGTTAATAATGGAAATGGAAACTATTAATCAATATGAACTCCAAATTGTTTAGTGTGTGCTTGCCAAGAAGTTTTTATATTACTCTTACTGTTAGCTTTAGTTGTATCAAAGTGTTTACCTCTAAAATAGGATATATGTTATATCATTTGCATCAAATGAAACCAGAAAGCAAAACTTTTTTAGTGCTGGTCAATTGATGAACATAACAGAAGTAGGGACGTTAAAGCATATTTTTCACATTTTAATTGCTTAAAATTGAGAAAAGTAGCTTTTCCTTATTTAATCCTTTTCATAATTTTTAAAATCACTTGTAAGTTGTTAGTGAAGCCAAGATTTAATGTACCCCATTTGGCCAAGCATATCCAGAGCTTTAGCATCTACTTAGTGACATTCAGATTTTATTTTTTCCTAAATCATACCACCTTTTTTCATTAGCACATACAAAGTATTAAATAGATGTTTTAGAAAATAATTTCATAACTGTTACTAATCTTGCTTGGATGTAAGTATGATGAGAAAAGAATTGTCAGGCTATGACCTATGATATTACATTAAAAAGGCACTGTGCTAGGTGTTGCTGAATCACTTAGTCCCTCATTATTACTATTCTAGGGTACCAGAATGTGAATGTGTGCCAGTGCGCACTGGCCAGAATAGGAGTTTCCCCAGATAGGCTTGAAGAAGTGTTCACACAGTGATACATCTGAGATTTGGACCCAAGTAGTTTGGGGCTTTTAAATCAGGCCTTAAAGTTATTGTGCTACACTGCCTTTTAAATGGAGAAGGCGATGGCACCCCACTGCAGTACTCTTGCCTGGAAAATCCCATGGATGGAGGGGCCTGGTAGGCTGCAGTCCATGGGGTCGCAAAGAGTTGGACACGACTGAGCGACTTCACTTTCACTTTTCACTTTCCTACATTGGAGAAGCAAATGGCAACCCACTCCAGTGTTCTTGCTTGGAAAATCCCAGGGATGGGGAGCCTGGTGGGCTGCTGTCTATGGGGTCGCACAGAGTCGGACACAACTGAAGCGACTTAGTAGCAGCAGCAGCAGCAGCCTTTTAAAGATGCATTTTAAAGTGTTCCGCTGGTTTTTTTAAATGGACACTCTTTTCTCTTTAAATGGAATCTAATTTATATTTAGGAAGAGAATTCTACCATTTTATCCCACACTTGTTTCTTGTGACTGTTTAGTTTTGATATGATGGAAAATCTTATACTGCTTTTGGGAAAAAAAAATATGTTTAAGGATTAGTAGGTTATTAACTGAATATGTAGAACAAATATTATTTCAGTCCAAAAGTACATTTAAACAAAAGCAATTGGGCTCATGTATTGTTTAGATTTGGGATTTTGTTTATTAGTAATCATAAGCGATTGTTAGAAGCCATATGGCCCCCTTTACGTATAGTTTTACAGAAACAGCATATCGAGCAGATAGTAAGAGCTTGTAGTAAGAGTAGGATATTTTGTTTTAGTACTTTACCCATATTTTAAAAGTATAAATCACAAATAAATGTCTTTTTTTTTCCCATTAAGAATCCATAGAAATAGCCCAGAAAATGCAAATGTGAAAGTTTGATATTTTACGTTCCATGATTACCAACTTCTTGTGAATTTTCAAAGTCAAAGCACACTTAAGACAGTGAAAGGTACATAACCATATTGATACCTCTTTAACATCTGAAAACTGACAGTCCATGTAGTATCACTGCTGATAAAATGAGTTTTCCCGTATTATTAGTCATTAGATATATTTGTTTTATTACGTGATGTTCGGTCACTCAGTCGTGTCCAACTCTTTGTGACCCCATGGACTGCAGCACGCCAGGTTTTTGTGTCCTTCACCGTCTCCGGGATTTTGTTCAAACTCATGTCCATTAAGTTGGACAAGAGTTTAGAGTGATTTTTCTTTTCCTCACTGTGAGAATTAACTTCACTGAAAAACTATGATTATTGATAAAAGTGAATTGAAACCATCAGCTATATTGGCAGGGAGATAAAGGGAAAGTTGAGAATTACTGGTGAAGGTGTTTGTGCACATCTGGTTGGATTCTCAAAATAAGTGTATATTCGGTTCTTGTAGATGAGAAATCTGAGTTGAGAGAAATCAGTTGGTTTGCATGTGGTTCACAGGTAATAATACCACCACTAGTGAGCATGTATTGAATGCTTACTCTCTTCTAGCCACTATCCTAAATGCTTTATACTTGTGCAGCTATTAAAGCAAGAGTTTTGTTTACCTCATTTTATAGATGTTTGAGGGTTTAAGAGCTGGTTTTTAAAATATTACTTACATACCTGGTTTATAATGATTAAAATACTAAATCCTATTAGTATCTTTTTAGTATTAAAATGTTTTGTGGTGTCACTACTCAAGTGTAATTCAAACAGTATTTCATAAACCATTGAACTGTTTCTTCTTAGTCTCCATATAGAATTTGTCTGCAGTTGCTGGGTTTTTTTCCTCCCTGAGTAATGTCAGTTTGGTTTGTGCCTCTTATTTTCATTTCCTTAGTTACCACTGTAATTCACACTCTGTATCTTATATTTATTCCTTTGAAGTTGTTTTTTCAGATTCTTTCTCCATCTATTCTTTAGAAAGGGAAATGTAGTTCCGTTTAGCGTCACCATCCGTTGTACACAGAAGCCACTACCAAAGAAACGTAGAGTGAGACTGATTGGTAGTAAGTGACCTCAGTTTTGAATGCAGATTAAAGTGATGTATCTGAGGGAACGATCAAGAACAGCTCCTCAAAAAGAAAAAGCTCAGATTCTAATATAAGGCAGAAAACCTCTGTAGGGTTAACCTATATTTGGTTCTGCCTAGAATACTGCTCCTGCAGTAAGATTCCACTCGGTTTTCTTATAGTTCTCCAAAAAGAAAAGGAGGGTAGTGACTACTTTTTCTTCTTTACGAGGAGGAATACTAAGAATCCTGTCCCTTCCACTCTCCCTTTAGCTTTGAGAAGGTCCAGGTATTAGTGTGATAATTCCTCGTAATTCAGGAAAATGATTTAGCAGACGTGGCCTTAGAAAAGACTTTTTAGTGAAAGGCACCAAAGGCTCTCTCACAAGCAAGTCCAAAGTGTCTCTGAGACCAGGCTAATCTAAGTTTTAGAGAGCCAGTTTTTGCTTTTAAAACTGAAATATAGTTGATTTACAGTGTTGTGTTTCAGGTGTACAGCAAGGTGATTCAGATATAGATACATATTTTTTAGATTTTTCCATTAGAGGCTATTACAGGATATTGAATATGGGTCCTTATGCTATACAGTAGGTCCTTGTGGGTTATGTATTTTATATATAGTAGTGTGTATATTTTAATCCCAAACTCCTAATTAATCCCCCCATCTCCACTTTCCCCTTTGGTAACCAAAAGTTTATTTTCTGTGTCTATGAGTCTCTGTTTTGTAAATAAGTTCATTTGTATCATTTTTTTAAGATTCCACATAAAAGTAATATATGATATTTGTCTTTCTCTGTCTGACTTATTTCACTTAGCCAGTGAAATCAAAACTGGGGAGCATTAGAGAAAAAATTCTTTGCTTGAGTGAAAAGAGCATCACGTTCCTGTAGTAAAAAAAAGATTAAGGGTGATAATTACATTTATCATGTTGTACATTACCTCCCTAGTACTTATCTTCTAACTGTAAGTTTGTATCTTTTGACTGCCTTCTTACAAGTCCTCCTCCCCCATGCCCTTGCCTCTGGTAACCACAAATCTGATCTAATTTTTTATGAGTTTGGTTGGTTGGTTCTCCTATAACACTGTTACTTCCTGTTACAGAACATAGTGATTTGCTATTTCTATACATTTCAAAAGGATCACCAGGATAAGTCTAGTTACTATTTGTCACCATACGAAGGTATTACATGATAACTGATTCTATTTCCCACATTGTACATTTCCTGCTTGGGACTCATTTATTTTGCAACTGCAAGTTTGTGCCTCTTAATCTCACTTACCTACTTCTCTCCTCTGCCTACCTTGCTTTTCTCTAGCAACCACCTGTTTGTTTTCTGTATCTATGACTATTTCTGCTTTCTTATGTTTGTCTTTTAGATTCCATATATGTGTGAAATCATACATATTTATCTGTCTGACTTATTTCACTTAGCATAATATTCTCCATGGCCATTCATGTTGTTGCACCTGGCAAGATTTCATTCTTCTTTATGGCTGAGTAATACTCCATTGTGGGACTTCCCTGGTGACTCAGTGGTGAAGGAGAAGGAAATGACAACCCACTGCAGGAAACCCCATGGACAGAGGAGTCTGACCAGCTGTAGTCCATGGGGTTGCAAAAGAGTTGGGCATGACTTAGTGATTAAACAACAAAAACAATATTCCTTTGTAATATAATTAACGGTGCTGAATATTATATGTGAAAGTTGTTAGAGTAAATCCTAAGAATTCTCATCATTGTTGTTCAGTCACTCGGTTGTGTCTGACTCTTTGCCCACCCCATGGACTGTGGCACATTAGGCTTCCCTGTCCTTCACTGTCCCTTGGAGTTTGCTCAAACTCATGTCCATTGAATCTGTGATGCCATCCAACCATCTGATCCTCTCTTGTCTGCTTCTCCTCCCACCTTCAGTCTTTCTTAGCATCAGGGTCTTTTCTGAGTCGGCTCTTCTCCTCAGGTGGCCAAAGTATTGGAGCATCACTCCTTCCAGTGTATAGTCAGGATTGATTTCCTTTAGGATTGACTGGTGTGATCTCCTTGCTGTCCAAGGGACTCTCAAGAGTCTTCTCCAGCACCACAGTTCGAAAGCATCAATTCTTCACCACTCAGCTTTCTTTATGGTCCAACTCTCACATCAGTTCATGACTACTGGAAAAACCATAGCTTTAACTAGACAGACCTTTGTCGACAGAGTGATGTCTGCTTTTTAATACACTGTCTACATTTGTCACAACTTTTCTTCCAAGAAACAGACATGTTTTAATTTCACGGCTGCAGTCACCATACACAGTGATTTTGGAGTGCAAGAAAATAAAGTCTGTCACTGTTTCCATTTTATCCCCATCTATTTGCCATGAAGTGATGGGACCAGATGCCATGATCTTCATTTTTCAAATGTTGAATTTAAGCCAGATTTTTCAGTCTCCTCTTTCACCTTCATCAAGAGGCTCGTTAGTTCCTCTTAGCTTTCTTGCCATTAGGGTGGTGTCATCTGCATATCTGAGGTTATTGATATTTCTCCCGGCATTCTTGATTCCAGCTTGTGCTTCATCCAGCTGGCATTTCACATGATGTACTCTGCATTTAAGTTAAATAAGCAGTACACAGCCTTGACATACTCTTTTCCCAATTTGAACCAGTTTGCTGTTCTATGTACAGTTTTTTTTTTTTTAATTTTATTTTATTTTTAAACTTTACATAAGTGTATTAGTTTTGCCAAATATCAAAATGAATCCGCCACATGTATACATGTGTTCCCCATCCTGAACCCTCCTCCCTCCTCCCTCCCCATACCATGTCCAGTTCTAACTGTTGCTTCTTGACCTGCACACAGGTTACTCAGGAGGAAGGTAAGGTGGTCTGATATTCCCATCTCTTGAAGAATTTTCCATAGTTTGTTGTGATCCACACAGTCAAAGACTTTAGTGTAGTCAGTGAAGCAGGAGTAGATGTTTTTCTGGAATTCTGTTGCTTTTTCTGTGACCCAGTGGATGTTGGCAATTTGCTCTCTGGTTCTTTTGCCTTTTTTAAATCCAGCTTGTACATCTGGATGTTCTCATGCTATTGAAAGATTTTGAGCATTACTTTGCTAGCATATGAAATGAGTGCAGTTGTGTTGTAGTTTGAACATTCTTTGGCATTGCCCTTCTTTGGGATTGGAATAAAATCTGAACCTCTTCCAGTCCTGTGGCCACTGTTCTCCTCATAAGGAAATTTTTTTTCTATTTAATTTTGTATCTATATGAGCTAATGGGTGTTCAGTAAATTTATTGTGGTAATCATTTCATGATGTATGTAAGTCAAATCATTATGCTGTACACCTTAAACTTTTATAGTGCTGTATGTCAATTGTATCAATAAAACTAGAAGAAAGAAAAAAGAATGATAAGGGTTAAATGATCTAACCATAAGATCTCTTTAACCATAAGAGATCTGATAATTTGGCTTGCTTTATATTATTTAGCAATATGTCATAGCAACTTGATGAAGTTTAACAGTTTAATCAAGAGATTTATCTGTGATATAGATGGAAAATTTATTTTCTTAAATTTGAATGAATTTCAAGCTTTTCAAATCTCAGAAAAGGTATAGCGAAGTATTTATATGTACCATGCAGTTGTGGCTATGATTACAAATACTACCATTCATGTATGAGTCTGTATGAAATAAGTGATAGTGTTCTCTTTTACAGTTTCAGAAACTGGAGTACAGAGCTAAGTAAGTGCACATGGTGATGTGGTCAGTCAGTGGTGCAGCAGAGGTTCTGATCTAGGCAGTCACCTCTGAAACCCACATTTTAAAATGCACTGCCACTGCCTGCCTTTGAGTGATAGCCATACCCATTTTGTGGGAAACAGTTCTTTGAGGGATGAATACTTGAAAGTATTAGAATTAAGAAGTGGCAGTTTTGTCATATTAGTAAAATACCATGTTCATCTATTATCTATGAGGAAACTACAGAATTTTCTAGGTCTTTCTGGTTTAGTATTGTAGTCTTGGCAGTCTCATTTCTAACTAATATAGCTCTTTGATACAAGTATTGTTTCCTGAAGATTCTTTACTTATTCCTTCCTTATAGGAGTTTACACATCATTCATGTTATTTCCAGTACATTTTACTAAGTCTTGACTTTCACTTACTTCAAAACCAATCTTTGTAAAATTATTCCTAGTAATTCCATCCAGATTTATGGCCCTTTCACACTTCTGAAAAAAGATAATAGCTTTATTGTGTATAATTGACATATCATACTGTCTCTGGAGGAAAGGAGCATGGGCAGAGAAAAGAAATCGGTGAGTGGTATCACATATCACTTGATGTGTACAATTCACTGAATTTGGGTATATTCATAGAATTGTG
Organism: Bison bison bison; assembly: GCF_000754665.1. NCBI lineage: Eukaryota > Metazoa > Chordata > Mammalia > Artiodactyla > Bovidae > Bison > Bison bison. The sequence continues at coordinate 10,861,350 of NW_011494735.1, read as the reverse complement.
CCACCATCACCACAATCAATTTTGAAATATTTTTATCAGCCCTAAAAGAAACCACATACCTATTAGCAGTTTCCCCCACCCCCTTTTCTACCCACATCCCGCTGTTCTTGGCAGCTACTGATCTACTTTCTTGTTCTATAAATTTGCCTTCTGGATATTTCATGTAAATAGAATCATATATGTGTGATTTTTATCTCTGGCTTCATTTACTTAACATAATGCTTTTTAGATTCATCCATTTTGTAGTGTATATCAGCACTTCATTTCTTTTTATTGCCACAAAATGTCCCATTGTATAGGGATGCCATATTCAGTTTATTCCTTCTTCAGTTGATGGACTTTTGACTTGTTCACACTTTTTGATTGTTATGAATAATCCTTCTATGAACACTTATATGCAAGTTTTAGTCTAGACATAAGTTTTCATTTCCCTTGGGTGCATATCTGGCAATGGAATTGCTGAGTCTCTGTGTTTATTTTTTGAGGAACTAATGGACTCTTTTCCAAAGCAGTGACGCCATTTTCCATTGCCACTAGTGATGTATAAGGGTCCAGTTTCTCTGCATTGTTGTGATACTTACCTGTCTTTTTGATTATAGCCATCTTGGGGGATGTGCAGTGGTATCTCATTGGAGGCTCAATTTGCATTTTCATAGTGGCAAATGTTGGTGCACATCTTTTCGTATATGCTTATTAGCCCTTTTGGCAAAAATGCCTGTCTACATTCTTTGCCCATTTTCTCACTTGGCAATTTTCTCTTCATTACTGAGTTTTAAGAGTTCTTCATATATATTCTAGATACAAAGCCCCTATCAGATAGATGATACGCAACATTTTCTCCACTTCTGTGTGTTTTCTTTTCAGTTTCACAATCTTACTTGGCCTCCTTCCTGAGTTCTTTGTCTTTTAGTTTAGATGTAAAAGAGGTCATAAAAATTAGTTCTTGCCAACTGATTAATTTAACGTGTAGAGCAAAAAATAGGTTGGAAATGCTTCAGACCTAAAAATTAAGATATAAAGGGATGATTAACCAAACCATTGGTTTATTTGAACAACTTAATAGCTTTCCTTGATTATGTTTTACTGAAGAGTTTTCATTTGTGGTACTTAAAAAAAATCAGTGAGGTATCTAGTTTTATAATGATTTAAAGTACTAGATACTATAAGTATCTCTTTTAGTATTAAAAAATGGCTTATGCTGTTGCAACTTAAATGTAATTGAAACAGTATTTTATTCAATGAGATGATTAGTTATAGAGTGAATTAATATCCAAAAGTGTTAATGCTGTTAATTCTACACACAACAGTTTTATACATGTTCTCAGAGTAAGTGTGCTACATTGAATTAGGCTGAAGTTTTTGTGTGTCTCCTCAGTTGCAAAATAGTGACTGTCTTATATCTACTTTGCAGAGAAAAAGGTAGGGTTTTTAAAAAAAATAAACATCATATATCAGTATTAAGCAATTAAGAAGGAACTGCTTATTTGAAAATTGTCAGCATAGACGTATACTAATCCAAAAAAGCAAAACAGAACCATGCATTCACTAGCCCTATGGTTTTCTGAATCCAGCTCTTGGGATTTCCCCATTTCCCTGTATTGCTTTTAAATGTCTTTGTATTTACGACTGTTCTGAATCATTCATTGGTCCCTTTATGTGTTCCTTAAATTTTCTTTTAGAGTGTACAGAGACACTAGCCAGCTTTTGAGGCTCCTACCTTTCTTCTCTACCACCTCCCCGCCGCCCCCCGCAAAAAAAAAAAACCCACAAATAACAGCGAAAAACCTACAACCTGGCCTTTTCAGTTCTTATAATAGCTTTTCTGCATTTGAGGGCTGTTTTAAAATGGACTCATTTTGAATTGATTTGTTTTGGGTCCTAAAATTGATCCTGCTTCTCTGTAGCCATTGAAAATTATTCTGTCCAGACCACATTACAAATTGTCTGTCTTGATACCAGTAGAACATTTAGCACCATACAGTTTAGGCCTTTTTGAAGTACTCATAACTTTATGTAAGTTTTGATTTATTAAACATTTCACTTGTATTTAAACCTCCCAACACTCCTGTGAGATACTCCCAGTGATCTTCATGAAATGTAAATCAGATTATATCTCTTCTAAAAATCTGTCAGTGGCTTTCCTTGCATTTAGGATAAAATCTTTGATTACCTTAAAGGTGCTGTAGTGTGGCCCCAGCCTCCCTTATCCAGCATCTCTTCTCCCTTTGTCATAAACTCCAACTGCGTTTAACTCTTCTAGTATACCTGAATCCCGAAGTTGTTCTGGGTCTAGCATGTGCTGTTCCTTCAATCTAGATAGCTTTTTATCTTATTCTTCATGAAATAACTCCTGTTCATACGCTAAGATATTATTTTTTCAAAAAGGATTTTGTTTATTCTAAATGTGTCTCAGTCACTGCATTGTGTCCAACTCTTTGCAACCCATGGACTCCAACCCACCAGTCTCCTCTGTCCATGGAATTTCCCAGACCAAAATACTGGGGTGGGTTGCCATTTCCTTCTCCAGGGGATTTTCCCGAAACAGGGATTGAACCTGCATCCCCTGCATTAGCAGGCGGATTCTTTACCACTGAGCTTCCTGGGAAGCCTTAGTTCTCTGTTAGTAAATGGCTTCCAAAGTACAGTTTAATACAGTAGAAAGAACACTAAACTTTAGAGTCTGAAAACTAGAGTGCATACTGAAAACAGGCCCTACACACTCAGTGTTGTATGACCTTGTTAAGGTACATAGTTGCTCTGAGTTTTGGTTTCCCCATCAGCTAAATTAAAAAAAGAGGGGAAAAAGTTACTCTAAAGATTAATTTGAAAACACTTTATACAAAAAACTTTACATAAATATAAATTAAAACATTTCTATTCTCTTGTTGTTGTTCAGTCACCCAGTTGTGTCTGACTCTTTGTGACCCCATGGACTGCAGCATGCCAGGACACTCTGTCCCTCACCATCTCTTGAAGTTGCCCAAGTTCACGTCCATTGCATTGGTGATGCCATCCAGCCATCTCATCTGACACTCTCTTCTGCCCTCAATCTTTCCCAGCATCAGGGACTTTTCCAGAGAGTCAGCTGTTCACATCAGATGACCAAATACTGGAGTTTCAGCTTCAGCATCGTAGTACTTCCAAGTATCCAGGGTTGATTTCCCTTAAGATTGACTGTTTGATCTCTTTGCTGTCCAATGGGCTCTCAAGAGCCTTCTCTGGCACCACAGTTCGAAGGCATCAATTCTTTGGCACTGCCTTCTTTACGGTCCAGCTCTCACAACTGTATGTGACCACTGGGAAAACCATAGCCTTGACTATACAGACCTGATTGGCAGAGTAATGTCTCTCCTTTTCAACACAGTCTAGGTTTGTCATAGCTTTCCTGCCAACAAGCAAACATCTTCTAATTTCATGGCTGCAGTCACCATCTGCAATGATTTTAGAGCCCAAGAAGGGGAATCTGTCACTACTTCCACCTTTTCCCCCTCTATTTACCATGAAGTAAATCAGGCTGGATGCCATGATCTTAGTTTTTTTAGTATTTCGTTTTAAGCCAGCTCTTTCTCTCTTTCACGCTCATCAAGAGGCTCTTTAGTTCCTCTTTGCTTTCTGCCACTAGAGTGGTATCATCCACATATCTGAGGATGTTGATGTTTCTCCCACCTATCTTGATTCCAGCTTGTCACTCATCCAGCCCAGCATTTCTCATGATGTGCTCAGTGTATAGATTAAACAAACAGGGTAACAGCAGACAGCCCTGTTGTATTCCTTTCTCAATCTTTAACCAATCAGTTGTTCCATACGGGGTTCTAACTGTTGCTTCTTGACCCTCATACAGGTTTCTCAGGAGACAGGTAAGATGGTCTGTTACATGACACTAAATTTTAATTTTAACAGTAGAGTGATTGATCATATTTGTGTTTTTAAAATGTCTGGCAGCAGAATGGAGGCTAAATTGGAAGCAAGCAAATTTAAAGCATTTACAAGTTGGGCAGCTGTTATAGTACTCTATGCCACTTAAGACTGATGAGGAGGGTGAGTTACAGAACTAAGATACTTTTCTGAGCATGAAGAAGAGAGGGATAGACTTGGTTGCTAGATGTTAAGGGGTCATGGAAGAATATAGGATAATTTGGTTTCTGGTTTGGGAAACTAAATTACTGATGACATTTATTAAAGAGATATTAGAGAAGGAGTACATTTGAGGATGTAAAGACAGTTGACAACTTGAAGTTGAAATTCTATAAAAAATCCAAGTTGACATGGATGAATAGAAATTGGAAATATTCAAGAACTTGAGGATTGGTCTTAGCATGCAGATTTTAGACTCCTGGTGAAGTTACAGTATCACTGAGACTATTGACTGTGAGAAAAGAGGAAATTGAAGAGCAGCTCTGTGACATTAATGTTTAGGTAGAAGTAGGGAATCTTGTAAAATAGCTAAATATATTTAGATATAGATATATTCCTGCCCTCCGGAAAGGTACAATCACTGAGATTATTTTTAAAAGCACTGATACAGTAACAAAATTATGAATCCTTTGTATTCAGTAGGGTGGCCATTGGTGACTTCACGAGGACCTTTTTGAGGGCCCATTGGGATAGCAAGATCTGTTGTGCTTTGGTGAAGAGTAAGTGAAGATTGAGGAAGGAGAAGCTTGGCTACAAGGACAAATCAGAAAAATGGGAGCAGATAGAAGAGGAAATGTGTATGTGAGTAGGGCAGTCATATGGGCAGAAGGGGGAAAAGAGTGGATGGATCTTCTTATATGCTAAGTTAAAAAAACAGAATAGATATGGGGGGAAAAAAAGATGGTAGTGGCTGTTTATAAGTTAAGTCTCCAAGGAGGCAGAAGGAAATTAGATCCAAAGAATAGGAACAAAAATTATTAGCCTTAGATTTAAGGAGAGTTATATACTCCACGGGTATATAAGGGAATCACTGATGATAAAGGTGTGGAATAAGAGAGTTAGAATGTTGGGACTTCTTTGAAAAGTAAGCAGCAAGGCTGTCTATTCAGCCTAATGGATTAGAGACTTAATGTTTTGAAAAGGTTTGAAATAGTTATTGGAAGTAGAGAAGGCTAAACTGGAGATATGCTGGAGGATTCTTGGTTGTTTTTAAAGGACTTGAAATCGATTGAAGACCATAGATACTTAATCTCTGAAATTTTCTTTAGTAATTTTGAACTCATAATATCATTATAGAAACATTTTCATATTGATATACTAGTGTTTGAGAATCATCAGTCAGTACAATTCAGTGGCTCAGTCGTGTCTGACTCTTTGCCACCCCATGGACTGTGGCACGCCAGGCCTCCCTGTCCATCACCAACTCCCAGAGCCTACTCAAACTCATGTCCATTGAGTCAGTGATGCCATCCAAGCATCTCATCCTCTGTCATCTCCTTCATCTCCCGGCTTCAGTTTTTCCCAGCATCAGGGTCTTTTCAAATGTCAGTTCTTCACATCAGGTGGCCAAAGTATTGGAGTTTTGGCTTCAACATCAGTTTTCCAATGAACACTCAGGACTGATCTCCTTTAGGACGGACTGGTTGGATCTCCTTGCAGTCCAAGGGACTCGCAAAAGTCTTCTTCAACACCACAGTTCAAAGGCATCAATTCTTCGGTGCTCAGCTTTCTTTACAGTCCAACTCTCACATTCATACATGACTACTGGGAAAACTATAACCTTGACTAGATGGACCTTTGTTGGAAAAGTAATGTCTCTGCTTTTTAATATGCTGTCAAGGTTGGTCATAACTTTCCTTCCAAGGAATAAGTATCTTTTAATTTCATGGCTGCAGTCACCATCTTCAGTGATTTTTGGAGCCCCCAAAAATAAAGTCTGCCACTGTTTTCACTGTTTCCCCACCTATTTCCCATGAAGTGATGGGACCAGATGCCATGATCTTAGTTTTCTTAATGTTGAGTTTTAAGCCAACTTTTTCACACTCTTTCTCTTTCATCAAGAGGCTCTTCAGTTCCTCTTCGCTTTCTGCCCTAAGGGTGGTGTCATCTGCATATGTGAGGTTATTGATATTTCTCCCGGCAATCTTGATTCCAGCTTGGGCTTCATCATTCAGCCCAGCGTTTCTCATGATGTACTGTCATAGAAGTTAAATAAGCAGGGTGACAATATACAGCCTTGATGTACTCCTTTCCCAATTTGGAACCAGTCTGTTGTTACATGTCCAATCCTAACTGTTGCTTCCTGACGTGCATACAGATTTCTCAAGAGGTGGGTCAGGTGGTCTGGTATTCCCATCTCTTTCAGAATTTTCTACAGTTTGTTGTGATCCACACAGTCAAAGACTTTGGCATAGTCAATAAAACAGAAATAGATGTTTTTCTGGAACTCTCTTGCTTTTTCGATGATCCAGTGTATATTGGCAATTTGATCTCCGGTTCCTCTCCCTTTTCTAAAACCAGCTTGAACATCTGGAAGTTCATGGTTCATGTATTGCTAAAGCCTGGCTTGGAGAATTTTGAGCATTACTTGTGTGTGAGATGAATGCAATTGTGCGGTAGTTTGAGCATTCCTCGGCATTGCCTTTCTTTGGGATTGGAACGAAAACAGGCCTTTTGGGTAGTGAGAAATGTGAGGCATCATCATTAAAGTCCTTTGTATTCCCTGGTGGCTCATCTGGTTAAAAAATCCACCTGCATGCGGGAGACCTGGGTTCAATCCCTGGGTTGGAAAGATCCCCTGGAGAAGGGAAATGCTACCCACTCCAGTATTCTGCCTGAGGAATTCCATGGACTGTATAGTCCATGCAGTCGCAAGGAGTTGGACACGACTGGACGATTTTCACTTTCACTTTTCACCTGAAACAGGAAATGATAGTGATTCAGCCACAGTCCAAAGCCTCACCCAAAAGCTGAAATGATCTTGAGCATATTTTGGTACGTTTACTTCATAGCTTTTTATATAGGAACACAGTCAGATGGCTCAATATTATTCAGAAATATTTCATCCTCAGTTTCATCTGTATGATACTAACTTTTTTGTGTAAGAAACTTAAATTTGTTTATCATAAAGAGGTTAATAATTACTCTGGGCTATCTAGGTGTTTGCATGTTAGTATTTAGTTGAACCTAGGATGGTTGCAGGAGAAGGCAATGGCACCCCACTCCAGTACTCTTGCCTGGAAAATCCCATGGACAGAGGAGCCTGGTAGGCTGCAGTCCATGAGGTCGCTAAGAGTCAGACACGACTGAGCGACTTCACTTTCACTTTTCCCTTTCATGCATTGGAGAAGGAAATGGCAACCCACTCCAGTGTCCTTGCTTGGAGAATCCCATGGACAGAGGAGCCTGGTGGGCTGCCGTCTATGGGGTCGCACAGAGTCAGACACGACTGAAGCGACTTAGCAGCAGCAGCAGCAGGATGGTTGCAAGTCTATAGTTTAATATTTGGTAAGTTTAATATTTGGTACTAAAGCTTGATCAGCTTAAAGTCAGTATATATGTCAGTTTTAGAATTTTTTGATTGTTTGGTTTACATATCTTCCCAGATAACAAGGGTAATAATCTGTATTTTTGTACTTTGTGCTTTTCTTTTCTTACGAGATGTCAACCAATCATTTTCACCTTTCTGGCTTAGTAGTTGCTCTAGTTAACAAAAGGAAATAATTTCTTGAAAATGAATGCATTACTATATATCAGATTCATAATTTGATCAATTTGGAAACAAGTCAGGTTTTTCTAAAGAAAATTCTTCAAGGTTTATGTAACTTTTTCTTAGAATCTAATGGTGATTGCAGCCATGAAATTAAGACGCTTACTCCTTGGAAGGAAAGTTATGACCAACCTAGATAGCGTATTCAAAAGCAGAGACATTACTTTGCCAACAAAGGTCCGTCTAGTCAAGGCTATGGTTTTTCCAGTAGTCACATATGGATGTGAGAGTTGGACTGTGAAGAAAGCTGAGCGCCAGAGAATTGATGCTTTTGAACTGTGGTGTTGGAGAAGACTCTTGAGAGTCCCTTGGACCGCAAGGAGGTCCAGCCAGTCCATTCTAAAGGAGATCAGTCCAGGGTGTTCATTGGAAGGACTGATGTTAAAGCTGAAACTCCAATACTTTGGCCACCTCATGCGAAGAGTTGACTCATTGGAAAAGACCCTGATGCTGGGAGGAATTGGGGGCTGGAGGAGGTGGGGATGACAGAGGATGAGATGGCTGGATGGTATCACCGACTCGATGGACATGAGTTTGAGTGAACTCTGGGAGTTGGTGATGGACAGGAAGGCCTGGCGTGCTTCGATTCATGGGGTCGCAAAGAGTCAGACACGACTGAGTGACTGAACTGAACTGAATGGAAATTAATCTGTTGGATTTGGAAGAGATTTGTCATCGTTCAGTCACTCAGTTGTGTCTGACTGTTGGCAACCCCATGGACTGCAGCATGCTAGGCTTCCCTGTCCTTCACCAACTTCTGGAGCTTGCTCAAACTCATGTCCAATAAGTTGGTGATGCCATCCAATCGTCTCGTCCTCTGTCATCCCCTTCTCCTGCCTCCAATCTTTCCCAGCATCAGGGTCTTTTCTTTTCAAAGAGATAGTATAAAATAAATATGAGGTAATAGAAAATAATAATAATAGAAAATAATGAATTTCTTTTAAAAAGTAAAGAGTAATAAAACTAAAGCTGTGCATTTTATACATTTTCCTGTACACATTTTTATCCCGTTTTTATGCTTGAAATCTAGTTTGCTATCAGCTTGGTTGACTGCAACATTATTCATAGTCTGTATGTTTGACTCTTTCATTTTGTGCATGTATATGAAGATTGTACATTAACCATTGTTACTGTTTAGTTGCTAGGTCGTGTCCAATTCTTTTGTGACCCCATAGACTATAGCCTGCCAGGTTCCGCTGTTCATGGGATTTCCAAAGCAAGAATATTGGCATGGGTTGCCATTTCCTTCTCTGGAAATCTTCGTGACCTAAAGATCAAACCTGTGTCTCCTGCATTGGCAGGTAGATTGTTTACCACTGAGCCACCAGGGAAGCCCATATAAACGGTTATTCTGTATTAAATAGGAAACATATTAATCATATTAAGTATGCTGCTGCTGCTGCTGCTGCTAAGTCGCTTCAGTTGTGTCCGACTCTCTGCGACCCCATATACGGCAGCCCACCAGGCTCCCCCGTCCCTGGGATTCTCCAGGCAAGAACACTGGAGTGGGTTGCTATTTGCTTCTCCAGTGCATGAAAGTGAAAAGTGAAAGTGAAGTCGCTCAGTCATGTCTGACTCTTAGTGACCCCATGGACTGCAGCCTCCGAGGCTCCTCCATCTATGGGATTTTCCAGGCAAGAGTACTGGAGTGGGGTGCCATTGCCTTCTCTGAAAACTAACCCTTAGGCAACTTATATGAATATTTAAAATAATGATGTCAAATAAGAAAGATTTATAAACACAATGACAAAAAATGTCAAATAGGGTGTTATTTTGTGCAACATGAGAGGAAATCAAGTTTCAACTGGTGACTATTAAAGTGTTACTGAGTATTCAGGAAATGATATTGTTAAGCTAATACATAGTAGCAAGTTAGTTTGGTAAATAAAAGCATATCCAGAAGCAGTTTTATTCATTCATTCAGTAAATTTTTATTAACCAATTGCTTTGGGTCAGGAATTGAGTGAGGGACTGGAATTACAAAGGTTCATGTGACATGGCATCTGATCTTGAGGAGCTCACACAAGGAAAAGATGTATGTCATCTGCTGCTGCTGCTGCTAAGTTGCTTCAGTCGTGGCCGACTCCATGCGACCCCATAGACGGCAGCCCACCAGGCACCTCCGTCCATGGGATTTTCCAGGCAAGAGTACTGGAGTGGGTGGCTATTGCCTTCTCCCATATTAAGTATACTATTTCAGAAAACAGAATACAAAGAAAAATGTAACAAAACTGCTGTGTAAACCTCTGTTAGTTAAAAAAGAAAAGCTTTACAAATACAGTTGAATCTCCCTGTACCTGTTTTCACTCATCCTAACCCCTTCCCTCTCTTGCCACAGGGAGCCACCATCCAGAAATGGATTTTTATTATTCCCTTTACTTATATTTTCAATATGTATACATGAATCTATGAATATTATTATTTGTCGCATGTTTAAAAATTTTCTATAGTTGTACTGTGTGTGCATATCTGTATCTTAATGTATTTGTGTTATATTACATGTATCCTTTTGCAGCTTCTGTTTTTCTTATTCAACATTGCAGTTTTGAGATTTATCCATGTTAATACTTGCAGCTGTATTTTTCATTTCAGTTTTTGTATAATATGTCATGATAGGAATAGTGGGTATTAGGGAGCTTTTCCTGTTTTCCATTTGCTAATTATGTTGTGTTATATATAATGTAACTGCATTACAAGTTGTATTCTTGTAAATATGTGCAAGAGTTTCTTATAAGACTTAGCAATGACAATATGTGATTCTGCAGTATGCACATCTTCATCTTTAATAAATTTGCCGAATTATTCTCCAAAATGAGGATTCTAGTTTACACCCTAAGTGATAGTTTATGAGCTGTAGTTACTACACATCTTCTCCACACAATATTATTGACACATGTACGTGTGCTTGTGTGTTCACCAATTTCATGCAAACACGGTGCTATGATATTAATTTGTATTTTTACATTGCTAATGATATAGATATCGAGGCTATTCTGATGTCCTGTGTATTGTCCTTTTTTTCTTTTTAAATTAAAGGAGTTTTTCATATATTCTAATCCTTTGTTGGTTATAGGCAGTATTTTTCCCAATCTCTGTCTTTCTTTACTTGGTTCCTTTGTTAAACAGAAGCTTTTCATTTTAACCTTGCAATTTTATCAACCTTTACTTTTAAGAGTTTTTGCTTTTTGTGTTTACTCTTCCTATATTCTGAAGTAACAAGAGTTTTCTCCATTATCTTTTAAAAAATTATATTTTTGCTTTCACATTTATGTTTTTAATCCAACTATGATTTATTTTTGTACAGTTTCTGCTGTAACAGAGCACGTGTTCCTGAAAATCACTGTGCTATAAGCAAAACCATGCAGTAAAACCCACAGGGCATATGGGAAAAATAGTGTTGGGGCACAGCACTTGAAAATTTCTTGGCAGCGACCCATGATACCTAATAAAAATGGTAGCATAGTTTTACATTTATTAAAGGTTAAATAATACACTAATACCACAAAAAATATGTCATTTTTATTTTGAAAAAAAGGAAATTTGCTTGAAGTGGGATTCAAAAACATTGCAGCCTGTAAGTTATTGTGAAATGGTAGAAGGAAGGTTATCCAAAATGCGCCAAGAAATTGTAACAGATGTGGAGTGTGTAGTTCATAATGCACATGGTGATTGTAAGTAGATGTAAAAATGTATGTTTTGTGCATACCTGTCCCACTCAGTATAGCTGGGTAGTTGTCCACATTTATCTAGTGTTTGTTTTGGAGTTAGGGCTAGGCTGAGACAAGTAAGGCTCCTAGGGTGTAGAAGGACACACTCCCTGTTGGGGTCCCTTGGCATCTCACTTGCTTTACCCTAGTCCTCGCACTAGAGTGAAGTAGTACTTAAGCATACGCAGACTTTGTGTTACTGTTCCCTTATATCAGTCATGTTTAACACATTCAGGTTTTCTTAAACTTTTTCAAGTAGAACTGACTATATATGTGAGGTGTAGAGCTCTAATTAATTTTTTCCATGTATATATATCCAGATCTTTCTACATGGGTTTGTAATGATGCTTTTAGCATGTAGCGTAGTTCCACAAATGTTGAATACTTGAGCCTGGTTCTTGTTTCTTTGTGCTTTCATTGGTCTTTTTGCTTCTCCCTATGCTGCTAACACATTTTCTTAATCACAGGTCTGGCACTAACTTTGTAACCTTGGGCAAGTTAATTTCTATGTGCCTGTGAAATTATAGGAATGCCTACCTCATTGGGTAATTAAAGGAGTAAGTGAGTCAGTATATTAAAGTACTTAGAAGTACTTGCCTTGCCCAAGAGTAAAGCTCAAATGTTAGTTATTTTGTTATTGTTAAAGTAATCCTTGCAACTGAATAAAGAGTCTTGAGAGCTAGTAAACTGAGATTGCCATCTTGTGTTTTCTTTTCCAAACTAAGAGGAAATGGGGAGAAGCTTATGGAAGGATTCCCTGAGAAAAGTGATGTTTAAATTATCTGAAAGATAATAAGAGTTAACTAGGTGGTGAGAGCAGTAGGAAAATATTTGAGGCAGAAGGAACCGTGAGGCAGAAAATAGTATGTCTAGGAACTAGATCTCAGCAAAAAGAAAAATGGTACTAGTTAAGACTAAAGAGGGAGGTAGGAGCAGATCAGATCATGCAAGACCTATTAGGCAGAGTTTCTGATTTTAGATTTCATCTTAAAATCAAGTATAACTATTTGTAAAGATTGCTATTTCAAGAATAAAACCCATGAAATATCAACCTTTACAAATAGTTAAAACTATTCAAAAAAGGAACTCAGAAGTTGGGTGCATCTGGACCTTAATAACGTATCAAAGATTAAGAGTGCTGTTGAAAATATATAATAAATTTAGGTCTTTCTTCACTTAAAATCTTGGTGAGCTGTTGGTTTTGTCCTAGGCTTTTATGAATTAAAATGGAGGAATCTTGTGTTTGGGGCAGGTCTATAATAGATTAAAGTTTTTACAGTACAACAAATCCATGTAAATGTCTTAGAATTTTTTTTTTTCATTTATATGTCCACTTTATCTAATTTCAAGAGTATACCTAAGAAGACTGCACGTTATTTCCATAATAGATACTCCTGTGTTTTCTGCTTCCCTCATGTTTCATTGGCTTTCCCTGGTGGCTCAGAGGTAGAGAACCTGCCTGCCAATGCAGGAGACGAAGGTTCAATCCCTGGGTCAGAAAGATCCCCTGGAGACCAAAATGGCAACCCACTCCAGTATTCTTGCCTGGGAAATCCCATGGACAGAGAAGCCTGGCGGGCTACCATCCTCAGCATCATAAAGAGTCAGACACAACTGAGCACGCATGCACACATACAGTTAAGTCTAATTTTCTTTATTCAGTTTAACATATAAAGATGTTGCTAGTCTAATCTATTTTGTTTATCTTACAAACAGGGTTTTCTTAAAACTTAGTTTTTCAATTCTCTTTTTTCCTCATAGATCAAAATCTACAACTTGGGGGCATTCCATTGTATGACCCTGATAGTATGTTTGGAATACTCATGTATAGATAATTCTTCTACCTTACCCATTTTTAGGAAATCGAACTGCTGATGAATATTCCTTAAAAATTGTGGGGTTTTGTTAGGTTGGTGCCTTTACTTCAAGTATTTTCAGACATAAAGATAGCATTTCATTCCTACAGGGCTCTATGAATAGTACTGTAAGCATGGAAGCATTGGAATGATGTTCTAAAAAACTTGGCTACACACGTGGACTTTAAACATCTTGTTAACCTTTGCTTTTGTTTGTGATTGAGCCTAGTTAACTGTGAGGGAAAATGTTTCTGAAAAGAATTTTAAAATAATTATGAACCAGTGGCAAAGCATGGTATATATAATATAAATAAATTTCTATGGTTTTTTTAGAATAATAATTTTTTTATGCTTTCTTTGCTAGAGACTATTATTTTACTTTTTCTGTAACTGGTCATCTGATGAGAAAGCTAATTTAGATATTTGAAAATAGGGTGAATATAGTTTCAGTAATTGTTATAGTGCTTGGTTTCATACTTTTGAAATCAATTAAAAACCAGTTGCTTGCCCCAGCGAATTTTACTTATGTACAAGAAACAGTGGGAGACAGTGTTGTTGCTATCAACTCTGTTAGTAAAGAAGCTAGATATTTTTAAAGTTTCTTTTAAAACTTTGATTATAATTACTAAAATCAATCTTCCAAACCTTTAATAATTGCTTTCCTTACTCCCTGAAAGATACAGTAAAACATATACAATTAGCATACTGTATTTTTAAGTTTTTTGCAAAAGAACCATTTTTCATGTTAACATTTTACCATGTTGCATGTAAAATTTTACCTTGATTGACGCTTGTCATTGTCATTTGAATTTTTGTTCAGTTGGCACATATTGTGCTGAACAGCTACTGCATTTTTTTAAAAGTTCTATTAAGGATTTTTTGTTTAATGTGTATGTCAGTAGTTGTCTGTAGTAGATATTTTATAGAACAATAGAAATAATACCTTACACAAGTGAAATATTTCTCTTCTACAACTGTGGCATTAGTTATTCTCAGTAATCCTTTGAAGTAGATATGTACTTTGATATAAAGTGAAATATAAAAAATAGAGGGACTTCCCTGGTGGCCCATTGGTTAAGACTTCGCCTTCCATCGTGGGGGATACAGGTTTGAGCCCTGGTTGGGGAGCTAAGATCCCACATGCCTTGCAGTTAAAAAACCAAAACATGAAACAGAAGCAACATTGTAATTCATTCAAAATGGTCCACATTAAAAATATATATATTAAAAAAAAAGATAGCTTTTCTGCTATTCTTAACGTTCTTGATATTTTCTTTTACCAATTTCTCTTCTTTTTTAGGTACCTAGTCGATAGTCGCTGGTTCAAACAGTGGAAAAAGTATGTTGGCTTTGACAGTTGGGACAAATACCAGATGGGAGATCAAAACGTTTATCCTGGACCCATTGATAACTCTGGGCTTCTTAGAGGTATTATTTCCTTAAATCAAGTTGGTAAATGTGTTCATTTTAATATGTTATGGTCAACATATATAATGTGGAAAATGTTAATGTAAATAAATTGATAAATCAGAAATTTCTTATATAGTTATCCCTTGGTGTCCATGTGGGGTTTGATTCCACGACCCCTCTCAGATACTAAAATCTATGGATGCTCAAGCCCCTTATATAAAATGGCATAATATTTGCATATAATCTATATGTCTTCCCATAAACTTTAAGTCTTTTGTTGGTTACTTTTAATACCTAACAAAATATAAATGCTATGTAAATAGTTGATGTTACATAGCAAATTCAAGTTTTAGTTTTTGGAACTTTCTGGAATGTTTTTCTTCCCGGTGGATGCAGAGGGCCGACTATATTATAGATTTGACCTAATGAATTCAGATTATTTTGTCATAATTAGTTTTCTATATTATGACAAATTTTGTCATTTATGATGTAAAAAGGGTTTATTAGCTTTTAAGACTAGATAGCACTATCTTACTGTTTGGGGGAAATGCTCTATTGTGTTATTATTTTGCTAACAGACACGTAACTTCTTTAATTGGGGAGCAGTGGTATATGTTACCTTCTTGGATTTTTGGATTTTTTTCTACAACCCTTACTATTAATACTTGTCAGCTCTTCTAAAACTCTGGTAACATTTAAAGAGAATAAAACCTAAGTACTAGAACTTTCATTACTGGCCTAGGTAGAATAACAAGGACCAGACTTATCTTTCCATTTAAATGAACCAAAACCCTGACAAAATATATGAAATCGTGGTTCTCAAAACATTGGACATCAGGCATTGAAGAACAGTGATCCCTGAGAAGTATGAAACAAATGAAATGAGCCCTGTGTTTTCCTCAGCTTACTGTATTGAGAGAGTTTCCAAGGCACAGCACAAAAGGGGAGACCCATGCAAAGCCTGGCAACCTCCCTTAGTTGAGAAAAGAGTTTGGAGTCCAGGGAGACCAAGACAGCCAGAGTTTCCAGGGCAGAGAACCAGAGAGGAATGAGCAGCACGTAAGGAGAGAGAGAGACCTAGAGATCTACAGAAACCACTGAAGACTCTTGTAAGTCTTCAGCTGACAATTGACTAGTGCATGTGTGTGACAAGCCACCCAAAGCCAAGAAAAGAATTGTCAAAAGAATTAGAGCAATCATTTAGGTTCATGTGACCAAATCAGATTCATTTGCCAGATGTGCTACAAGCCAGATGCTGACATGGCAAAGTTTGCAGCAGGGAAAGGATTTATTTGTGAGGCAACCAAGTGAGGAGTGGGGAGAACAACTCTCAAATCCACCTACCTGATAGCAAGGGACTCAGGGTATTTGTGGAAATAAAGAAGCAGGGTAGTCCAAGGTATGCAGAGCATGGGGAAGGGTAATTGATGATAAGAAAAAAGTGAGTCATTCTTGTGCAGATGCAGGTAAGCTGCTTGCTTGTCCATAAGACACATGTTCAGAAAATGGAGGCGTTAGCATGTTCTGAGGGTGGAATTGTGGGCCCTTTCACGTCAAAAGGTCACCAAGTGGACACTTCATACAAGCCCAGTTGGACAGTTAGTGGTTTTAATCTTAGGTCTACCTAGAACTGAACGCAGCTGATTGCAAATTCCTGAAAAACATCTCAGGAAAGTATCTTATTTTTAGACTTTATGAAACTTGGAGGACATGCGAGTTTTTGTAAAAACAATCAAAGTGAGTTTGATCAGTGAAGGCATGTTACAGTTCACTGTTCATTAAGAAATTACAGTTTAATGGATCTAACTGATGAGTACCCTCAGTTTCACTCATAAAGGAGCAAGAATAATGTGTTCACAGTAGCCAGAGTGGAAAACGTTATAAATCATGGAGTAGACTGCAGAGAATGGGTTTGCCTCTATAGAAGGGCAAAATGAATCCTCTTGTCCTTCTAAATCAAAAGCAACTATTTCCAAGTAACTTAACTGCATCTCAGAACAGAACACAAGAGTATTTGTGTGTGTGTGTGTGTGTGTGGGTGCGTGCGCGTGTGCGCGCTCAATTGTGTCTGACTTTTTGCAACCCCATCTATTGTAGCCTACCAGGCTCCTCAGTCCCTGGAATTTTTGTCCCTCAGACAAAAATACTGGAGTGGGTGGCCATTTCCTCCTCTAGGGTATCTTCCCCACCCAGGGATTGAACCCGCATCTCTTGGGTTTTCTGCATTGGCAGGCAGATTAGATTCTTTACCACATGCCACCTGGGAAGCAGGAATACAAAAATATCCAACATCCATCCAACAAGATAAAATTTTTAATATCTTGGATCCAAACAAATAGTACCCAGAATGCAAAGAAGCAGAAAATATAATGCATAATAAGGAGAAATAGCAACGTTTAAAAAAATTTTTTAAGTGGAGAAGAACACAAAGCAAATGAAACAAATAAAAAGTGAATAGCAAGTGAGACGGTAGATTTAAACCCAACTCTATGAACAATTGTATTTAATGTAAATTTGAGGTAGAGACTGTAAGATGGATTAAAAAATAAAGACCCAACTGTATACTGTCTACCAGAAACCCACCTTAAATACAGAGTACAAATAGAGATTGAAAGATTCTAAGACTAACCTCCAGTCATCCTCACTCTTATATAACCATCTCCCCTTTGAGTGTGAGTGGAACCTGAGAATAAGATATCATTCCTGTGATTATGTTATATGACAAAACAGAGATTATCCCAGTGAGCTTTATCTGATCATACATGCCCTTTGAAAGCAGAGCTTTCTCTGGCTGGTAGCTATAGAAGTTAGGATTTAAAGCATGAGAAGAACTCATTGCTGATTTGAAAATGGGACTATGTGAAAAGAAATACAGGTGTCATCTAGGGACAAAGAGAATGGTTGTGCCTATAGCCAGCAAGAAAATAGGCACCTCATACCTGTAGCCATGAGGAACTAGATTCTGCCAACAACCTGAATGAACTTGGAAGTAGATTCTTTCCCAGAGCCTTCAGATAGGAGAGAAGCCTGTCTGACATCTTGATTTCCTCTTTGTAAGACCCTAAGTAGAAAGGGAAATAGATGGCGAAACAGTGTCAGACTTTATTTTTGTGGGCTCCAAAATCACTGCAGATGGTGACTGCAGCCATGAAATTAAAAGACACTTACTCTTTGGAAGAAAAGTTATGACCAACCTAGATAGTATATTGAAAAGCAGAGACATTACTTTGCCAACAAAGGTGCATCTAGTCAAGGCTATGGTTTTTCCAGTGGTCATGTATGGATGTGAGAGTTGGACTGTGAAGAAAGCTGAGCGCAGAAGAATTGATGCTTTTGAACTGTGGTGTTAGAGAAAACTCTTGAGAGTCCCTTTGACTGCAAGGAGATCCAACCAGTCCATTCTAAAGGAGGTCAGCCCTGGGATTTCTTTGGAAGGAATGATGCTAAAGCTGAAACTCCAGTACTTTGGCCACCTGCTGCGAATAGTTGACTCATTGGAAAAGACTCTGATGCTGGGAGGGATTGGGGGCAGGAGGAAAAGGGGACGACAGAGGATGAGATGGCTGGATGGCATCACTGACTCGATGGACGTGAGTCTGGGTGAACTCCGGGAGTTGGTGATGGACAGGGAGGCCTGGTGCAATTCATGGGATCACAAAGAGTTGGACACGACTGAGGGACTGAACTGAAGTAGAAAGCCCAGTTGAACTCACCTGAAGTTCTGACCACAGAACTATGAGACTATAAATAGGTATTGTTTTAAGCTACTATGGTTATTTGTTAGCAGTAGAAAACTAAGACACATACTAACTTCAGTCTATGGGGTTGCAAGGAGTCGGACACAACTGAGTGATTGAACTGAAACGAACGCATACAACACTATAATCAAAAGAATGCTGGAGTGGCCATTTTAATATCAGACATTAAGATTTAGAACAGTGAACATTATCAGGAATAAAAGTGCATTTCATAATCGTAAATGGGCCAGGACAGTTCATTAAGAAAACATAATAATCCTAAAAATATATACCCATCTAATGATGTTACTTGAAAATATGCAGAGTACAACCTGACAGAACCAGAACCACAAGGAGAAATAGAAAAATATCCACAATTATATAATGGATATTTCAGTACTATTCTTATAATAGAAAAAGTGTAGACAAAAAAGTAGAAAGGAAATAAATCAATCTGCTTGTCCTGACGTTTATAGAATACAGTACGTTCCCTATATACTAACCGCAAACTTTCAAAGTACATGCATTCACATATCCAGTTATATAAGTTGGTTCATGTGTCTGGAATACGTTGTTACATGCATGCATCCTCTTACAAGTGGTTGTGCTTTTGTGTACTTTACTGTAAAGTACTGTATAGAGTACAGTGGTGCAGTATCTTTATTTCAAGCCCAGGATGTTCAGAAGCAAGCATAAAAGCAGCGGTGATGTAGCTGGTACTGCTAAGAAGCACCAAGCAATAACAATGAAAACAAAAGTGAAAATAATTGAGAGAGTGGAGCAAGGCAAAAAGATGGTGAAGATCACTTATTCTTATAACATGAATCATTCAGTCTTGGACATGTGAAGTATGCCATGCCAATGACGTTGACAATAATACCAAAGGAGCATGGAAAAGTAATGGAGGAGATGGAGAAACTTCTCAGTATGTGAATGCAGGATCGGTGTCAGCTGAGTTGCTCTCAGTTTAATGCTGATGCAAGAGAAAGTTAAAAGCCTTATGAAGACTTGAAGAAGAAACATGGTGAAAAATCAGAAGGCACATCTTTTAAAGCCAACCATGCTTTTATCGATTCAAGGCTAGAGCGAAGCTTTACAATGTAAAGGTAAGTGCCAAGGCAGTGAGTGTAGGTATGGTACCTGCCTGGAAATTTCCTGAAATGCTTTAAGAAATTATTGATGAAGGAATGTATTTACTATAGCAGGTTTTTAATGTGGATGCGAGGACTGTACTGGAAGAGGAATTCAGACCAAAGTTATATCAGTAAGAAAGAAAAGTTGATGCCAGGCTATAAAACACTAAAGGATAGGCTAACTCTCTTTGTTTGGTGGCAGTGCTTCTGGCAGTATGAAGCCAGAGAATCTTTTAGTTTCTCATCCAGAGAACCCAAGAGCCTTTAAAAACAGACAGGGACTCTCTTCCTTTTGTGTGGAGAAACCCCAAAGCCCGGGTTACACAGGCCATTTTCCAGGATTGGTTTTTCCACCATTTTATCCCAGAGTTGAGAAATACTGCTTGAAGAAAGACATCCCATTCAGCATTCTTTTGCTGCTCAACAATACTCTCGGCCACCCTCCAAAGTCATTCATGGATGACTTTCATCCCAGTGTGTATCTGCCACCAAATACTATGTCAGTTATCCAGCCTGTGGACCAGGGGGTTAAAAGCCTGTGGACTTTTAAGAAATACTATTCGCATTGCACTTTTTGTCAGGCAATAAAGGCAAGTGACAAATCAGGAACCACCTTGCAACAGTTTTGGAAGGGCTTGTACCATGTACAAACCCATAAAAAACATTGACTTTGCTTGGTGTGATATTTAGTTGTCATCATGAATGGGATTTGGAAGAACCTTTACCCACAATTTATTCATCATTTTCATGGATTTGAGAAGGTAGACAAAGAATCAAAAGAGGTCTTCAGCCACTTAGTGACCCTCAGGAAAAAAATTGGAGCTAGATCTGCAAGAGGATGACCTCATTGACCTTGCTGTGCAAAATGAGGAGCTTACTAATAAAGACCTGATGGAATTGGAGGCCCAGAGAAAGGATGAAGAGAGACAAGAGGAAGAAGAAATAACCGAAGAACAAAGAGATTAATGACACATAAAATGGCAAAGGGTTTTCTTTATTTGAGGAGGCACTGTTAGTTTTTGAGGTGTGGGGCCCAAGTGCCACTGCTGTTCAGAATGCAGTCCAGTGCTACTCTGTCATCTGTGACAAGAAAAAAGAGAACTACTTACCCAGACATCACTGGATTGTTTTTTCAACAGGGTAGATAGAATTGAATCGGGCAAGGACCCAGAACCCGTGTCATCAGCATCAGGCATGAGTGACATTGCACCTTGCCCTCTGCCTCCTGTTGCTGACAGTCTTTCAGCTCTTATCATCTCCCACCTCCTGTCCTGCCTCCATCAGTAACTCTTCTTGCCTGTTCACTCTATGCCAGCCCCTGTATGCCAGCTGTTGTACTCTATGTACTACTATACTTTTCAAGGTACTGTACTATAAGATTAAAAATGTTTTCCTTATTTTTTGTGTGTTTTTAAATATTATTTGTGTGGAAAGTGTTGTAAATCTATTATAGTGTAGTACTGTGTAGCCAGTTGTGTTAGATACCTAGGCTAACCTTATTGGACTTATGAACACACTCTTGAAATGGAACTTGTTCATGTGTAGAGGACTTACTGTATTCCCACTGAACAACAGCAGAATGAAAATTCTTTTTGGTGTGCACATGAAGCATTTAGATAAACTGTATTATGCATAAAACCTGGTTCAGTAAAGTTAGCAGGAGTTAAATCATACAAAGTATGTTTTCTTACTACAGAGGGATAATAACTGAGAGGTGAAACGTCTTGGTGTTTGAAAACTAACATACTTACGCATAAGTCATGGGTCAAAGAGAACTCAAAGAAATTAGCAAGTATTTTTAACTAAATGAAAGTGAAAACAAAACATATCAAAATTTGTGGAAGGCAGATAAATAGTATGTGGAGGGTAATTTATAGCTCTTTTAACATGTATAAGGAAAAGGAAAGGTTATAACTGAGAGGTAAAACATCTTCAATTGTTTGAAAACTTAACATGCTTCTGTATAACTCATGGATCAAAGAGAACTCAAAGAAATTAAGAAGTATTTTAAATGAAAGTGAAAACAAAACATATCAAAATTTGTGGAAGGCAAATAGTAAGTGGAGAGGAATTTATAGCTCATTTAACGTGCATAAGGAAAAGAAAAGGTCTCAAATCAGTGACCTTGGTTTCTGACTCAGAAAACTAAAAATAAGAACAAATTAAATCAAGCAGAAGAAAGCAAATACTAAGTTCAGAACAGAAATCAAATAAAGGGAAAACAGAAAAATAGAGACAATCATTGAAACCAAAGACTGGTTCTTTATGAAGATAATAAAATTTATAAAGACCTAGTTTGATCACAGTTCAATTCAGTTCAGTCCCTCAGTCGTGTCCAACTCTTCACGACCCCATTAATTGCAGCATACCAGGCCTCCCTGTCCATCACCAACTCTCGGAGTTCACCCAGACTCACGTCCATCGAGTCAGTGATGCCATCCAGCCATCGCATCCTCTGTCGTCCCCTTCTCCTCCTGCCCCCAATCCCTCCCAGCATCAGGGTCTTTTTCAGTGAGTAAACTCTTCACATGAGGTGGCTGATACTGGAGTTTCAGCTTCAGCATCATTTCCTCCAAAAAGAAAGGTAAAAGACATAGCTACCAGTATCAGGAACAAGAGAGGTAACATCTGTATAGAAATCTACAAATAGCAAAAGGACAATAAAGAAATATTTCTTCAAAGATGAAAACTAATAAAGCTCATAAAGCTCATTCCAAAAGAATGAATTTTCTGAAGAGCCCTATATCAATTAAAGAAGTTGAATTTGTAGTTTAAAATTTCCTCACAAAGAAAACATCAGACCTTGATGGTGCCACTAGTGAATTCTACCAGTACTGTTTAAGAGAATTATGCCAATTCAACAAAAGCTCTTTTCAAAAATTAGGAGAGACTGCTTCATGCAGTGAAACCAGCATTACTTTGATACCAAAGTCTAAGAGAGACATTTCAAGAAAAAAAAGTTCTCAACCAGTATACCCCTGATGAGCATAGATGCGTCTATTATTAACAGAATTTTAGTAAATCAAGTCCAAAAATAAAGAGGATAGGTATATAGAAAAAACATTACCAAAATACTATATAAAAGAGTAAAATACAAAGAAACTTCCTCAACCTCAGAATGGGCATCTATGAAAATGGGCATCTACAGATGACATACTCAACAGTGAAAGACTGAATGCTTCCCCTCTAAAATCAGGGAAAAGCAAGGATGCCTACTCTCAACTCTTTAAGCCAAGATTGTACTGGAGGTTCTAGACAGTGTTTAATAAAGCAAAAAGAAAATGTAGAAGACATACAGATTGTATCAGATCAGTCGCTCAGTTGTGTCTGACTCTTTGTGACCCCGTGAATCGCAGCACACCAGGCCTCTCTGTCCATCACCAACTCCCGGAGTTCACTCAGACTCACATCCATCGAGTCAGTGATGCCATCCAGCCATCTCATCCTCTGTCGTCCCCTTCTCCTCTTGCCCCCAATCCCTCCCAGCATCAGTCTTTTCCAGTGAGTCAACTCTTCACATGAGGTGGCCAAAGTACTGGAGTTTCAGCTTTAGCATTGTTCCTTCCAAAGAAATCCCAGGGCTGATCTCCTTCAGAATGGACTGGTTGGATCTCCTTGCAGTCCAAGGGACTCTCAAGAGTCTTCTCCAACACCACAGTTCAAAAGCATCAATTCTTTGGCACTCAGCCTTCTTCACAGTCCAACTCTCACATCCATACATGACCACAGGAAAAACCATAGCCGTGACTAGACCAACCTTTGTTGGCAAAGTAATGTCTCTGCTTTTCAATATGCTATCTAGGTTGGTCATAACTTTCCTTCCAAGGAGTAAGCGCCTTTTAATTACATGGCTGCAGTCACCATCTGTAGTGATTTTGGAGCCCAGAAAAATAAAGTCTGACACTATTTCCACTGTTTCCCCATCTATTTCCCATGAAGTGATGGGACCAGATGCCATGATCTTCGTTTTCTGAATGTTGAGCTTTAAGCCAACTTTTTCACTCTCCACTTTCACTTTCATCAAGAGGCTTTTGAGTTCCTCTTCACTTTCTGCCATAAAGGTGGTGTCATCTGCATATCTGAGGTTATTGATATTTCTCCCGCAATCTTGATTCCGGCTTGTGTTTCTTCCAGTCCAGCGTTTCTCATGAAGTACTCTGCATATAAGTTAAATAAACAGGGTGACAATATACAGCTTTGACCAACTTCTTTTCCTATTTGGAACCAGTCTGTTGTTCCATGTCCAGTTCTAACTGTTGCTTCCTGACCTGCATACAAATTTCTCAAGAGGCAGATCAGGTGGTCTGGTATTCCCATCTCTTTCTGAATTTTCCGCAGTTTATTGTGATCCACACAGTCAAAGGCTTTGGCATAGTCAATAAAGCAGAAATAGATGCTTTTCTGGAACTCTCTTGCTTTTTCCATGATCCAGCGGATGTTGGCAATTTGATCTCTGGTTCCTCTGCCTTTTCTAAAACCAGCTTGAACATCAGGAAGTTCACGGTTCACATATTGCTGACGCCTGGCTTGGAGAATTTTGAGCATTACTTTACTAGCATGTGAGATGAGTGCAATTGTGCGGTAGTTTGAGCATTCTTTGGCATTGCCATTCTTTTTGGGATTGGAATGAAAACTGACCTTTTCCAGTCCTGTGGCCACTGCTGAGTTTTCCATATTTGCTGGCATATTGAGTGCAGCACTTTCGCAGCATCATCTTTCAGGATTTGG
>NW_011494735.1:10822340-10836995 GCF_000754665.1 Bison bison bison | reverse complement strand
GATTTGGAACAGCTCAACTGGAATTCCATCACCTCCACTAGCTTTGTTCATAGTGATGCTTCCTAAGGCCCACTTGACTTCACATTCCAGGATGTCTGGCTCTAAGTCAGTGATCACACCATTGTGATTATCTGGGTCATGAAGATCTTTTTTGTACAGTTCTTCTGTGTATTCTTGCCATCTCTTCTTAATATCTTCTGCTTCTGTTAGGTCCATACCATTTCTGTCCTTTATCGAGCCCATCTTTGCATGAAATGTTTCTTTGGTATCCCTGATTTTCTTGAAGAGATGCCTAGTCTTTCCCATTCTGTTGTTTTCCTCTATTTCTTTGCATTGATCGCTGAAGAAGGCTTTCTTATCTCTTCTTGCTCTTCTTTGGAACTCTGCATTCAGATGTTTATATCTTTCCTTTTCTCCTTTGCTTTTCGCTTCTCTTCTTTTCACAGCTATTTGTAAGGCCTCCCCAGACAGCCATTTTGCTTTTTTGCATTTCTTTTCCATGGGGATGGTCTTGATCCCTGTAGGAAAAAGTAGTAAGTCTTCCTTTATTCACAAATACCTGTGTCTATGTAGAAAAGTTAATAAAATCTACAAAAAGAAAGCTTCTAGAATTAATAAATGAAATTAGCCTATAGGATACAAGACCATTACTCAAAAACCAGTTGTGTTTCTTGTACACTAAAAATGAACTAACATGAATTTAAATTTTAAAAACATATTTTATAATAGTACCAAAATATAAAATGCAGATAAATCTATAATACATGTAAACTAAAAACTACAGGATATTGCTGAGATAATTTAAAGCCTAAATAAAGAGAGAAATTATATTTTTGGATCAGAAAACTCAGTATTGTTTAATTCCTCCACTCAGTCTATAGATTCAACACAATTTCAAATCACATTCCTAGTAGGCTTTTTAAAATATGAGATAGAGTTTCAGTTCAGTTCAGTTCAGTTCACTCAGTCATGTCCAACTCACACACCATAAAATTCATCCTTTGAAATTCTGTAATTCACTGGCTTTCTTTTTTTATATTCATAGTTTTACAACCATCACCATTGTCTAATTCCACAAAATTTTCATCACCCCAGAAAGAAACTTCATATCCATTAGCAGTCACTCTTCATCCCCTCTCAAGACCCCAGCCCTAGGCAATCATTAATATATTTTCTGTCTCTGTGGATTCTCCTTTTGTGAACATTTCATCTAAATGGAATCAAACAATGCGTGTCCGTAGTATTGTACTTCTTTTGCTTGGTACAGAGTTTTCAAGTGTCATTCATGTAGCATGAATCAGTATTTTATTCTTTTTTTAGTGGATGGATAATTTTCCATTGTATAGAGAGATGCCACGTTTAATTTATCCGTTCATCAACTGATGGACATTTGGGTTGTTTTCACTTTCTGGCTATGAATGAATAATTCATTCATGAACTGTTCATGTACGGATTTTTGTGTAGATGTGTTCTTGGTCATATAGTAACTCTGTTTATCTGTTTGAAGAATTGCCTAACTTTTCCAAAATAGTTGGCACCATTTTATATTCCCAGCAGCAGCAAGTAGGGTACCAGTTCCTCCACATCTTGCCAAACTTATTGTTGTCTATTCTTTTATGTTATAGCCATCCTAATAGGTATGAAATGGTTGTTGTTGTTCAGTTGCTAAGTCAGGTCTGACTCTCTGTGACCCAGTGGTGCCAGCCTTCCCTGTCTTTCTCTGTCTCCTGGAGTTTGCTCAAACTCACGTCCTTATAGTCAGTGATGCTATCCAAACATTTCATCCTCCTTAGCACCCTTTTCCTCCTGCCTTCAGTCTTTCCAAGGGCCAAGGTCTTTTCCAGTGAACTGATATCTATTGTTACTTTTGTAACAATAGATTTGTATTTGTTATTTTTATATCTGTTTGTTATTTTGATTTCCCTAATGATTAATGATGTTAAGTGTCATATCTGTGCTGCTTATATCTGTTTTGGAAAAATATTCAGAAAAAAAAAGAAAAATATTCAGATCCTGTGCTCGTGTTTTAATTGGGTTATTTGTCTGTTTACTGTTACGTTTTAAGAGTTGTTTATGTATTCTGGATACTAGTCCCTTATCAAACAAGATTTCCAAAAATTGTCTCCCATTCTGTGTATGTCTTTTACTTTCTTGATGGTGCCTCTAAAGTGCAAATTAATTCTGATGAAGTCCAGTTTATCTATTTTTTTCCTTTGGTTGCTTGTGATTTTGTTGCAGAAACCATCACTTAATCCAGGATCAGAAAAGACATGTTTTCTTCTAAGAGTTCTTTAGTTTTGGCGGTTACATTTCTGTCTCTGATCAATTTAAAATTAATATTTGTATATAGTGTGAGATAAAAAATAGTTGAACATATTAGAGGATCTAGTAGTAGATCCACACATATATGCAGTTCATTTTACATAAAAATGTAAGAGAAATTCAGTGAAGTCTTTTAAATAGATGAATGCTGCTTGAGTGTTAAGTATCTATTTGCCAGAAACAAACAAACTTTGACCTGTACCCAGCTCCATATACAAAATTAACTCAAAACACACCATAGACTTAAATGTAAAAACCAAAATTATGAAACTCTTAGGAAAAAATTAGGAGAAGATTTTTGTGACACTGTGTTAAGCAAAGATTTCTTAAGTATGAATTAAAAAGTACAATTGATAAAGGGAAAAATTGATGATTTGTAATTCATCATTAACAAAAGCTTCTTCAAATAACACTGTTAAGAGAATGAAAAGATAAACCACAATGTGGGAGAAAGTATTTGCAAATTACTTAGCTGATAAAATAGATGCAGAATAAAGAATTCCATAAAGCCCAGTGGAAAAAATAGACAAAAGGCTTAAACAGATGCCTCACCAGAGAAGGTGGTGTTTTCAGAAAGCACATGTAAAAATACTCAACATCACTAGTCATTAGAAGAATGAAGATTAAAACCACAGTGAGGTCCCGCTGTGCATGATTTGAATCATTTACAATGATTCAAATTACAATTTAAAAGATAAATCCATACCAAGTATTGATGAGGCTGTAGAGCAAGTAGAACTTTCATACACTATTTTGGATAATGAAATAGTCTTGCAGTTTCTTAAAAAGCTAAATATACATTTACCATAGGAACCAATCATTCCACTCCTTGGTATTTACCCAAGAGACATGAAGAGAAAACTTACACATAAGTGTTCATATCAGTGTTACTTGTAGAGAAAATTGGAAACAGTCCAAAATGCCCATTAGTAGCTGAATGAATAAATTACAGAATGTTCATATAAAGTAATGAAATCCTACTCAGCAATTAAAAGGAATGAACTCCCGATACGTAAAAATATGGATGGATTTCAAGATAATGATGCAGCATAAATGACGCCAAATAAAGCAGTACATACCAATCTTATATAATCTAGAAAATGCAAATTAGTCTACAGTTGGAAAACACAGATAAGCAGTTTTCAGGGCACAAGACAGTGAACCTGGATGGACAGGAAGGAGAGATTACACCAAAAAAAAGGGCGACAGGGAAGCCTTTGTGGCCAGGGGGTGAGGGGAAATGCTGATGGATATGTTTATTGTTTTGGTAATGATGATTTCACACTTGTATTGCTATGTCACAACAATAAATTTTACACTTTAAATCTCAGCAGTTTTGATATCAGTTGTATATCAAAAACACAGAAGTAACAAAAATGAGAGGTTCTGTGTTTAGGGTTGTTCTTCCTCCCTTAAAAATGATTAAAAAATTGATCATTTTATTTTATCCACTATAGGGCTTCTCAGGTGGCTCAGTGGTAAAGAATCTGTCTGCCGGTGTGGGAGACATGGATTTGATCCCTGGGTCGAGAAGATCCCCTGGAGAGGGAAATGGCATCCCACTTCAGTATTCTTGCCCGGGAAATCCCATGGACAGAGAAGCCTGGCGGGCTGCTGTCCATGGAGTTGCAAAAGAGTTGGATACAACTTAGTAACTAAACAACAACTAGATATAAATTACTATTTGATTCTGTTACATAATAAAATCATTTATCCAGACTCTTGAATTATTGTGGAGAATAACATAGACATCTTAATTTTTAAACTTTTTTTCTTTCCCTAAATTTATTTTGAAGCAGCTGATTATAGTGGAAAGAAAACGGATATTAGTGTAAATAGATACATGTTTGAGTCTAGCCTACAATTTTCTGTATGTGAGCTTGGGCAGGTTAATCAATACCTGAATCTATTTACTAAGTAAAATGAAGCTGTCTGCTTCATAATATTGTTTTGAAAATCAACTGAGATAAAAGTATTTTCCATAATGGTACCTTTCATTGTACCTGCAATTTTCTGTGTGAATGTTTTGGGCAATTTACTTGATTTCTTTGAATGTATTTTTTAATCTAAAATAGATATTCATCTTATAGGATTGTTTTCAGAATTGACTGAGATAACATGATCATCTGCTATAACATGACTTAGTACATGATGCATAAGAGAGTTTCATTTTCAGAGGGTTCTGAAAATTTGTTCCAAATAGTCAGTCTCATCAAGAATTTAATAAAGTTACAACTAAGAATTTTTTAAACTGAGCTTTAAAATTAATACTTACTTTGTACCAGCTATTGAAGTTCATATAAAATTCAGAGTTTTCTCATTTGTGTTCTATATGAAGCATAGTTTTTCTCAAAGGTTTGTATTGATCGTACATAGAGTAAATAATATTTTTTTAAAGCATTTCTCTTGCTTCTTGATTTTTATTGTATCTTGTTAAAAGTAGTACTTTATCATTGAAATGCTGCCTGTAACAATTTTGCTTCCCATGTTTGTTAATTCAGGGCTGACTTAGAATGAGAAAATCTTCTTTATATTTTTGAGTTATTTACAAATAACTCAGTAAACTATTTGTTTCTGTTTTTTACACTTTGGAAATTCAAGTGACCAAATAATAATCAGTGAGTCTCAGGTTAGGACTGTGATATAGGTACAGCTCACAGTATTGCTTCTAGATCTCTGGCCTGCCCTGTCCAACTGGAATTTTGAAAATGGATCATAGAAGCATAACTGAACAACTACCTCTACTCTGGATCTGTGGAGGAATCTAGATTGTGGACTCTCTGGAGTAATGAGATACCCTTTTGTGGTTTCCATCATGGTTCTCAGTCCATGTGCTTTGGTATTGTGAAAGATTATTGATTTGCTTCTGAATGTTCTTCATCAGCTAATGCTGAATTGATCACTATTACTGTGTGACAGATCTCTGATACTCAAGATATTTGGGAAACACTCTTCATTGGGATCCTCTGACCAACAGTATAGTATTTCTTTAAGAGTTCAATAATAGAAAAGTTACTTTTTAAAACACTGTTGGTTGACTAATTATACATACTGAAACTTTGTAAAGCAACAGTTTATTTTGAAATGCCTAGATTTAAGTTTGTGAACCTCTTCAGAGGTTCTTTCAAAACTCATTATTTAAATACCTGAATTAGTCTTCATGAATTTACATAATTTGTAGTATGTTCGACCACAGTATTTAGAGCTATGTAGTATTACTTCTTTTTCTGTATTGATTTTATTTTCTGTTTTGTAGATGGTGATGCCCAGTCACTTAAGGAGCACCTTATTGATGAATTGGATTACATACTGTTGCCAACTGAGGGCTGGAACAAACTTGTCAGCTGGTACACATTGATGGAAGGTCAGGAACCAATAGCACGAAAGGTACATATTAAGAAATGAATAGAAATATTTTTCTTAAACAGTTCATATTTTGTTGTTAATTTCCATGACTTATGAAGCCTGAATTGGAGAAAAAGACCATCAAAATGTTACTGTACACTAGTGCACATAGAGTGAGGGTGTATTATATGCTAGCCACTGATATAAGCATATCATATACATTATTAACTAATTTAATCCTCATGAAAAGTCTTTCTAAAGTAAGTATTATCCCCATTTTATAGGTGAGGAAATAAGGACAGAGGTAGCAAGGTTCAGGATCTTTTAGAAAGCCACGTGAGTTTACATACTTAAATTTTTTTAAACTTGAAAATGCAGTTGTTTTTCTTATCCTGATTTTAAGCTTTATAATTACAGTCTAGAAACATTAAAAATGACCCATTTTCTTTATTTTGGGGAGCTAAAAAGTCATTTATGAAAGTGTCAGTATTGCAATAGTAGAATAATACCCAGTACTTAAGGTAGATCTGTCAACCTTACAGAAGTATTTGATAGTGTAGTCAGGTAGAGCAGAATTATTTATCTGGTTTTATTTCCACATAAAAATGATTTGAAAAGTCAATTATATAACACAAGGGTATAAACTTCTAGTAAACCAAACCATAATTGGGTTTATTTGAAACTGATGCTACAAAGTTGATATATTACCGGTTTGTATTTGTATATCTGTGGTTTAGGTATAGAACTGAATTTTGTTCTCTAAATAGAATGTGAATATGCCTTTGATTTAGTTAAGTTTTGTTCCTTAATTTCACTCAGTCTTATAGCCAATTTAAAGTTAAGAGTCATCTCTCCTAGGAATGCTAGCCATAAATAAATTATATATATATATATATGTATATATAAAATATATAATTACTCCAGTAATCTCGCCTGGAAGATTCCATAGACAGAGGAGCCTTGAGGGCTGCAGTCCATGGGGTCACAGAGTTGGACACAACTGAGCACACACATATATGTGTGTGTATATATAATAGCCTACAATTTTTATCTATAGTTCCTATAGAACTGAGTGTTTTGACCATTTGAAGGGTAAAATATTTAGCTGTAAAACTCTCTAGAAGACTTTTATTCCTGGGTAAAGAAAAACCTATGTCTAGAATACATTCAAATGTGTTAACTTGTATTAATTCAACATTAATGACATGTGTTTTTTCCTTAATAAATGTAGAATATCGTATAGTAAACTGATCAGCTGACAACTCCTTTGACATTTCTTCTTGAAAGAGGCCTTATTGGCATTTTTTGAACTCTATGTCTGATAAGCAAATTAAAGAAGATAAAGAATGATGAAGACTTCATATAGGGAGAAGGAAAAAAAGTTTAAGAAGTCTTATTGTTTAGTCGCTGAGTCGTGTCCAACTGAAGCCTGCCAGGCATCTCTCTCCCTAGGATTTCCCAGATAAGAATACTAGAGTGAGTAGCCATTCACGTCTCCAGGGGATCTTCCTGATCTAGGGATTTAACCTGGATTCTCCCAAACATAGGCAGGTTGTTTACCATCTGAGCCACCAGGGAACCCCAAGAAGTCTATTAGTAGATTATATATTTATTTTTAATGAGGCAGTTGGAATTTGCTTCACTTGTAAAATAATTTTCAAACTTTAGTGTGTATTAAACTATCTAGAGTACCTATTAAAATGTCTTCCTTCAAACTTAAATCAGTTCAGTTCAGTTCAGTCCAGTCACTTAGTCGTGTCCTACTCTTTGCAACCCCATGGACTGCAGCACGCCAGGACTCCCTGTCCATCGCCAACTCCCAGAGTTTACTCAGACTCGTATCCATTGAGTCAGTGATGCCATCCAGCCATCTTGTCGTCTGTTGTCCCCTTCTCCTCCTGCCTTCAATCTTTCTCAGCATCAGGGTCTTTTCTAATGAGTCAGTTCTTCACGTCAAGTGGCCAAAGTATTGGAGTTTCAGCTTTAGCATCAGTCCTTCCAATGAATATTCAGGACTGATTTCCATTAGGGTGGACTGGTTGGATCTCCTTGCAGTTCAAGGGACTCTCAAGAGTCTTCTCCAAAACCACGGTTCAAAAGCATCAATTCTTCAGCACTCAGCTTTCTCTATAGTCCAACTTTCTCATCTGTACATGACTAATGGAAAAACCATAGGTTTGACTAGATGGACCTTTATTGCAAAGTAATGTCTTTGCTTTTTAATATGCTGTCTAGGTTGGTCATAACTTTCCTTCCAAGGAGTAAATGTCTTAATTTCATGTCTGCAGTCACTATCTGCAGTGATTTTGGAGCCCAAAAAAATAAAGTCTGTCACTGTTTTCCCATCTATTTGCCATGAAGTGATGGGACCAGGTGCCACGATCTTAGTTTAAATCAGTAAGTCTGGGAATTTCCATTTTTCCTATGCTTCTAATCCCAGTAGACTCACATAAAGAACAGACCCTGATGTCAGTAGAACTTACTTCAAAGAATAGACTTGACTGGTTTTTTAGAATCTGAAGCCCAGCTTCAAATTTTACTAATTTCTGATTGCATTAAGAAATCTAGAATTGGTAATACCCCTGCTCTCATGTAGAAACAAAGTTAACCATATTCCTAGGCCTCAAATCATCACTAAAATGTCTCACTTAAAATATCAGGCATTCATCTTAAAACCAGAAATAAAACAGGCAAATAGGCAGGAAGTACAGTGGAACCAAAATCCAAGAGAAACAATGGATAATGGAAACAGATTCATGAGGAATCCAGATGACAGAAGTATTAGAAACCTTAAAATATTGTGCTTGTTATGTTAAAAAAAAAAAGTTAAAAAGAATGTAATTCTAAAACTGAACACTAATATGAAAACGTTAAGAATTAAGTGCTTGTTATTTGACCAAACCATATTTGGATTTATTTGAAGCATGTTACAAAGTTGACCCATTAACAGTTCATATTTGTATATCTGTGGTTATTTGGGTGAAATACTAGACTAAAAAGAAACAATGTGTAAATGATAACACCATTAGAAAATAGACTAAAGCTTAAAGAGACTGAAGAGTGGAAAATAAGGAAAAAAGAGGGACACATGGAATGCAATGAATAAGCGTAACATAGATTTAAGTGGTCTCCTCAAAGGAAAGGAAAGACAGTATGGGGTAAAAGTAATACTGGAAATAATAGTTGAGAATTTTCCAAATATGATGCAAGGTATCATGCTACAGGTTAAAGAAATGCTCTGAATCCCAAGCTGAAAAAATTCAGACAAAATCATACACAGAAAAACTGTTAAGAAAACAAAGATATCCCCAGTAATAGGCAGAAAAAAAGATTTATTACCTTCAAAGTAAGGGTAAGACAGATGCTTTCTCAAGAGAAAGCCAAAATAAAATATAATAATAATGCTGTATCTTCAATACACTGAAAGAAAATAATTACTAACCTTGAATTCTATAACCTTGGAAAGCATCCTTAAGAATAATAGTGAAAAAAGTTGTTTTCAGATAAATTGATAGGATGTGTCACCAGCATATTTGCGCCAATGGAAATAAAAATTGTTTTCAGAATGAAAATTTACTCTGTACAGAAGCTTGGAAACACAGGAAAAAATGCTGACTGGCAGAAGCAAATACTATAAATGAGTGTTAAGGTAGGCTCTTTAAAATAGTAATAATTTCTTATGAGGGTCAGGTGTGTATCAAATTATGTACATAACAATATTAGCAGATAGTTGCCCCAAGACAACCCCCATTATCTCCATCTCTTCATAGCCACAGCATTGAATAGTCCCCATCCACATTGTACCAGGGTCTGTACTGGTTTTGTATTATACTGGTCTTTGTGGCCAGTGACATATAGCAGAATCATAGTACAGTATATCACTTTCAAGATTAGATTTTAGGTCAAAAGGTGTAAAATAAGTCATGGGAATATATTGTACAGCGTGGTGACTATAGTTAAAAATACGATATTGCATATTTGAAAATTGCTAAGACTTCTAGAAGATCTTAAAAGTTTTCATTGTAAGAAAAGAAACATAATTATGTAAGATGATGAATGTTAACTAGACTTAGCTGTGGTGATCATTGCACCATGTGTATAAATATTGAATACATTGAATATTGTGTTGTACACCTGAAACTAATATGTTATTGCTCCTAATTTTAAAAATTAAAGATTAAATTATAAAAGACACCTTGGCTTTACGTCTTGGGTGCACACACCCTATTGCTGTCTCATTTCTCAGTCTGAGAAATTCACCTGCACACTCAGGCAGCCTATGGATGGGCTCACATGTTAAGGAACTGAGATCTCTGGGCAGTAGAGAAGAATGGATATCTGCTAACAATGATTTGAGTGAGCTTGGAAGTGAAACCTCCAGTCTCATTTGAACTTTGAGTAATTGAGGTCCCAGCCCACAGCTTGACAACAACCTTGTGAGAAACCCCAAGCCAGACCAGCCCAGCTAAGCTGCCCTAGATTCTTGACCCTCAGAAACTATGTGAGATACCGTTTGCTTTGCTAAGCTGATAAAAACTTCAGGGAATTTATTATATAGTAGTAAGTAGCTAATATGGACTTCCCAGGTGGCACAGTGGTAGAGAATCCACCTGCCAATGCTGGAAGACACAAGACCCTGGGTTCGATCCCCGGGTCAGAAAGATTCCCTGGAGGAGGAAATGGTAACCCACTCCAGTGTTCTTCTTTGGAAAATTCCATGGACAGAGGAGCCTGGGTGGGCTAAGTCCAGGGGGTTGCAAAGAGTCAGACATGACTGAGCAAATAAGCATACACACACAGGTAGCAATACTGATTTTCGTACCTGGAAGTTGTGTGTTATGGTAACAGAGACTTGAGATGTGGTGGCGGCTTTGGGACTGGGAAGTGGGTAAAAGCTGTGAGAATTTTAAGAGTATTAATGAAAGCCTAAAGTGCCCTGAATAGTAGTAGAGTTTTAGACTTTGAGGAGGCTGCCAGTGAGATCTTAAAGTGAGGAAAATCTTCTTGGAACCCAGTGATTTTTGTCATAAGATGGAAGAAACTTTTAACAACATGTCACTGAAAGGTAAAAAATACACTTAATAAACTTAATAATCTGCCAAAACATTGAAAGTACTGCTGAGTTTCTTCTTGTTCTGCTTCTAGTCAGATGAGAGAAAAGAGAAGCTAAAGAAAGGACTGTTAAATAAAAAGGAGCCAAGACTTGCTAGTTTTGAAAATTACCCTCTCCAGATGACAGACAATGTTGAAACAAAGAAATGCTTCCAAGCAAAAATCAAACTCAAGGCATTCTCAAGAAAGCATGGTCTAAAGTTGAAACCTAAGGTTGTGACTGTAAAATTTCTTTGTTAAGATCTCAGAAAAGATGAAGGTGGTGCCTCAGAGTACACTTCAGAAAAAAAGGCCCTTTAAAGAATTTCAGGGTGTTCTTTGCTCTTCCTTTCAATATATGGCTTTTAGGACTATAGGGCTTCTAAGAAGCTTCAGGATGGTGTCCCTGAGCCTTCTCAATATAAACCCAGAGTAGAAGGGACTTACCTAGATAACATTTTTGCCTTTTTGCCTTTTTGACTTTTGCCTCCTGGGTGAAACTCCAGTGAAATCCAGTAAAGATCCAGTGTTTTCAAGAATCACTGTCATTTTGGACTGTAGAGACAGCGTAAAATTTTAGAAACCTTTGGCCTCCCAGACTTACACAAGCAGGGATCAGACTAAGAATTTACTCAACTGCAAACATGTGCTGACTTTCATGAAAGAAGGTGACTCAGAAAACAACCAGGTGTTACGAAGAGTAGTTTTTTCAGGTCAAGGCAAGAGTGAGCCCTAATCAAGGAACTTTCAGTGTTTGCTCAGGTGGATTTCAGAATTTCTGTAGACTAATAACTTCTTTGTACCCCTTCATTTCCCCACTTTAACAGAAATATCTGTCTGAGATTATCTTCTGCCTTCCCCACCATTTTATTTTGGGTGTAAGTGGGGCAGTAAATTTATCTTCTCGTTCACAGGCCCATAGATCTATAGGCCCATACTCAAGATGCTTAAGGAACTTATACCCAAGAATCTTCATCTGTACCTTCATCAGATATAGATGACAGGTGTCTGAACTTTGAGTTGATGCTATAATGGGATGGGACCAGTTGGGAGCTTTGCAGGGTGGAGTGTATTTTGCATGTTGGTGACAGGAACAATAACTTTATTGGTACCAGAGGAGTGTACTGTAGGAGATAACCTTGACGATTGCACCCAGGTTATCACCACCTCTTGTTATTCATACTCATGTAATCTATATCATCCCAGAGTTGGTCTCTGTGACTAGTAAAATACAGCAGAAGTTATAGTATTATATGTTGTCAAAATGAGTTTATAAAAGATACTGACACTTCTAACTTGGGAGGGCTCTCTTGCTTTCTCTTGGATCAGTCACTCTTGAGTGAAGCCATATGTCATGCATTCAGCCTATGGAAAGACTTACATGATGAGGAACTGAAGTCTCTGCCAACAGCTGCAAAGGAACAGAGGCCTGCCAATAACACATGAATAAGCTCGGAAGCAGATTTGAACGTGATTAACCACTGTGACCTAATTGACATGCGCTGCACTTAGTGCAGGATACAAATATTTTTTAACACATGCTGGGCCATCAAGCAAATTCCAATACTGTATGCTAGAAATTATTCAGTGTATTTTCTGTCTCTCAAGGAATTTAGAAGTCAGTAACAAAAAGATAACTAGATGATCCCTCAGCTACCTAGAAATGAAACAGTGTACTTCTAAGTAATTCTTCGGTCATAGAAGATTAACATGTAAAATTAGACATATTTTGAACTGGTTGGTAACTATACAGCATAAAAGTGACTAAAGTCATTCTTTGAATGTAAATACTGCAAAAGAAGGAAGACTGTTGTCTCAAGAAAAGAAGAAAAGGAAATTAAGACTAATCAAGAACTAAATGAAGTAGACATAAAACAGAACAAAAAAAATGCATTAAATGACCAAAGTTGACTAATTGTAAAGAACATTGCAATTTGACTAGTAAAATAAAGATGAGTCCTGGGAAGACTCTGATCAAGAATAAAAGGAAAATAGGCACAAGTCATCTGTATTAGGAATGAAAAGGGGAATACAATAGCAGAGTCCAAAGACCTTTTTTAAAAGATTGATTTTGAACAATTTTATGTAATTTGAAAATTTAGGTGAAGTGGACAGATGTCTAGAAGAATGTCAAATGTCTAGAGAAGAATGTACTAGTGTTGAGTGAGAAATAGAAAATCTCAATTGCCATGTCTGAATAAAGAAGCTAAATCATTAAATAAACATCTTTTCACAAAGAAGACTGTTAACTCCAGAAGGCATCACCAGTGAATATTCTACCAAATATTTAATAACGCAGTATTAGCAAGCCAGGCCAGAAATGGGCAAAAAAAAAGAGTTAAAAATGGCCAGGCTGCAGGGATAGAATGGATACATGTATATGTACAGCTGAGTCCCTTCACTATTCACCTGAAACTATCACAACATTGTTAATTGTCTATACTCCAATATAAAATAAAAAGTTTAAAAATAAATAGGCTGGATTTTTTTCAAACACAATTTTTATTTTACTTAGAAAATCACTTGTTATAATTTTAGTATTATCTGAATAAAGTAGGAAAACCATCTCAGTAGATACAGAAAATGCATTTGATAAAACTCAGTATCAATTTATGATTTTTTTTAAAACTAGAAATAGAAAGCTAAAGCTGTTGCAGACAATACTTATTGATAAAGTATTCAAAGCTGTCCCTCTCAGATCAGGGACAAGGATAACTATATTAGAAGTCTTAGCCAGGTGGTAATGTGAGGAAGAATAAAGATTGAAGATGAAGAAGTAAAATAGTAATGTTTAGAAGACATAATTGTACATGTTGAAAATTCCAAAAGCTCTACCAAATAAGCCATTAATATTAATAATTAAGTTTCACAAGGGGAATGGATATAAAGTAAATGTATTAATAGAAAAACCAATTATATATAATCAACAAAGTTGAATTTTAAAATAATGTTTCGATGAGATGGCTGGATGGCATCACCGACTCGATGGACATGAGTTTGAGTGAACTCCGGGAGTTGGTGATGGACAGGGAGGCCTGGCATGCTGCAGTTCATGGGGTCTCAAAGAGTCGGACATGACTGAGCAACTGAACTGAACTGAAGAGATAAAAGTACCAAGAAATAAAACTTAGAAAAACTGCTTTTCTACAATGAAAATTACCAAACACTACTGAGCAAAATTGAAGAAGACCTAATGAGTTAATGGTCAAAGGGTCACCAAGCTTACTCTGTAAAAGACAATAAATCTTTTCAGCTTTATGGGCCAAAATATTCACTTTGGCAGCTACTTATCTCTGCTGTTTTGGGTGCAAACACAGCCATTGGTGATACTGGACATGGAACAACAGACTGATTCCAAATAGGAAAAGGAGTACGTCAAGGCTGTATATTGTCACCCTGCTTATTTAACTGATAAGCATAGTATGTCATGAGAAACGCTGGGCTGGAAGAAGCACAAGTGGGAATCAAGATTGCCGGGAGAAATATCAATCACCTCAGATATGCAGATGACAACACCCTTATGGCAGAAAGTGAAGAGGAACTCAAAAGCCTCTTGATGAAAGTGAAAGAGGAGAGTGAAAAAGTTGGCTTAAAGCTCAACATTCAGAAAACGAAGATCATGGCATCTGGTCCCATCACTTCATGGGGAAACAGTGGAAACAGTGTCAGACTTTATTTTGGGGGGCTCCAAAATCACTGCAGATGGTGATTGCAGCCATGAAATTAAAAGACGCTTACTCCTTGGAAGGACAGTTATGACCAACCTAGATAGCATATTGAAAAGCAGAGACATTACTTTGTCATCAAAGGTCCATCTAGTCA
Source organism: Bison bison bison (assembly GCF_000754665.1). NCBI lineage: Eukaryota > Metazoa > Chordata > Mammalia > Artiodactyla > Bovidae > Bison > Bison bison. The sequence continues at coordinate 10,822,415 of NW_011494735.1, read as the reverse complement.
AGGCTATGGTTTTTCCAGTGGTCATGTATGGATGTGAGAGTTGGACTGTGAAGAAGGCTGAGCGCCGAAGAATTG